>NC_135660.1:12536921-12859390 GCF_964188315.1 Podarcis muralis | reverse complement strand
TTTCATACATTTTTCTGTATATGTGTCCTTTGCGTAGAACAACACATGTGCATGAAAGTGAAAAAGATTTTCCCACTGTTTTACTCTAGAAGTTCTGTGCATATGGCTGTGAAAACAGTTGCTTGGCAAACGACAGTTAAGAGAATGAAGAAAAAATAATTGGGGAAAAGGTATCTCTTAATTTCATTTTAAAATCATTTCAATCATGTTTCTATGCCCAGTTTTTGACCAACAATAATAAGCAGCTTACAAGTATATAAAAAAACCCTCAGTAACAACTCAATCCCCCTTGTTCCTGACATTGACCTTCAGTCTCCCTGTCTTCCCTGACAGGGAAGCGACAAAATGTCTTGGGCTGGCCCTGCATTTATTGATAACAACTCCATCATCATTGGCCCCAGACAGGTGTCCTCACAGTACTCTTTTTGATGTCTGCTAAGCGCATTTTTCATTAGGCAAGCTTACCGAGATGTGTAGAATGTGGACACATGTTTTAATCTGGTTTTTAGCTTATCGTGGATTTTAATTATTTTTTGAAGGATTTAACTGTTTTTACTGATAAATTCATTGCTTTAGAACTTTCGTAAACCACTTTGAGATGGTTGTTGCTGTTTATACAGGCAAGTGCTTTATGATTTTGTGAAAGAAAGAATGGGTAAATAAACAACAAGAATTATCTCTGTGTCTTATCTGAGCCTGAACTGGCAACGCCTCAAAGCCTGCATATTTGGAGAGACGGCTGGGAACTTGGGGACTCTGATCCTTCCTGAGCCCCTCGATTTTCAGTGACCATTAATAAAAATCTCTTAACACTTTAAGTGGATCTTAGAGCAGACAGCCCTTCAAACAGAGGGTTCCTGCAAATAGTGGAATATCCATCCCATTGGATCTAGCCATAGGAGTCCCCCTAAATTTTGCTGCCATACTTTATACCATGGGTAGGCAAACTAAAGCTTGGGGGACGGATCCAGCCCAATCACCTTCTAAATCTGGCCCACGGATGGTCCAGGAATCAGAATGTTTTTACATGAGTAGAATGTGTCCTTTTATTTGAAAGGCATCTCTGGGTTATTTGTGGTGCCTGCCTGGTGTTTTCACATGAGTAGAATGTGTGCTTTTATTTAAAATGCATCTCTGGGTTATTTGTGGGGCATAGGAATTCATTCATATACTTTTTTGTCAAAATACAGTCTGGCCCCCCACAAGGTCTGAGGGACAGTGGATGAAAAAGTGCTGAAAAGGTTTGCTGACCCCCTGCTTTATACTCTTTACGGAAAAAAAAAAGACATGCTAGTCATCATTCTCATCATAGATAGCAAACTGAAAATGACAGTGTGAGTTAATCCAAAATCACCTCCTCTCTGTGTTGATACACCATAAAGTTGCCCAGTGTGACTGGGGAAAGCCAGCGAGACGGGTGGGGTATAAATAATAAGTTATTACAGTGGTACCTCAGGTTAAGAACTTAATTTGTTCTGTAGGTCCGTTCTTAACCTGAAACTGTTCTTAACCTGAGGTACCACTTTAGCTAATGGGGCCTCTCGCTGCCGCCGCCAGAGCACAATTTCTGTTCTCATCCAGAAGCAAAGCTCTTAACCTGAAGCACTATTTCTGGGTTAGCGGAGTCTGTAACCTGAAGCGTCTGTAACCCGAGGTACCACTGTATTATAAAGGTCCAAAGCAGAGATTCCCCTGCCCCTCCATTTTGAGAGTGATGAGTAAGACACAACACACTATCCTCTGGCCTAAAAGAAACACAAATACTGACTTCAGACAAATATGATGTATGTGAATACAAGCAGTGCAAGAAGCTCACATTCGCTATATTTATGCATATCATTAATGTCCAAAGTGGCATGTTACTAGGTTTGTTTCAGCGTTAAATGGTAATCACACGCAGAATGCTCCATTGCCTGGTTATTTTAAAATATATAGTATTTCATGAAGCAATAGTTATGTAAAAGATATGGTGTTATGTACTGATAAAATAATGCAAAGTTTTTGGGTTTTTTTCCCTGGACTGTAAGCAATTCAATTATTTTGTTGCTGAAATAAATTAAGTAAAGTGTATTGAGTCCAATCTACTTCTCTTTCCAGGGAGTTGTAGTTCAATTTCATTTTTAATTGGAATTGAACGTTGCGGACTTCTTAGCACTGGTAAGCAAGATCTGGCAATAAAATAAGCTCTCCAATTTATAATAAAAGTTCATGAAATCTAGTAGAGGGAGCTAGCAGTATATCTACTTTAAATAAAAATATCCACGGAATCTGTAGGAAAAACAATAACAAACCATTTTTAGAAAGCTGCAGTTGTGTTACAAATTGCTTTTTCTCGTATGAGACTTAGGTTACTTTGAGAATGGACAATAAATTGGTGGGGGCGGAAACGGGCAATGTGAAGATGAAAAATGTGACCCCCAACAATTTGTGGCTGAAGGGGCTTTTCATCTGCCTTGCTGGCAACCTGTAACTTGAATTGTCTCCCAGAGTGGCGAAATGCTGGTCACCTACTCAAAGAGCTTTCTCCTGAAAAAGCTTTAGCAATGTGAGCCAGACAGCAATTCTAACCTGCCGCTGGAGCACAAGGCAGAAGTGCAATCCATTACTTTGATACAAGTTGCCAGCAAGAAAGGTGCAAAACGTGCCTTTATCCTTTCCAAGGAAAGAGTTTCAAAACTCAGAGGCAGACTTGGGAAGCTGCCTTATAACGGGTGAGACTGTAGGATTGGATAGCTCAGTGTTTTCCAAAGGGGGTGATAATGCCCCCCCTGTAGGGGGGCACTGGTATGATCGGGGGGGGGGGTAGTAACCTCAGGTGCAATAGGGGGCATTGAAAACATGAAGAGTGAAGAGAAGAGAAGAGAAGAGAAGAGAAGAGAAGAGAAGAGAATTTTGAAAAACCTTTTGCGTGTTGAGGTCCCCCAAAACACCCCTACCCCAATAACTCACACATCACACAGAATTTTTGTTTAAGGTTTTTGGCATAATTTTGGCCACAACTTTATTAAAATACATAAATGTGAGCGGTTGCTTAGGCATTGGTTAGGACTATCTGTCCTCCAGCCTTGGGGGCAGAACTGACTTCCGGATTCCAGCGAAAGTCAGTGAGGGGAAAGAATATTGGGGAGAACTGGAGCTGTGACACAGGCCCTCAGCTTCTCCCCGCATGCTCCCAGGGGCTTACGTGGCCCAAACCCGATTCCAGGGGTTTGGACGAAAGGATGGCAAGCCCCTGAATTCCTTTAACAGAATTCCCTTGCAGCAGCAGCATTGGAGGGGCAGGCCCAGCCAATCCTTACCCCTCCTCCGACCAATTTTAACCAATGCCTAACCGCAACCTTACAAGTTGTGACGATTTGCTACACAGTAGGCAAAAACCAAATGGCACCAGCCAATCTGCCAAATGGACAAAATTCCTACCAGGCCCCTGCCCCAAAAGCAGACAACCCCGTGACAGGCATAGCAAGGTCAACACACCATAACGAAATAAGGGAGGCTGGGCGGGTAATCCGGTGCACACAGTGAAAGAGAAAGCAGATCGCTGTGTGCACTGCTTCAAAAACCTCTGTTCCCACCCCCAAATTGGCAACATCAAAATTACCCCAGCAACTCGGGCTACCAATCCCTGCCTGGGCCATCCATTCCAAACGGCCTGGCAAAAGTGGGGTGTCTTGTCTGGCCCCAACCGCAACACGTGCTCTCTTTTAATGCGAACACGCTTTGTACATCTGTTATATCTGTTGTGTAATGACACCTCCAGGTCCGGCACCGTTGCGGGATGGCTACAGTGCCTCCCCTGGATCTGCTGTTCATGCAGTGGCGTAGGAAGGGGGTGCGGTCCGTCCCGGGTGTCATCACTGAGGGGGGTGACAAAATGGCAAAAATATGCGGTTTTTTAAGAAAAAATAAATAAAAAATTGGGCTCACGACACGTTTTGAAATGGGTGATACCCAGCTCTACCTTTCAAATTAGAACCAGTGAAGGAGGTGAAGGTCCTGTGTGAGTGTCTGGAGGCAGTTGGAGGATAGATGGTGGCTAACAGATTGAGGTTGAATCCTGAAAAGACAGAAGTACTGTTTTGGGGGGACAAGAGGCGGGCAGGACTCCCTGGTCCTGAATGGGGTAACTGTGCCCCTGAAGGACCAGGTGCGCAGCCTGGAGTCATTTTGGACTCACAGCTGTCCATGGAGGCGCAGGTCAATTCTGTTTCCTGGGCAGATGTTTATCAGCTCCATCTGGTAAGCAGGCTGAGACCCTACCTGCCCGCAGACTGTCTCGCCAGAGTGGTGCATGTTCTAGTTATCTCCCGCTTTGACTACTGCAATGTGCTCTAAGTGGAGCTACCTTTGAAAGTGACCCAGAAACTACAACTAATCCAGATTGTGGCAGCTAGACTGGTGACTGGGAGTGGCCGCCGAGACCACTTCACACCGGTCCTGAAAGACCTAAATTGGCTTCCTGTACATTTCCGAGCACAATTCAAAGTGTTGGTGCTGACCTTTAAAGCCCTAAACGGCCTTGGCAGTATACCTGAAGGAGCGTCTCCACCCCCATTGTTCTGCCCGGACACTGAGGTCCAGCACCGAGGGCCTTCTGGCGGTTCACTCACTGTGAAAAGCCAAGTTACAGGGAACCAGGCAGAGGGCCTCCTCAGTAGTGGCACCCGCCCTATGGAACGCCCTCCCACCAGATGTCAAAGAGAAAAATAACTACAATACTTTTAGAAGACATCTGAAGGCAGCCCTCTTTAGGGAAGCTTTTAATGTTTAACAGACTACTGCATTTTAATACTTTGTTGGAAACCACCCAGAGTGGCTGGGGAAACCCAGCCAGATGGGTGGGGTATAAATAATAAATTATTATTATTATTACCGGGGGGGGGGGGACACCCGCACCCACCACACACCCCTTCCTACGCCACTGGTAGCTAAGTGAGGCAGGGGGCACACCGTGGGGCCTGCAGCGTGCCTCAGCCACAAGTCTCTCCTGAGGGGGAGGCGGCGGGCGGACTGCCTGTAAGCTCTGTGCTGCTTTTTTTGAGCAGTGCAGGGCTTGTGTCTCCCCACCGCCTCGACCACCCTACAGCTGGGGGGGGGGGGGAGACTGCGGAGAGGCTCCATGCAGTGCACCCTGCTCTGCAGGACACACGAGCCGCACGAGTGGCTAGCTATGCCACTGCATTCATGCTGGAGGTGAGGGGTTTCCCCAGGCTTGAGTGAATCCTTTTTGGCTTCGCCCAAGCTCAGGAAGTAGATCGGAGCTTGCCTGCCTATTTGGTCAATAGCAGGTGGGTTGTGGCACCTTTCTGTTTGTTCGTTGAAAGAAGGTATATTTTGAGGGAGGGGTTGAGTATTTTTTTTTACTGAAAAGGGAACAGTGGGCCAAATAAGTTTGGGAACCTCTGGTTTCAGCCACCAGTAACCTCACATCTGAATGGATTTCGACTCTGTTCTTAATTATGGCTTAATATATATGCCATATAGGATTGCTGTAGGATTGCTCACGGTCTCTCCTAGGCTTTCATTTTTTGAGGGGGGGGGGACACTGCCAAATAATGCTGACATATTAGCTTTGAAACTTCCAACCACAGAAATCGTAGGGGAAAATATATATGCTGTAAAAAGCATGATATGCAAGCATTTTCCGAATCTTAAAATGCAAGCAAGCTTTTTGATATCCGGTTTCTAATTAAGGAAAAAATTAGGCCATTGTGACCCACACAGTTAGACAAAAAAGCCCCAGAGCGTGTTAGATAGAAAGTTGATATTTATGATTTGCAAGCCAATTTATCTATAGGCTGAGTGAAGCAGGAAACTCTCATGGCTTAGAATGAAAGCTGTAGAAAACTCCTAGTTCAGATCACATATTAGCCTATAGCAAGCTTCACCCACTTCTCATTTGCAATTTGGTATGATTTGTTTGTTTGTTTATAACAAATATTTTCACCGCCTGTACAGAACTCAGGGCAAATTACACCAATTTAAAGTCAAAGTATCATATAAAACAATAACAATGCATTGACAAAGTAGCATTAAAGAATACTACTACTATAAACTATATAGTAAAAATTTAAGGAAGACAGATCCCACACATAAAACATAGCTTTAAAATGAGACAGGATATGCTTAGCAGGAAACAGCCTGCCGTGTTGTTATTGTTGTTATTATTATTACAAACCAGTGAGATACAGCCAGTGCTTTTTTTTTTCCTGGGGGGACTCAGGGGGACACATACCCCTAAACATTTTGTGAATCTAAGTTTGGCCTAATTGAGGGGCAGCATTTCAATATGAGTAGAAAAATGAGAGTACCCCCTAAACATTTATTTATTTATTTTAGGGGGGAAAGCACTGGATACAGCCAGAGTGGGGGGCCCACACACATTTCATAAGGCAAGTAAGTGAAAAGACCCTGACATTAGTTTATTATGAGGATTAGGATGATAACGTGAAGTACGCTTAAAGAAAATTAAGGTGGTTCCCCACTCCCCACCCCCAAGAGGGAGAGAGAAGAAAGCGCCCTTTTTATTGTGGCAATGGCCCATTTTTCTCATTTGGGGAAGAAAGCATGGCAAGGAACTTTCAATGAAAGATTTTATTTAATCTTAGTGATTAACTTAAATGTCATCTGATGGGAGTGTATCTATACAGAGCTGAAAACTTTATTATGCTTCTTTATTTACATAAGCAGCAGCAGTAGCAGGTTTTTGGTAGAGCTTGCCATCCTGAAAAGAAAGCTAGAGAACTATTTCAATTAATGCAGAAGATAATTTCTGCTCCATTCAGACTAAGTGCATCTTCTACCTTGTTAAGTCTTTATAGAAACAGCCTATCATTTCACAAGATTGCCTTCTCTGCTTGATTCCATCTATGTTTCGGAGGGGGGGGGGAGTTTACACATGGCTCCTGATTTCTTTCGAGTTTTTGTTGCTTAATATCATGATGCTACACTACAGCATCCTTTTTGAGTTGCAAGAGGAGAGCAGGATGGCAAATGGGACTCCATTCACATCACAGGTGTCAGACTACACCTGGAGTCCTGTGTCCGATTCTGGGTGCCACAATTTAAGAAGGATATTGACAAGCTGGAACGTGGTCTGACGAGGGCGTCCAAGATGACCAAGGGTCTGGAAACCAAGACTTATGAGGAATGGTTGACGGAGCTGGGTATGTTTAGCCTGGGAAAGAGGAGACTGAGAGGAGATATGATAGCCAACAAAAACAGAGTGGCTTGCCAAATTATTGGAGTATTACAATATATCCAAAACAATGGGAGAAATTGGAAGGATCTCAAAAGAGAAGATAGATAGGGACTGGAAGGTGTTTAAAGGATACTTGCAAAACCATATTGAAAAATCAGAACTCCTATTAGAATAAACAAGTTCCGTTTTAAATACTGAAATACTAAATAAGATGAATAACAATGTGTGATAGAAGAAGAAGCATGAAATTAGGTTAAAGGTGTGTGAAAGAATATAATAGAAGTGGAAAGAAATTGCAATTGAGTAGATTGGAAGTCTAACACAAAGGTGGGGTGAGGGGTGGTAGGTGGTGATGGGAAAAGAAATTATCTGTGGGATTGAGTGTAGGTATGTTTGAACATTTTTAAGGATTGTATGAAATGTATGTTTGTATGCTTGTATACTAGCAATATGTGTGTATTAATGCTGAGTTGTTTTAATAATAAAAACTTTTACAAAAAAGAAAAAAAAGAGGAGATATGATAGCTATCTTCAAATATCTAAAGGGCTGTCATATGAAGGATGGAGCAACATGGTTTTCTCCTGCCCTGAAGGGTAAGACCCAGACCAATGGCTTCAAGTTACAAGAAGGGAGATTCTGACTGAACTTTCTGAGGGTATGAGATGTTCAACAGTGGAGCGGACTCCCACAAGAGTTGGTGGATTCTTCCTTGGAGGTTTTAAAGCAGAGGTTAGATTGCCACCTGCCATATATGATCTAGTTCAGATTCCTGTATCGCAGGGGGTTGGACCGGGTGACCCTCAAGGTCTCTTCCAACTCTACAATTCTATGATTTTGTGATTCTATTATCCTGCAGCACTTAAACATTTTAATGCATGCATCCTGTTACCTTTGGGTTAGAGAGAGAGATCATTAAATGCCTCAGTCTTATTTTCTGCAACAAAAGAAGCTCCTATTGAACTATGTCCTTTTGACATCCATAATGGCAAAAGTAGCAGTATGATTAAGTATTTAATGTAGTGCCTTTGCTGCCTTGTTTGCATATATATATATATATATACAGAGAGAGATGTGTACACTGCTTTGCTCTCATTCTAGCTCTGTTGATATAAAAGCTCTCACACACGCTGTCTTGTAGCAAAGGAACAAGAGGAGGGTGACATCTAATTAAATTCTTGCAATGCAAAGTAGTTATTCCTCTTCTTCTTTTTTTGCCGATAGTTTAAATGGCACTTTGCTTCCCGTCAGTGATTTTATGCATTGCCAATTAGTACACTGAAAGAAAAAAGGGATTGCTCGCAGATTCTTATGACTCTAATTGGGACTTCAGCATGAAAGGCCCATCAGAATAAATATCCAGTAACTCATCCTTTGTCCGGCTAAGAACAGATAGGTCTCTGGTTCATTAGTATGGGCCATGCAACCGCCATACCTTGCACTGTGAACTTAGAAGAGCTTTCAGTCCATACTCTGTAGGATTACCTAGTGTGGGGGTTAATTGGCATTGTTCCTAATCCTGCAATAATTTCCATGCATGCAGTTCATTTTAATGCATGCTGAATTAATATAACACTCAGAAATGTCAACACTGGAAAATGAGAATACCTTTGAAGAGGAGGGCCAGCTTACACTGTTACGCTCACATCCCATATTTTATTCCAGGACACCAGGCTTGCATGTCTGAAGGTTAGCCCATTTATCCCATGCCAAGTATGAATTTATTTGGTTCCATTTGTTCCCACAACATTGCAAGTTGCACCACAGTGAGCCTTATAGTAGGGGCTGATACCCAGTTCTCCCCTTTTCCTGACCAACCAAACCCTCCCTCATGCTAACTCCCTAGCACAGCAACGTGTGCCCTCAAAGCCATTGCTTTTGGAAACAGAGCAGGAACTTAGGCTGCATCCACACAGCAATTTATTCCCTTCCCCTGACATTTCACTAACTGCTCATTTCTCCATTATATTTGAACCTTTGTACTGTGTACTAGCCATTTCCAGAAATCTAACGGAATCTAGCAAAAGCTTCAGCACTCATTTCCATGCTCATTGCTTCTAGGAAGAGAGAAAAAAACATTTGCAACCCCATTAATCCAGAAAATTGTGGGAGTATAGTGACGAACTGTGGTGTGGTATACTAGCATATAGTTATTTCCTGCCATTTCCGGGGGGGGGGGGTGTGTGTGGAATCATGGGGGGACAGAAACATGCATGTGCTGAATGAATCAGGGAGTAGTGATTGGACAAAGCCTTGTGTTTTGTTGCACCATGCCTACTGGTGTGAATGAAATTTAACACAATATGCCAGTATATCAGAAAGAAGAAAAAAGCCACAGGTCCATAGCTCAACAGGTACTATAGCTTGAAATGAACATTGTGTGTTGAGTCCCACAGTGCCACCCCCCAAAAATTCACACATCACACTTCAATTTTTGTTTAAGGTTTTTGGCATAATTTTTGGCCACAACTTTATTTAAATACAAAAAAAATGTGAGTGGTTGCTTAGGCATTGGTTTGACTATCTGTCCTTGCCCCCAAGGACAGAGCTGGCACTTCCGGACACCGGCGGAAGCCAGCATGGGAAACAAGTATTGGGGAGAAGTGAGGCTGGGAATCAGTCCAACACTTCTCACCCTCATGTTCCGGTGGGGCTTGCACGGCCCAAGTCCGACTCCGGGGACAAGGACGAAAGAATGGCAAGCCCCTGGATTCCTTTAACGGAATTCCCTTTCCGCATCATTTGGAGGGATAGGCACTTACCCCTCCAAGAACCAATTTAACCAATGCCTAACCGCCAACCTTACAAGTTGTGACGATTTGCTACGCAGTAGGCAAAAACCAAATGGCACCAGCCAATCAGCCAAATGGCAAAATTCCTACCAGGCCCCCGCTCAAAGGCGGACGACCCCATGACAGGCATAGCAAGGTCAAGTAACCACGGAACCACCCTATAAAAGGGAGGGGGGCGGGTGATCCGATGCAAAACGGCCAAGAGATCGTCCCATCGTCTGGCTCCTGAATTTATAGTCTCTGACCCCTCCTCCGAATTGGCAACACTCAAAAATCCCCAGCAACCCAATTAACCCTTTACAGGTTTGGGTTCCATCAAATTTGCCTAGTCATGACACAGTGGCCTGTTCCCCCAACCGCAACACGTGCTCTCTGTTAGGGAGAACACGCTTTATAAAATAGGCCAGAAGTACTAACATTACAGGGACGCGGGTGGCGCTGTGGGTAAAACCTCAGTGCCTAGGACTTGCCAATCGCATGGTCGGCAGTTCGAATCCCTGTGGCGGGGCGCGCTCCCATCGTTCGGTCCCAGCGCCTGCCAACCTAGCAGTTCGAAAGCACCTTCGGGTGCAAGTAGATAAATAGGGACCGCTTACCAGCGGAAAGGTAAACGGCGTTCCGTGTGCTGCGCTGGCTCGCCAGATGCAGCTTGTCACGCTGGCCACGTGACCCGGAAGTGTCTGTAGACGGCGCTGGTTCCCAGCCTATAGAGTGAGATGAGTGCACAACCCTAGAGTCTGGCAAGACTGGCCCGCACGGGCAGGGGTACTTTACCTTACTAACATTACAATCAATAAAACTAATGCAAGATTCCCCACCTCCCTTACCGCTCCGCCTTGCAAGGTGAGATTGGAAAGGAAAGGAGGGAGAGCATTGAAACTGACGGCTAAGACGACTAGGAGCAGCTTGCACTGATGTGAGCTAATTATGAGTGAAGGCAAACTTTCAAGGGGAGTTTCAACTCAGCTCATAATTGGTGGGGCTTTCTTGAACTGTGGAAGTTTATTTTCAAATCCCCCCAAGTTCTAGAAGTTTGGCACCACTCCTAATGGCCAGATGCTAACATGAGCTGAGTGAGAGAGAGCTTCACAGTACAAGAAATGTTTCTGCACCACACATTCAGATTAGAAGTATGTTGTCCTTTCGCACTGCATTTTTAATACAATAATGTGCCCAGCTGTGAATATACCAATTAGAGGACACTGGGCTCTGAATCACACTGTCTCTTAGACTCGGAGTGTAAACAGGTCCGCAGGTCAGTGTAGATGTGCATATTGTATGTATTTTTATTTCAAGGCCCTAAGGAGCAGCTAGAGAGGTAAGAACTGACCACCATACAAATGAGCATTGCAGCCATTAGTTTCTACATGCTGTGGCTTTGTCATTGAAGTCAGCACTCTGAGAATTATATACCCAGCCCTTTCAGGCTTTACATGAAATTCGGGAAAACTAAATCAAACTGCCTGTGATTAAATTGGAACAAGGAGTCTTTAGAGATTTAGGGAAAGACCGTTGCTCTGGAATGATGGAAGTGGAACCAAATCTTGCATTTGAAACTAATCCAAGACTGTAATCATGAAACAACTCTGTGGGTTGATTGATGGGATAAAATGGTAATCAGTATCTTTCGAGAGACAGGGGAAGAGAGCAGGAAAGAGAGATGCCTTCTTCATGCGTTCATGCAAATCTGTGGGAGTTGCTTCTCCATGTTACTGTCCCACATGGTTGTGGTTTTGTATTAAATTATAGCCTGCCTTTTGATTGGCACATTCAAGGTGGCTAACAAAATTCAAAATGGAAGAAAGGATTTACATTAAATCAATAAAAAAAAAACTGTACACTGTGTGGCATCATCACAACCTTGCTGGCCTTTCCATGTGGCTGTTGCATTTGCATATGTACCACAACCACAATAGCACCACAGGGAAGTATCATCCCATGTGTGTGCAATGGGACAGACAGTTGAGAGCACACTGATTCCCAGATGGTGGATCACAAGACAGATGTCTTGGGCAATCCTGAAAGAAGGAAATATTAATCTGAAGACAGGTTTCAGAATGATGTGGTCTCCAGCTAGATGGTCTCTGCAGTACACATCTAGGGATGGATAGGAATTTTTCATTTGGTCCACATTTTTTAAGCAAACCATCATAATTCACACTTCCTGGGCTAACACACAGCCTGGGATGCAATTATCTTTAGGATTTACCAATTCTCCAAATTTTGTGATACAGCATCAGCTCAATGTACTGAAATGCTACAGACATAGCAGGAATTGCATCTGCAGTGATGAGTAGGTAATAACAGTTTAAATAAATAAATGCATACTGTTTTGTGATCCATGTGCTATCTAAATGTGTAATGAAGTGTGAATTGCTGTACAGATTCTTAAATAAATTGATAAATCACAGATTAATGTAGAACTAGGATGGAATGGAGTTGTGTGAATGAATGCATGGAAAATTGATACTGACCGGAAATAGTCTGATCAGCCTCTGAACATCAAAGGTTTAATAGTTAATGAAAGGAGTGGGAAGAGAGATTGGGATGGGGAGAGAAGTTCATTCAAGTATCAACAACCAGAGATTCAAGGTACAGTTTGTCCTTCCAATTTAAGTTTACCTGTTTCAGAGAGTGTGAATTAAGTAAGTTTGCTGTGAATCAAATATGATGTAAATGAAACTTCACCTCCATCTCTATATCTCAATAGTGGATTTTGCCTTATCCATCATATGCAATGTCCTCTGTCATTAGCAGAGTGCATGCAGAATACGTTGGAGTATGTAAGTTTATGCTTGCAGAAAAAAAGCCAAGTCATGGCTAAATAAGGTCATGAGCTCAAGGTCATGAGCTCAAGCATCCCATGAGGTATAAGTCAGAGCCAGATATGCTGCTGGCTTGAACTTAGCCTTCCTGTGTTGCATCTCTGCTGGAAAAGTGCTTTACTGGAAAGACTGTCTATTCTGTAAGCTGTCTGCCTTCGAATGAGAGGCAGACAGAGGTAGCATCACTTTATACTCGTACATAGTTGTTCTTCTACCTGTCAGTAAATTATACAGTTACTGACCTTACTGAACCACCTGGCGTATTTCTCCTACAAACAATGTCCTAGATTCAATTGCACACTCCGCTGGCGAGCTGCCTGCACTCTGCAGACAATGTCTATGGTGTTTTCAACCCTTTATGGCACATGTGACTGTACCTTTGCAAGGAATATTACTTACAAATTTCAGGACGTGTTTAAATTCCGAACAAGGCAGTTCCCGAGTCACCCTGCCCCCTCCTGCCTTACGCATTTTGGTTAAAGACCGGGACAGCTTTCATTCAGCGACAAACCTAGTAAGGAGCACATCTCAGGGTAGGAAAAACACTGTGCGGGTAGATGGCTTGCACTGTTAATTCTCTGAACAATGCCATGAGCACTTCTTGTGGGATTGCACTCCCTACGTTAATAATGCTCTGTGTGGAGAAGTCACTCCTTTCGTCAGTCCTGAGCCTAGAAATAATGAGCTTGGAGAGAAAACATGGCGTGTCTTCTAGCAAGCGACGACTGTTCTACCTGGGGAGAGTAACTTTACCCTTCCTGGAAATTTGGCTCCCAGTTCCTGCTCATAATGAGTTTCCACTGATTGGCCTGGAGTCATTTCTAGCGGTTGGGAAAATGCATTTATAAATGCAAAATCCAGGACAAGTTATTTGACTGGGGTGTTTGCTTGGAGGAATGCTGACATATTGGTTCCCAAGAAACAGGGATTGTGTTTTAGGCCATGCTACATGTTTTAGCAATTGTACACCTTCTCCCCTGAATGGCTTGCGTAACCATGGCAGCAGGACCAGGCGCTTGCTGTATTCTGTATCTAAGTTCCCTGAAGCCTATCAAAATAAAACAACAGAGGGGGGGGAAATCCCCTTTTTTGGTAGGGGAAAACAAAATGCATTGTGTTTGTTCTTTCCAATTTCTAATGTGCATTACCACATTATTAGAACAAAGCAGCTTTGGGGCAGAGAAGTGATGGGGGAAAAGAAAGTTGAGGGAGGGAATTGATACCCAAGATAACTGAACAAGTTGCGTGTTGAGTCCCACAGTGCCACCCCCCAAAAATTCACACTTCACACATCAATTTTTGTTTAAGGTTTTTGGCATAATTTTGGCCACAACTTTATTCAAATACAAAAAAATGTGAGTGGTTGCTTAGGCATTGGTTTGACTATCTGTCCTTGCCCCCCAAGGACAGAGCTGGCACTTCCGGACACCAGCGGAAGCCAGCGTGGGAAACAAGTATTGGGTGAGAAATGAAGCTGGGACACAGACCCACACTTCTCACCCTCATGTTCCGGTGGGGCTTGCACGGCCCAAGTCCGACTCCGGGGACAAGGACGAAAGAATGGCAAGCCCCTGGATTCCTTTAACGGAATTCCCTTTCCGCATCATTTGGAGGGATAGGCACTTACCCCTCCAAGAACCAATTTAACCAATGCCTAACCGCCAACCTTACAAGTTGTGACGATTTGCTACGCAGTAGGCAAAAACCAAATGGCAACAGCCAATCAGCCAAATGGCAAAATTCCTACCAGGCCCCCGCTCAAAGGCGAACGACCCCATGACAGGCATAGCAAGGTCAAGTGAACCAAAGAACCACCCTATAAAAGGGAGGGGGCGGGTGATCCGGTGCAAAACGGCCAAGAGGACGTCCCATCGTCTGGCTCCTATATTTATAGCCTCTGACCCCTCCTCCGAATTGGCAATACTCAAAAATCCCCAGCAACCCAATTAACCCTTTACAGGTTTGGGTTCCACCAAATTTGCCTAGTCATGGCAGGGTGGCCTGTTCCTCCAACCGCAACACGTGCTCTCTGTTAGGGAGAACACGCTTAATCAGCAACAGTAAGATGTATAGGTTTGTGTTAATTTAGGCCACATCTGGTCTATACATGTAAAGCAGTATCATACAATTTTAAATGGGCATGGGTTCCTCCTGAGAACTCTAGTTTGAAAAGAGTGCTGAGTATGGAGAACTTATGAAACAGCAGTGGGATACTAGCTCCGCCCAAGGTATGTTGGAGAACAGCAACAACTGACAAAAGACAGACATAATACAGTACAAGGACAGGAAGAAACATCATGGACAGTATAATAGCCACACACAAGAAGAACAAAGGGAGAGTTTGAAGGCTTCGCTTGTAGGACTGTAAATTATTTGATGTGTTAATGCGAATGGAAGTTGTTAAAACTGCAGCTGCGGTATAAGGGATTGTTAATCTGACTGGTGTGTAATTGGAATTTATAAGTTTTGGGAATGCAGAGTTAAAGTAAATTAATCAAATCATCAATTCTAGCATGTGGGGGCCCAGCAAAATAATATAATTTGGCATCTGAGCAATTGGAATTAAAAAATAAAATAAAATAACTGGAACGTGTCCAGAGGAGGGCAACCAAAATGGTCAAAGGCCTGGAAACGATGCCTTATGAGGAACGGCTAAGGGAGCTGGGCATGTTTAGCCTGGAGAAGAGGAGGTTAAGGGGTGATATGATAGCCATGTTCAAATATATAAAAGGATGTCATATAGAGGAGGGAGAAAGGTTGTTTTCTACTGCTCCAGAGAAGCGGGCACGGAGCAATGGATCCAAACTACAAGAAAGAAGATTCCACCTAAACATTAGGAAGAGCTTCCTGACAGTAAGAGCTGTTCGACAGTGGAATTTGCTGCCAAGGAGTGTGGTGGAGTCTCCTTCTTTGGAGGTCTTTAAGCAGAGGCTTGACAACCATATGTCAGGAGTGCTCTGATGGTGTTTCCTGCTTGGCAGGGGGTTGGACTCGATGGCCCTTGTGGTCTATTCCAACTCTATGATTCTATGAAAATAAATAAAAAAATTACAGAGAAGAGTGCTGAGTTAGGAGACCCGTATTCCTCTCACAGAGCTACAATTCCCAGAATTGTTTAACAATCAGTTGCTTCTCTTGGAGGGTTCTGAAGATTGTAATTCTGGCTGGTGGCAGGGGATATCCTAACAACTCTCAGCACCTTTCACAAACTAGAGTTGCTGGTTTATTGGCGGGTTTTTTTTTTTTAATGTTTAGTGCTTTAAATGTTTAAATGGTGTGCATGTGCTCAAAGTCAAACCACAAACAATTTATGCTGTGATTTAGCTCTTCGGTAGGCTGCATAAGAACATCCCCAGTGATAATTTAGAAAGGAGTGCACTGATTTTGCGTTCAACACTAGGATCTTAATCAATTAATTCTCTTTTGAAAATTCGCTCCACATTTGTTCCAACCATCTTCCTAGCTTTAGTTGTTGTGGTTCTGTTTTTGAAACTACATTTCACTGTCTCCACAAGATTTTTGTAAATCATCTTAAGACTAAGTTACAAGGCAATTCAAGCCTTAATAACAACAAGAACAATACTTCATTGATTAGCAATGAATTTCTTTAATCCTGCAAACCATCTCTCTGGCAGTCTGCGTTCTGCCCACAAGGGATATTCCTTACACTTGTCACAGGGTATGGTCTGAAAGCTCATGAAGCCACCACCTTGCTGAAGCTAAGCAGGTTTGGTTCTGGAGGGGTGACCACCTACGAACCACATGTATATCCTGCCTTGGATTCCAAGATGGAAGGAAGGTCCAATATAAATGTGAGAAGAGTGGAAAACAATGTTAACGATATTCTCCTTTTACTTGTGTGTCTTCCCAGCTTTCTCTGCTGGAAGAGGCAGGTTTTGGAGGTGCCCTTCTTTATGTCGATCCTTGTGATTTACCAAAGACTCAGAACCTGAGCGAGAAAGCATTTATGGTGTCCTTGAACGGTGGAGGTGATCCTTCTACACCAGGGTACCCAAGTATTGGTGAGTATTAGAAAGAGTATTTTCCCACTGCATACTGCTGTTTTGTTAAGCTGTTGATTGAAAACTGGTGCATTAGAAACATGGGGTAATGGTGGCTCATAGGCCCTGCTGCTTGCTTACCTAAATATTTTGCTCCCCTTTGTTATGTGCACCCCAGGCTGACAGGGGCAGCCCAGCCCATTTCACCACCTGAGGCTCTTGTGCTTCTGTCATCTGAGGCGGCTGCTTTGCCCTGCCTCATGTGCGAGCCGGCTCTGCAGACTCCTGAGAAGTTGCTGGAAGCTGCTGCTGCTGCCACTTCTCCACCAGCGACAGAGGCAGTGGGGCGGGAAGAGGGTGCCACCCAAGGCAGCTGCCTCAGGGGCAGACCAGCCCTGTCTGGATGTTACCAAGACTGCATGATTGTTCATGCACACCTGGGAGAGAATTCTGGGTGCTAATTTTAGCTGAATGGGTCTTACCTCTGGGAAGATACACATAGGGTTTTTACTGCAGGGGATGAATTTATGTAACATAGTGAATCTTCTCCAGGGAATGAGAAAGTCCTGAAGTCCTGAATATGTACGGCTGCTCAGTGTTACTAGCTGAAACAAGTGGCTTAGAAATTCTCTCTGTCTCTCTCGCCTCAATCTGTCTCATTTTCTAGGTGTAATAAAAATTAAAGTTTTGTTCTCCTGCAATTCAAATTAACTGAGACCGTCTCCCACCCATGTTGTCAGAATCCTACAAAGCTTTCCTTTTGTGCGATGCCCTTTTTATCACCTGTGCCTGGGAGTTTCATGGTGGTTCGGTGAAAGAGATCACTTTGAACCTTGCAAAAACAGCAGCACCTGGAATCCAGAGTTGCCATTGCATTTAACAACATGGAAAATGCCCAGCACTGATTATCCCTGGACTCAGACTGGAGAGGCAGGTGGCCGCCTTAAAAAAAAAAAAAAGCAGCAATCTGTGGCTAATTGGGAGAGGACAGGGAGCAAGTGACACGTCAGCTTTTTTGCAGAGAGAAAAGCGAAGTGTAGTTGATAGTGAATTATGCCAGCACCTACCACTGAGTATTGGCAGCTGGTGAATGCTCCTGTTCTGATAGAATATTGGCAAAAGCCCTGGTTGGAGAAAAGCTTCAAACTGCTGCTTCCCTTGTTCCTATTATGAGTCAAGCACCTGGATCCTCAAAATAGGGAATTATTTCACAGTAGCTTAAATTCATGCTGGGCTAAGTGGGCAACCAAGTTCAGAGAACTTGACCTTAGTGTGAGATCATCTGCTGGTCCTCAGAGAGCCAGCGTGGTGTAGTGGTTAAGAGCAGTGGACTCGTAATCTGGTGAATGGGGTTCATGTCTCCGCACCTCCACATGCAGCTTCTGGGTGACCTTGGGCTGGTCACACTTCTCTGAAGTCTCTCAGCCTCACTCACCTCACAGAGTGTTTGTTGTGGGGGAGGAAAGGAAAGGAGATTGTGAGCTGCTTTGAGACTCCTTAAGGGGAGTGAAAGGTGGGATATCAAGTCCAAACACTTCTTGTTGTTGTTCTTCAACTGTTAGGTCAAGACCCACTTGATCCAAGGTGGATCGCAACTACCGCTGTGCAAATATATGGCAGTAGATCAAGGAATGGGTCCCCAGGTGCACATCTGGGTTAAAGTGGGACCCAAAAAGGTTGAAGATACCTGGTCTACTTGGGTATATTGTCTTCCTGTTCCAACTTCTCTTCACAGGCACTTTTTTCTGCTCAAATTTCAAGATCTATGGATTAGGGGAGCTTGATCATTCCAGTCTTCACAGTTTCCTATACAAAATTCAACTTCTCTTTACCTCTTGGACTAATGTTTGGAACACAACTATATTTTAAATGTTGCAGTCCAGCTCTCAGCAGTTGAATCATATCAAACCATGTATTTATATGTGTCTCTGAATATGGATGTTTGTGCCTGGCAGTTCCAGACTGGCCTCAGATTGTGCATTTAGTGGGGTGGACCAGGATTGTGGGACTCTTTACATAGTGAAATCAAATTGGCATTATCTGTCCTGAGTTTCAGTATGTTTAATGGCAATGGCGCCCACCTGAGAGGTGTTGGAACTGAGTTCTGGCGAGTTCTGGCTAGGTATAGGTATGTAAGTGTGTGTGACATGTTCCTCTGTATCACCCCTCTCCTCTCTTGAGCCCAAGGCAGGATTACATAGCTAGGCTGAGAGCTGGTGGTTGGCCAAAGGTCACCCTGTCAGTGTTAGAAAAGGAAAAGGTTCTGACCTCCTTTGACTCCTTCGCCTGGTCCTCGGACCCTAGTTGGCACAAAAGAGTCCTTGAGAAAGAGTATCTTTGCAGAATGCTGCTTTTATTCTTGAAAAAGTATTTCCCATCCATGACCGGTAGCTTTCATACACCACAAACTCAGCCAACTTTCAACCAATCAACACTAACATTGACCATGCTATATAAAAAGGTAAAGGTAAAGGTACCCCTGCCCATACGGGCCAGTCTTGACAGACTCTAGGGTTGTGCACTCATCTCACTCTATAGGCCAGCGCTGTCCGGAGACACTTCCGGGTCACGTGGCCAGCGTGACAAGCTGCATCGGGCGAGCCAGCGCAGCACACGGAACGCCGTTTACCTTCCCGCTGGTAAGCGGTCCCTATTTATCTACTTGCACCCGAGGGTGCTTTTGAACTGCTAGGTTGGCAGGCGCTGGGACCGAGCAACGGGAGCACACCCCGCCGTGGGGATTCGAACCGGCGACCTTTCGATCAGCAAGTCCTAGTCACTGAGGCTTTAAACCACAGCGCCACCCGCGTCCCGCGACCACGCTATATATACAGGTTCAATTAGGTGAAAGGTTGTATGAGTCATTGTAGGCCGCTGACTCATGCTGACTTAGTTCTTTTAGCATTAAAGAAACAGCGGCCAATTTTTAGCCGTGACACACCCCAGGGAATTTCGTGAATTAACAGGGAATTGAATTTGGGTCTGTCCATCTGTTCCCAGACAGCCACCCCACCCTGCTAGTCCTAGTCCAGCACTCAAACCAATACACCATGCCCAGATTAATGAAAAAATATAATACAACAGGAGAGGGACGCAGGTGGCACTGTGGGTTAAACGACAGAGCCTAGGGCTTCATAGAATCATAGAATCATAGAGTAGGAAGAGACCACAAGGGCCATCGAGTCCAACCCCCTGCCAAGCATCAGAAGGTCGGCAGTTCGAATTCCCATGATGGGGTGAGCTCCCATTGCTCAGTCCCTGCTCCTGCCAACCTAGCAGTTCAAAAGCACGTCAAAGTGCAAGTAGATAAATAGGTACCACTCCAGCGGGAAGGTAAACGGCGTTTTCGTGCACTGCTCTGGTTTGCCAGAAGTGGCTTAGTCATGCTGGCCACATGACCCGGAAGCTGTACGCCGGCTCCCTTGGCCTATAGAGCGAGATGAGCACCGCAACCCCAGAGTCGGTCACGACTGGACCTAATGGTCAGGGGTCCTTTACCTATAGTGCAACAGAATCACAGGCAAAACAAAAACGGGTTGCAGGCCAGAGGTAGGTTCATCCATCTGTATTTCTAGCCCTGCTGTAGCTGCAGCAGAATCTTGAGACTTTGTCCCCATCCCTGCTATGTGAGCCAGTTTGAGACTCAAGGTACCTGTTACACAGTGGGATGTGTTTTGCCGTCTTGCTCTTTTCTCAATGTTTTCCTCTAACTGTTTGGTGGCAGCGGCAGGGGGAGGGAGGGACCATTACAAACCCCACTGTGAAATTGTAACAAGGTTCTAT
Organism: Podarcis muralis; assembly: GCF_964188315.1. Lineage (NCBI taxonomy): Eukaryota > Metazoa > Chordata > Lepidosauria > Squamata > Lacertidae > Podarcis > Podarcis muralis. Next base: position 12,838,790 of record NC_135660.1, on the reverse strand, counting down.
CAAGCATATTTGGTGTGGTTACTTGTCCAGACACCAGAGATCTGACTTGAATTGGCACTAAATCAGCCGAAGCAACAATGCTGTAACACTGCATGACTGGAATGGCAAAGAAAGGTGTGCGTGTGTTGAGGGGGAAGGGGGAAGAGAAATATTTGCCTCCTCGTCATCGAAGGGTGTTAGCTATTCGCAGCATGAAATGCTATGACATCTCAGTGGGAAGGCATTGAGCAATTTCTCGGCATCTCAGCCTACCTGACCTGGTGTTCTTAAGCACTGCCCTGGGGAGTGACAGAAGTAAATGTAGCAGCCTCCAGCTTTTACTCTTGTTCATTTCACGAGGAACGTTTGAAGAATGGCTTGCTGTTTATCTGTTCACTTGACCCCACAACGTTTTATGTACCCGCCATGAAAAGTAAAGTTAATTGAAACGGTTACACCACCTCTAGGGCTAAGGAGCTAAGGGTCCAGACCGTATGCACTGATTTTTTTGATGGATACAGTAAATGCTCTTTGGGGTGGTTCATAGAATACAACCAGAGATTTTGCAGGAGGGAAAACTGCATAGGCATGTGTGTTTGTTTGTGCGTGTGTGTGTGTGTGTGTGTGTGTGAATGAAATGGATGGTTTATGTCAAGCCTTTAACATTGTTTGCACATCTTTACAAGTCTGTAAATATGAGCTCTTGCCTCTTAAAGTCAAAGTCTTTTTTTTCACCCCATCCAGAAACACAGCAGGGAATTCTTTTTTGCCTTCCTGGCTGCTTGTTAAAAGTTTGTCACAAGAACAGTGCAGATCACTGGACCCCCTCGGCTCACTGGATGCATTTATCCTTTATTTCTTGTATTTATATCCCACCTTCCTATGCAATATGTTGCCAATGGAGGTTTAGTGGCGTTCATCCCTCAGTGAAGGCTGCCAGAATAAAAACAGAAGGGAAAAAAATGCCAAATCTGTTTGTATTCTTAATAAAACTTATCAGGATTCAGCTACAGTGGTACCTCGGGATGCGAACGTGATCTGTTCTGGAGCCCCATTCGCATCCCGAATGGAACGTAAGATGCGACGGCGTGTCTGTGCGTGTGTGGGTCGTGTTTTGCTGCTTCCGCACATGTGTGTGATGTCATTTTGAGCATCTGAGCATGCGCGAGCGGCGAAACCGGAAGTAACGCACTCTGTTACTTCCGGGTTGCCGTGGAGCGCAACCTGAAATCACTCAACCTGAAGCACATTCAACCCGAGGTATGACTGTACAGGGAAATGCAGAACAAATAAACACTCATATGCTTATTGTGGATTGCTTGTGGCCACTGGGAGAAAGGGATGGTGGGTTAGATGGGCCTCTGGTCTGATCCAATTGAGTTCTTCTTATGTACATCCCTGGCCCTTTAGGAATTCCTTATGGTAGGGTTGCCATATCCCGGACATACCCAGAATACTGTTGGAAGCAGTGTCTGGTTGGAAATCAATAAAATGTCTGCGGGAATCTGGACATATGGGAAGCCATGTCAGCAATGTCGGGTCTGCCAATTTTACAAAAAAAGAAAAAAGCTCAGCAATTTTGCTTTTGTGTCCGGATTTTCACTTTTTGAAATATGGCAACCCTACCACATGGAAGCTCAGTTTTTGCTGAAATCCCACAGTTCTTTCTAATGAGCAAACTTGCCTTTAAATGTGTCTGGGGCAGGGCAAAGGAGGAATGGTGGAGACCGTCTCCCCACCCTGACCCTCCCAGGGAGGAGGAAGAGGAAGACAGTATAGATTTACAACAGGGGTTTGAGGGAGGTCGCAACTCAGAGACAGAAGAGGAGGAAAGTTGGGAAATCATGGGAGAGCCAGAGCAACACCTGGCTGACATGTCATTAGAAAGCATTCTAGACCCTGCCCCCTCAACCTCCCAGAACCTGGGGTGCCTTGAAAGTAGGAGAGGAAAGTGCTCAAAGACAGAGGGCAGGTAGCAGCACCCATAGAAGTGACGAATGAGGAAGTGGAAGATTCCGGGGTGTGTGTGTGGAGATTCACTCGGGACAATGCCAATATCCAAGAGGCTGGGTTCTATAGCCTCTCTCTGAAATTACTGAATAAAAAAGGACATTAAGAATCCTTCCCTTTATATTCTGCCAGCCTCCTGACAAAATGCTTGGTTTAGGGAAACACTACGACTAAGATTTGATACAGGGATCAGCCCACTGCCTCCTGTTTGAGAAATGTTGCTAGAGTGAAAGGAACATTGGAAGCTTCCTTTTACTATCTCAGACCATTGGTTCATCTATAGCTCAGTATCATCTTTACCACACCCACCAGTGTGACATGCAGCCCCCAGAAGGTGGCCTTTGAGGGAATGCATACCTTGGACTGAAAAGGGTTCCCCAACCCTAGTGTATGGGATGTGGAGGGAGAACAGATTAGGCCCACAAGGGAAAATGGCTGGCCATATGGACTTGGCAATGCAGCAGAACAAGAGACCCTCCAAGTGTCCCTATTTTCCAGATTTATAAAAACCATCCCAGTTTCTGATTTGATCCCAGAATGTCCTGCTTGTTGTTAGGATGTCTCTATTTTCATCAGAGAAATGTTGGAGGGTTTGGAGTTATCTGACCCCAGAGCCATCTGAAGGCAGCCCTGTACAGGGAAGATTTTTAATGTTTAATGTTTTAGTATGTTTTTATATATGTTGGAAGCTGCTCAGAGTGGCAGGGCATAATAATAATAATAATAATAATAATAATAGAATAGGATGTCCCTATTTTCATTGGAGAAATGTTGGAGGGTGTGGAACAATAAGGAAGGGGGCCCCCACTCAAGGTCCAGGAGCGACCCATCTGAATAATGATAGGAAGATCAGTAGGGTGAGTCTTTTCTATGCGGGTTTTTCTTGCCTGCACTGCTTTCAGTCACTTGGGCTGTTGTTGGCAAGGAACTGTTCGGTTTTATCCGAGTGCTGTAATTCAGAGCATTCTCCTAAGCTGAAATCTCTCATCAGGTATATATAAAAAAATAACTCAGTAAATGAAGATATGGAGAAAAGCTATTTACCAGGCTTCCTGTGTAAATAGCAAGACATCACTACTACAAGGAGTAAGAACCCCATTCCTGAGATAAGCCACTCGGTAATGGGATTTCTATCTCTGCCATTGGGTTGAGGGAGCGAAACAAACAAACAAAATATCATAAGGAAGTGCTGAGAAAGCATGAGCGCTGAGATGGCTGCTATCTGTTTCTGAAATGCTGAAATACAACAGCTTAGTTCAGTAAATACCTTACGCTCTTGACAGAAGTTTCTAGAGAAATGCCCTTCTAAAAAATTAATCGGGCAAGTTATAGCAGTAGCAAAACCATGCTTTATATACGTGTTACTCTATGACAGCATGCATTGCACTGAGCTGTCACATCATTTATTTGAGAACCACAGCTTGTTGGTTTACATTATGATGTCCCAAACATTGTGTGTGTGTGTGTGTGTGTGTGTGCGCGTGCACACGCGTGTGTGTGTTACACACAGCTTTTGTAGTACAGTGGTTAGAGTGTAAGACTAGGAGCTAGGAGACCAGGGTTGAAATCTCCAAGCTCATTCAATGACCTTGGGCCAGCCACTGTCTCTGAACCTAACCTTTCTCACAGGGGTTTTTGTGGGGATTAAAGGAGGAGGGGAAGAACCATCTATGCCACCTTGAGCTCCTTTGAAAAGAAGGTGGGATATAGAATCTCAACTAAAGCATCCATGGCAGTTGGTGATCCAGCCTCTGCATAAAAACCGCCAAGGAAGGAGAGTCCATCACCTCTCATGGGAGACCGTTCTACTGCTGAACAGCTCTTACCTTCAGAAAGCTCTTCCTGGTGTTCCTTTCTTGTTACTTGAAGCCATTGGTCCAGGTCCTACCATCTGGAGCAGGAGAAAACAAGCTTGCTCCATCTTCCAGGTGACAGTCCTTCAGGTATTTGAAGGTGGCTATCATATGTTCTCTCAGTCTTCTTGTCCCCAGGCTAAACATGCCCCACTCCTCATAAGGCTTAGTTTTCCCCCCCTTGATCATCTGGTCACCCTCCTCTGCATATAAGCATTGTTGTTGTTGTTTAGTCGTTTAGTCATGTCCGACTCTTCGTGACCCCATGGACCAGAGCACGCCAGGCACTCCTGTCTTGCACTGCCTCCCGCAGTTTGGTCAAACTCATGCTGGTAGCTTCAAGAACACTATCCAACCATCTTGTCCTCTGTCATCCCCAGCTTTCACTTCCATACATCACTACTGGGAAAACCATAGCTTTTACTATACAGACCTTTGTTGGCAAGGTGATGTCTCTGCTTTTTAAGATGCTGTCTAGGTTTGCCATTGCTTTTCTCCCAAGAAGCAGGTGTCTTTTAATTTCGTGCATGCTGTCACCATCTGCAGTGATCATGGAGCCCAAGAAAGTGAAATCTCTCACTCCCTCCACTTCTTCCCCTTCTATTTGCCAGGAGGTGATGGGACCAGTGGCCATGATCTTCATGCATATATGCATAGATGAATATATATTTTCATCAAATCACACACTGTTCTCTCTCTCTCCTGATTGTTTCATTTTTTTCAAAAGCAATAATTTGGGGCAAAAACAGCCAAAATGGTGAAACTGTAGCAAGAGCCAGCAGAACGCTCAAGAAGGATTCATGAAAAGCCCTTGACACTTACTGCTTTAGTAGTGTGGCATTGTTTAATTGAGCATAGTCAATTATTCTGCAGTATTTACAGAGGATCATTTAGAATATGCATAAGCACACAGACTGTGATTGAAATTTATGCCAATTTATTTGTAGTGAGAACAAGAATCCCATACTCTTAGTTGGCTGTTTTTTTTTAATCTGAGGTTTCTTCTTGCCTTCCTCTGCTTTTCTGATATTTCATTCCCTTGGAGACATGGAGCTGAACAGGCAAAAATAACTGGAAAAATCTGCATTGTCTAGTAGTTTCAATCACGCATATGCATCGTGGCATAAGGTGTTTCCTTGTAAATCATCTCAACTTTCACAAGATTTCTATAGCCCTTACTTGTATGGTCCTTCAAGGAGATATATAGCATAGAACTTGGAATTTAAATAGCCACATAATTTCCACCCACCCTCCTTGCATATTTGCCTTTGCAGCTGTGAGAGCAATCTGGTAAAAAACCCTCTGGTTTTGGTTTGTTTTTGTTCCTTATTTATATTGAATCCTTTCATAACAAACTCTCAAAACCATTTCATATACATAGCTGCAGAGATCACTCTCCCAGTATGTGTGATCAAAATGGAAGTAATAGTATTTGCATGTTGTTAAGATGATGCTTAGCCATAGAGCAGCCGCATAATCCAAACACAGCAGTGAGGAATTTCTGCAAGTAGGACAGGATAGGAACGGAGGGAGGAAAAGGCAAGCTTTGCACCTTAGAAAAATGTGTGATGCTTTCAAGTGCTGCTTGTCAATGATTATGTGCAAGTGAAACAAAAGCAGGGTGGGATTAGTGTATTTAGACCACATCTACTCACAATATTTGCAAGTGTTATGCCCACCAAAAAAGTTTTCTGCGTAACATTTGACCCAGCTAGAACCTTAAACCTTGTCATGCTGAAATTTCCCCTGGTCTTCAGGCAGAAAGGTTCTGGTGTTATTGCTGAGGAAACTCAGTGCTGACATTCTGTTTGGTCTTTGGAGAGGAAGAAGAGCTATGTCTTAGGTAGATCAGAAGACCAGGTTAAGGACAAGAGCTTCAGCAGTCAAATAGCAGCAGCTCCTCTTTAATTTTGGCAACAGGTGCCTGCAGATTGACAGCTTGCAACATTTCTGATTTATGGCCAATGTGATCGTTACAGCTGCAGCACAAAGCTGCTTTTAATCGTATCACAGGTGGCCTTTGTTTACCACATAGGGAGATGTGCATCCATAATGGTTTGCCTCCCAGGGCAGCAGAACAAATTCCACAGTGATCTGCACACATAGTGTGGGCTGGGTTGGGGGCTCTGTGTTGGAAACCAATTCCCCAGCTGTACTTTTGTTGGGCTTCTGTCAATCAGCTTCCTCCACCTTTCCATGCCCTCCCTCGCCTACCCTCCAGACACCCATACTATATTTTCTCATTTTACCTGTCTAAAACCCAATTAAACTGATATCCCCCCTGAGCTTCCACCGGCCTGCATGAAGCAATGAGATATCAGTGCCATTCATGCATGAGGGAAAATAACACTCCAAAAAGTTAAAAAAAAAATGATGGAAGGGGAGGGGCATGGAACACAGCGGGGGGAGGGGAAAGCAAAAGCACACCTGCTTGTTCTTTTCTGATTCTTTCTTTCCTATAGCATTCTGTTTGGTTTCTTTAGACCATGCAAAGTTGTCGCCTGAAAGTCAAATAGATTTTGTTCATGTTTCTCTATGTGTGCTTTTGAGGGGGATTATAAGAATTTGCCTGGAACCAGGTTGTTGTTCACCCCCCTTCCCTTCCACCCATCTCACGTCTAGAAATTACAAGCTGATCATCTCTGTTATTAGAGCGCTTGCTTATTAATGCTGTGTAATGAGCTAATCAGGGGAGACTTTTTTCCCTTTCGTGATGAAGATCAAGACTGAGGGTGGTTGGGAGGGAGCTGGTGATTTGGCTCAGAAGATCAGGCTCATGCTGGGAAATCCTGCTGGGAGTCATGGAATAAGACTAGCACCTAACGCCCAACATTTTTAGAGGGAAATGTGCGGCACCACCCTGGCGACCCCATTGCTCACCCCCTTACTGCTGCTGACCTCTTCCTCGCTCACCACAGCAACCCACTCACTCACTTGCCTCCTCTCTCCCATGGGAATTGCTACATGGTCCAGAGTGGCCTGGGGAAGGTCGCCCCAGCCTGTGCAGCCTCAGTAGATGCCATGTGACCCAAAGTGTCCTGCTGGAACCTAAAATCTCTTGTCTTTTGGTCCTGTGCCAGAGCACAGGAGTGAAAGTGGGGCATCCAAGATCAAGATCAGAAGCAGGGGTGGCTCAATCCTAGATTGTTGTTGTTTAGTCATTTAGTCGTGTCCGACTCTTCTTGACCCCATGGACCAGAGCACGCCAGGCACTCCTGTCTTCCACTGCCTCCTGCAGTTTGGTCAAACTCATGTTGGTAGGTTAAAGAACACTGTCCAGCCATCTTGTCCTCTGTTGTCCCCTTCTCCTTGTGCCCTCAATCGTCCCCAACATCAGGTTCTTTTCCAGGAAGTCTTCTCTTCTCATGAGGTGGCCAAAGTATTGGAGCCTCAGCTTCAGGATCTGTCCTTCCAGTGAGCACTCAGGGCTGATTTCCTTCAGAATGGATAGGTTTGATCTTCTTGCAGTCCATGGGACTCTCAAGAGTCCAGCACCATAATTCAAAAGCATCAATTCTTCGGCGATCAGCCTTCTTTATGGTCCAGCTCTCACTTCCATACATCACTACTGGGAAAACCATAGCTTTAATTATACGGACCTTTGTCCTAGATATCCCGGTGGAATCAGGACACTTGAGGGGTATGCTAGTTCACTAAATAACAGGAAGCAATGGGTAGGAATAAATGGCATGAAAAGGGGATGAGATTGATTCATGGAGGCAGCGTGCAACATACATAAGAATGTGAGGACATCAGAAGAGCCTACTGCATCAGGCCAATGGTCCATCTACTCCAGCATCCTCACAGTGGCCAACCAGATGCTTGTGGGAACCCACAAGCAGGTTTCAACCCCAAGAGCACTCTTCCCCTCCTGTAGTTGCCAGCAACTGCTATTCAGAAGCATTGCTGACTCCAGCTGTGGAGGCAGAGCATAGTCGTCATGACTAGCCACTGATAGCCATCTCCTCCATGGATTTGTCTAACCCTCTTTTAAAGCCGTCTAGGTAGGAGGCTGGATGTGGGTGGCACTGTGGGTTAAACCACAGAGCCTACGGCTTGCTGCTCAGAAGGTCGGCAGTTCAAATCCCCTCGACGGGGTGAGCTCTTGTTGCTCGGTCCCTGCTCCTGCCAACCTAGCAGTTCGAAAGCATGTCAAAGTGCAAGTAGATAAATAGGTACCACTCTGGCGGGAAGGTAAACGGTGTTTCCGTGCGCTGCTCTGGTTCGCCAGAAGCGGCTTAGTCATGCTGGCCACATGACCTGGAAGCTGTACGCTGGCTCCCTCGGCCAATAAAGCGAGATGACCCTCAACCCCAGAGTTGGTCACGACTGGACCTAACAGTCAGGGGTCCCTTTACCTTTACCTTTACCTTAGGTAGGAGGCTAACACTGCCTCCTGGGGGAGTGAGATGCACTGCATGAAGGAGTACTTATCTGTCAATCTTCCACCATTCAGCTGCAATGGGTGTCAACAAGATGTGGCTTCAGGAGAGAGGTAGAAAAACTTTGTTCTATCCACTTTCTCCAGGCCACAATTAATTTTAAAAACTTGTACAATGTCGCCTCTTACACAACTTTTCTCTAAACTTAAAAGCTCCAAATGCTGTAACCTTTTTCACAGGGGAATACAGAGGTGGGGTAGCTCCCAGAGGTGCCCAGCCCCACTGTTCCAAGACCCATCACTGCTATTGGTCATCTTGCCATTGATGCAGCCAACTGACTGATTGCCCACCCGTGGTGATGGTGATGATGGTAGTGTCACCCGCAAACCCTCTGCTGACTTTATTATTCAGGTCCAGTCCCTAATGAGGCAATGGGGAGTTGGGGAATGTGTGAGCAGCCCAGAGGCCCCTGATCAGCATTGCTGCTGGTCTGCTCCATCCAGTGCTTGTCACAAGACTAGAATATAAACAGCACTGGTCAGGGGCAGCATGGCTTAACTTGCTTGAAGAATCAGCGAGGTGGAAAGACGGACACAGAATACGAAAAAGGAAGTCAGAGTGCATGCGTTGCCTTGCATAGAGTGAAGAGGAGAACAGATTCTTCTTCGGGCATGCAGAATGATCATCTCAGGTGCAAGGCTGCCAGAGTGGTCTGTTGATGGGAGATTAGGGAACTGTAGACCCTTGCAGATTCCGGAAGCTATTGTGATTATTATTATTATTATTATTATTATTATTATTATTAAGCCAAGGCTGGTGTGAGTCCTCAAAAAGGGCCATTTCTGGAGCATGATGGGGTAGAAGAAGGAACAATTTAGGCTGAATCCTAAATACATTCAGCTCAATCCAGGAAGGTCTTCTTTTCCCTCTGTTGCTGAACAGGGCTTGGACCTGGGTTTACTTTATGATGACTTAATAGATACTGGCTTGCTTTATGCCACCTTTCTGTGCTCAGGATTGCTGCCTAAGTGGATCAAATCAGGATGTGCTGGGGATTGCTTTATTTGGTAGAAAGATAAAGGTATCTGCATGTCCTGGAGGTCCCATGTGGGCATGCATATAAATACAGTCGTACCTTGGTTGATGAATGCCTTGCGACTTGAACGTTTCGGCTGCAGAACGCCGCAAATCCGGAAGTGAGTGTTCCAGTTTGTGAATGTTCTTTTGAACTCAAAAGTCCAACATGGCTTATGCAGCTTCCGATTGGCTGCTGGAACTTCCTACAGTAAATCAGAAGCTACGCCTTGGTCTCTGAATGTTTTGGAAGTCGAATGGCCTTCTGGAACGGATTCCAATTGACTTCCGAGGTACCACTGTACCTCATTGATCAATGTAAACCAAGATTGGCAGATACAAACTGTAACCTGGCAGTGCTTAGGCTTAAGTTTCTGCTTTGCACACTGTCCCAGGCATTTTTGGAGCCGAGATGCTTGGGGTATATTTAAAATGACAACAAGGCTGTGCTCCGTAGAAAATTCATCAGAGCTGGTGTTTATGAGAGGCAAATGCTGGGAGCTTGCATAGCCTGCCCACTTGCAAGCTTCCCAAAATTTATTCTCCTGGCTCTGCAGGTGAATCTGAGAGCAGCTTTAGGAAGCTCACCCACCTCTAGCAAACATCTAACACTCTCGCTGTAACTGCAGATAAAGTTTTGAAACAGCTGATGTGTGGATTCTCCCTGTAAATTATATAGTATCTTTATGTCCTTCCGTTTTTAATCTTTCGTTCTGTGGTTTTTTTTTTCCTTTTTTTCTTTTTTAAAAAAACCTGGCTTGTGATAAAGTTCAGTATCTGGTTTAACCTGATATGGAATTGTGTACATCCCGAGGCATGTAGTGCTAGGAGGCTGGGACTGCACACCGCGGCTCCGCAAAGCTGCCACACGAACACCTGCGTATGCACCTGCATCCAAATCAGCAGGCAGCGTTTGGAAGCAAGCGCTGCAAAGTCAGATGGCTGATTGTTTAAGCAATTAAAGGTGTAATTAGGTTTATAATTGAACTTTTGCCTGGCGTGTATTCTGAATCTGGCAAACAAGGATAAACCCACCAGTCTTTAGCCCAGCTTGATATCTGTTCAAGCTCATTGCTAGCCAGGCTTAGCGGATATATGCATTTGGCTAGTGGGGGCAGGGGGATAAGCCTCAGGTTTTATTTATATGCAGGCACACATTTTGTGGTCCCACCATCTTAGGCTTTTCATAGCAATGAAGACTTCTTTGCAGCTATTTTTACCGTGCTACTGACATTGCTATTTTGCCTGCTACAATCACAACTGTTTCCCTCTCCCTTCTCCTCCTCATTTGGATAAGTTATTATTAAAATGGATTCCTTTTGCAAGTCTCTCTATAGGATACTTGTAAAAGAAAACAAAAAGGTATTAAATCTGTAAGTAAAATAACTTCCTAACTACATATTCTTGAAAGCAATTCGTTTCTGAGTGGTTTTGAGATAAAAACTGTTGCATAATGATCTTTGTCAGTAACCATACGAAGGGGAGCTCAAAAGAAAATGGGACCATTGTTCTCATTTGTTTACTGCCATGTTTTTAGGAACTGAGTCTTAGATTTGCCATTTATTAAGCCAGCAAGCACATCCTCCCCAGTTTCTTTTTTTAAAAAGGCCATGCAGGCTGATTAGATAGGGGGGAACAGATACATGTGAAACTCGGAAAATTAGAATATCATGGAAAAGTTCATTTATTTCAGTAATTCAACTTAAAAGGTGAAACTAATATATGAGATAGACTCATGACATCAGCTGGTATTGGTCCACTGTGCTTCTTTAAGTCCAGGGTCAACACAGCCGTCTACCAGGAGATTTTGGAGCACTTCATGCTTCCTTCTGCAGATGAGCTTTATGGGGATGCTGACTTCATTTTCCAGCAGGACTTTGGCACCTGCCCACACTGCTAAAAGTACCAAAACCTGGTTCAATGCCCATGGCATTACTGTGCTTGATTGGCCAGCAAACTCGCCTGACCTGAACCCCATAGAGAATCTATGGGGCACTGACAAGAGAAAGATGAGAGACATGAGACCGAGCAATGCAGAAGAGCTGAAGGCTGCTATTGAAGCATCCTGGTCTTCCATAACACCTCAGCAGTGTCACAGGCTGATAGCATCCATGCCACGCCGCATTGAGGCAGTAATTGATGCAAAAGGGGCCCAAACCAAGTACTGAGTACATATGCATGCTTCTACTTCTCAGAGGTCCAATATTGCTCTATTTGCAATCCTTGTTTTGCTGATTTCATTTAATATTCTACCATATTTTTCGCCCTATAGGACGCACTTTTTCCCCTCCAAAAATGAAGGGGAAATGTGTGTGCGTCCTATGGGGCGAATGCAGGCTTTCGCTGAAGCCTGGAGAACGAGGGGGGTCGGTGCGCACCGACCCCTCTCGCTCTCCAGGCTTCAGGAAGCTGTCCGCTAGCCGTGGAGAGCTGCATGAAGTCGCACAGCTCTCCCACGGCTAGTGAAGAGCTTGCTTGCACCCAGAAGCTTGGGGCGCGCTGAGCTCAGCACGCCCCAGGCTTTGGGCTTCGCACAGCTCTCTGCTAGCCGTGGGAGATATATATATAGATATAGTGTATATTAGACAAGCTTGCATGTAAAAATGTGTATATTAGCTAAAGCTGCATGCAAAAACGCATACATTAGGAGAAATTCACACTAAAGAGTTTTCATGAGGACTTTCCCCCTCTGATGCGGAAATCTGGAGAACCGAACATATGGTTGGGGGGGAAAGGAAATGGAAATTGACCAATTCATCCAACCCTCCTAAAGGGCCTTCCAAGATCTGGCATTGTTGAATTGTGCAGTAAGCCCCACTACCTTTAGCATGGAAGTCGTGTCAATTGTTGCTCCCCTTCTGGGAACGAAATCCCTGGCCTGTTCTTCTGCACCTATCCTGTGGGAGAGATGTCAGTGTGTCACTCACTGCTTCACCGTGGAATGGGCATGATCACCATTCAGTTTATTTTATTTTCTTTACTGTAAAAGTATCGCCTCTATCCTAAAGCCGGACGAGAAGGGCAGTGTAGAGAAATGGAAGCTTGTTTGGTCTTGGCACAGAACAGCATCTCGGGGTTGATTGAGTGAATCATACAGATCACTTTCCCTGTGGCAGTCCCATTCGAGTAAGTGGCCTGTTTCTCACCAGCTGGCACCGCCGCTCCTGTGACTGCAGCTACTTTTTATATATCTTCACAAAGTGCTGACAGCTAGAATTGCCACTGAATGGTGTCCTAAGTGGAATTTGAAGTGAATCTGGAAGGTCTGCTCAGGAAGAGCTTCCAGGGAAGGAACCTGATAAAGATTACTGAAATTTCCTGCCAGAGGGAGGGAAGGAGTATCTGCAGTGTCTGAACACAGAGCATAGGAATGAAGAGATCCCCACACCCCAGTTGTCATTTTTTACTGCACATAAATGATGCTTTGTGCTCCCAATGGTATCAGGGCAGTTATACGTGATCCTGCTTTCGATACCGTTGGCCTCTCCAAATCAGGGCATGTCCTGTAGCTTCATGCCAATGTCCTGCCACTTTTAAAGGCACAAATGTTTTGGTTTGTTTTTTTTCTACTGCTTTGGCTGTGCCATAGTTGCAAGAGCATCCCCTCCCCATGGCAAGAAGCCAATGATGTTTGGAAAGTGTCACAGAATAACTGATAAAGCGAAAAGGCATATGGATGGTCCAGTATAAATGCACCACTAATGCACTGCAGATGGTGACAGCAGTCATGAAATTAAAAGACGCCTGCTTCTTGGGAGAAAAGCAATGACAAACCTAGATAGCATCTTAAAAATCAGAGACATCACCTTGCCGACAAAGGTCCGTATAATTAAAGCTATGGTTTTCCCAGTAGTGATGTATGGAAGTGAGAGCTGGACCATAAAGAAGGCTGATCGCCGAAGAATTGATGCTTTTGAATTATGGTGCTGGAGGAGACTCTTGAGAGTCCCACGGACTGCAAGAAGATCAAACCTATCCATTCTGAAGGAAATCAGCCCTGAGTGCTCACTGGAAGGACAGATCCTGAAGCTGAGGCTCCAGTACTTTGGCCACCTCATGAGAAGAGAAGACTCCCTGGAAAAGACCCTGATGTTGGGAAAGATTGAGGGCACAAGGTGAAGAGGATGATAGAGGACAAGATGGTTGGACAGTGTTCTCGAAGCTATGAACATGAGTTTGACCAAACTGCAAGAGGCAGTGGAAGACAGGAGTGCCTGACATGCTCTGGTCCATGGGGTCACAAAGAGTCGGACACAACTAAACAACAATAAATGCAATATTATTGCATTGACAACATTTTACAGAATGAAAAAATAACAACATCCCCTCACTAGTCTCCACCACTGGTGGAAAAGTGGCTCAGGGAACAGTGCCTGCTTCCGCTGAGATCTCACCAAAATATTGTGAGGTCTTGTGGAGTACATGAGATCTAATGAGATTTTGGTGAGATCTTGAGGGATCTTACTGGAACCTACCATTGTCAGTGCCTCAGGGGACAAAATGAAACACACCACCCCTGTTCTCAACCTTACCTGGAAATGCCAGGGATTAATTCTGGGACTTTTTGCTTACAAGGTAGACTCTCTACCGCTGAGCAATGACCCTTCCCCAAATCTTGCCAAATGTCTTTGTTTCATAGCCTATTGGGTTGTGTGTGTGTGTGTGTGTGTGTGTGTGTGTGTGTGAATCTAGACCACCATGTTTGTTTGAATATATTGATTCTTTACCACTGGAGTGAGCTAAGGTTGCTGTTTTATTCTCTATTAAAGAAACAAGTTTTGCTTCAAATGCTTCTTCCATGTTGATGGTGGCATTGACAGGTGCATCTGTTCAGTGTATTTAGAAAAAAAATACCCTCCCAAAGCCCCTTGGGTTCTGTAAAAAAACACAACTTCATTGAAGTCACTAGTGTTTCAGAGTAATAGCAAAGTAAGGATTTGCATATTTATTGAAAGCTGTGTGCTGCAGAGACCACACAGCTCAAAACGTGGAATGAACAAATGTTTGTGCTCTCAGTTGAGATTTCCCCCTCCTAATAGGTGTCGGCAAAAGGGTCCATTTTCCTGGCGCCCATTCTCTCCTGATGTAATACTGGTAGGAAGGGGATCAATTTATAAGAAATTCGAAGTGCCTCCTGTTGGTATTGAACGTACAGAGGCCATGCCAGTTTAAAATTTGCTTTGGAAGTGATTTCCCAATTCTCCTTCTTTTTTTCCAGCAAGAGATTTTAATAATATTCTGTCCACTTAACTATAACGGAGGCAATATTGAAAGGCTATTAATGGTTAGGAGAGAGGCAGCTGTAATTTTTGCATGCTGTTAAGGTATTATGTAAAAGCTATTTTTACCTTTGTTATAACAATGACACATTTGGGAAACGGGGTAGGGGAGCAAAATGGATAATGACTCAAAACTCCTTGTACCACTCCAGCCCCTCTGGGGAACATTAACAGAAGCAAGAAGTGTAAGTGGTATTTGAGCTCTACTTTCAGATAACTAGGAAACAACAACAAGAAGTTGCCTTGTAGAGCAATAAGTAGACCTGCCTTTGGGCAAGATGGATAACATGTTTATGGAAATCTGGCAGGACAGCTGCCTCTGTGTCAGGGCCTGCAAACCTTTTGGGGACAGTTTCAGTTTTGAAGAGGTGCTGTGGGTGCTAGTCATAAAATGGCAGATGCTATGGTGTGGCCTAACACAAAATGGCTGCCACATCTAAAGGACCAGAAAAGGAGACGTGCATACCCACCTACATTTCTCCAATGAAAATAGGGATGTCCTATTCCATACCCTCCAACATTTCTCTGATGAAAATAGGGACATCCTAAGGAAAAGTGGGACATTCCAGGATCAAATCAGAAAGTGATACAGCTTCTGTAAAACTGGGAAGGTCCCTGGAAAATGGACACTTGGAGGGTCTGACATGACCACAAAATAGTGTAAGCTCCCCCAACATGAACCATCAATGGAGGAAAGGGTGCTTGCATCAGTTTGCTCACAGAGAGAAGAATTTTGCACTTCTCAGTTCAATGTGGAAGAGAGGGTGGATGTCCAACCCTGGCATCAATGAAATGAAAGCATATTCAGGGTTGGGGTTTCAGTGTCGGACTGCAACTGAGCAGAAAGAGCAAACAGTCTCTCATCCATTGTAGCTTCTGCTGAGAAGCCATTAAAGTGTCATTCATAAACAGTAGGGTCTGGGGTCAGTAGTGCTACCAAAGACACATATCCAACAGACTAATGGCAAACTGATTCTTCTGGTGTGGATCTTTATGCAGCCCAGGCTTCACCATGCACACTCAAGAGGGAGGTGTTAGGCTCAGGGGAACTCCAAGGCATGCAGAAAATAATAATAAGGAAAACATGGAGGATTGAGAATCCCAGCAATTGCTCAGTTAGAGATTGATCATGCTCACCAGGCCTAGAATGCTAACTGACCATTGCTGGGTGAAGATTTTGGGAGGAGAAATGGAATGGGAGAGTTGTGCCACCAAATCATTTTGGTGCTTAGATGTCATGGTAGGTGGACCATTCAAATATTCTGTTCCATGTGTGGGTATTTAGAAGGACCTTGAATCATTGACTAGGCAGGCAAGAGAAGTATTCACCAGGCAATAAATGAAGATTATAGGAATATACAAAGATGTCCTATACTGAGCCAGACCACTGGATTCAGTGCTGTCTATGCCAACTGGCAGTGTTTCTCCAGGTTTCAGATAAGGGACACTCTCAGCCCTATCTGGAGATGGCTGGGATTTAACCAGAGGGACCTTCTGCATGCAAATATGCTCTACCACTAAGCTAAATCCATTCCATTAAGCATAACTGCACAAATTTTGGGAAGAGACCTAGTGTAACAGCTGGATCTGAAGGCCTTCTCTGGCCTACTGGTCTGGTACATTAAAAAAAACCACACCAGATAAAAAGTCGTTTTGGGGCAGTGCAACAGAGAAGGAGTGGTGTGTGATTTGACTTGCATGTCTGGAACACAGCTGATGTCTGAGGATGACACTATGGATCAATGTTTTCATTAATGGGGCTGAAAGAGTAATTAAGGCAAGAAGAGGAATTAGTGCCCCGGTATTAGACCAACATTCATTAAGAATTGATAATATGCATTTAACCGCTAATGACTTTAAACATGCTAATGTTACAATTGCTTCCACCATTGATTTTCTGGGACACAATAATGTGTCCTTAGCTATTGTGTATGCTTTGCGTGATGATTGTATTGTTGATTCCGGGACGCTGAGCTTCATCCAAATGAGGTGCTTCCAGAAGCTGCACTTGTTAAATAGGACAGCCCTGCTAGCATGACTACAGAAGAAAACAAGAGAATGGATGGGCCTGGGGACGTTGAAGTTCATTGCATGAAATCAAACAGCACCTTTACAATGTGGCAATTGCTGCTATGCTGAAGGTGATCTTCCAGTGATCCATTCTTCCACTGTTATTTGCTGTGAAAATGCTAAGAGAATCTTTGCTAATGTGACTTGCACACACCCAAATAAATGCCTTTCTTGTAACTAGAGTAGGCTGCAAATTTAATCCAAAGCTACTCAAGGATAAGACGCGGCAATTTCGAAATGTATTTATTAACTAATAGATTTATATATTGCTTGTACGCCAAAATGGCTTGTAAATGGTTTACAACTATAAAATCAATACAAATGTAAAATGCACAGTAACAGCTCCATCGGGGCACTAAAACATCCTTAATTAAAATATAAATCCATCATTTTAAAAGCACGACAATTAAAACACTTTTTTAAAAAATGCACCCAGTTAAAACAATAAAATCAGAAATTCAGTTCAGAGGAATGTTCACCTAAACAAACATATCTTCAGCAGCCGGCAGAATGCCAATACTGATGGGGCCTCTCATATTTCAGTATGGAGGGTATTCCACAATATTAGTGCCATTGGTTTAAAAACAACAACAACACCCACCTCCTGGTTACCACATTCACTGAATAGGAGGAGAGGATGAAGGAGTTGTGGGAAGCAGTGAACTAGGGGCAAATATTGGTTGTCATGCCTCTTATTCTTGGTATTGAGGAGGACCAAAGAGTACGGAGGATGCCTTGCCATGCAAGACTGTGTTCTCATCATGTATATGCAGCTTACTTGCGTACAGTTTGTTCATTCTATAAGGTGTTTCACAAGTTATCATGAATGAAAAAAGAAGAGGGAAGGGCCCATGTACACAATCCCACTCACCCTCTTGACATCTTTAATGTGTCTGTAGACCTACAGACCTGACAAAAAGCAGTGGGTGACAGTGTTTCTATTTTACTTAATATATGCAGGGTTTGGTGTCAGTGTCGCTTGCGCAGGTTCTCTGCTGTTCACTTGTGTTTCTTTGGTGGTGAGAGAGGTTGGGGTTGGCCTAGGGTGTGGTTGTTCATCTGTGGTTGGCTTTGGTGGTCTTTGTTTTCATGTGTGAGTGGGGTGGGTGGGTGTTTTGGTTCAGGTTAGCCATATTGATTTGTATGCTGTTGGTGGATTATTGTCATTGTCTTGTTGGGCTGTGTGTGTGATAAAGGGGAGCATTATTGTCTGGGGAGATTTCTTTAAAAATAAAGAAGGCGTCTTCTTCTATTTGTCCCCGTGTCAGTTTCAGTTTATTGGTTAATTTTTCTAGTAAGGCTGCTTCCCATACTATTTGGTACCATTGGTCCATGCTTACTCCTGACAGGTCTCTCCCATGTCTGGTTATGATGTTTCTGGCTGCTGAAAGGAGGTGGGTTATGAGTTCTTTGTGGTGTAAGTGGGCATTATTGTCTGGGGAGATTTCTTAAAAAATAAATCCAGCGTCAGCTGTAGAGGGGATAATGGAAGGGAGAGAGCTCATGTGGAAAAGTTTTAAATTGATGAAGTATCCCTTAGTTGTTGTTTTTTTAAAAAAATATTTTGATTTGCATTTTTAATACAGAAACAAAAAACACACATCCCACATCCCATTCCCTCCACTCACCAATTATGCAACTTTCAAACCAATCATGACATACATCTAAATACCTAGTGACTCCCCTTCCACCCTTTTCCTGGTTTCTTTGCTTTTCTACTAAATCACGCATTCCATATTTTTAATCTTCAAATTTCTTCCTCTGTTAAATTCTGTTAGCTCTTAGAAGTGTCCCTTAGTTCTACCTAAGATGCTAAAGCTCTTACTTTTTTTCTTTTTGAATGAGACACAAGTGGTTTTCAACATGGTATTTAATAGATGTTCTTCAAAGTGTAGTAAATATCACCCATTTTAGATGTGCTGCAAAAAAGGACTCCCAGAGGAATGCCATATATTTAATGTTAGGTACTCTGATAGGAGTGCCGTGTTCTTGAAATATTTCCAGTTCTTAGGTCTACATTAGTCAATCATTCTTCCGCTTGCTATTGTTGAGTGATGGATCCACTTTGTTCCCTGTGGAGATTCAGCCTTTAAACATTTTTATATCCTCCCCAGGCTATTCCCCCACCCCCACCAAATCCACCTGATTTATTTTAATAGCTGTATTTCATTCACAGGTAATCTATTTTCTCTCTGGTAGAATGAAGCAAGCAGTCTGTAGCAAAGTGTAGGGGTCTTTTCAAGAACAACCAAGAGGCTCCACGTAGCATTTCAGTAGCAAATCCAGCTTTCTTGCATTTAAATATGATTTGCCTAGGTAATATTCCATGGTAATACTTACTTTTTTGGGATCTACAAAACACACAGCTGGAGCTAATGCTGTTCCAGATTTTCATGGTTTTCAGATAAAATAAAATTACCCAGTGTATTGTTGAGAAATCCTCTGCAGCATCAAAAAGGGCCTCCCCTTCTCTTATATGTGTGTGTGTCTCTATGTGTATGCAAACTTCAGATAAAATGACAATGTATGCTGGTGTTTGGCTACAACTTTGATGAAGCCTTAAGTCTTGTCACTGCCAACCATACTTCCAACATAGCCAGGACACAGAGAAGGGTCTCTCCATCTGTAACTATGCCATTTAATTCAACACTTTTAATTGTGCCTGGAAACAAATTGGCAATTGATGTATCTGGTGCAGGATGGGTGCCATTAGCATCCTCGCAGCCACATTCTGGACCAACTGCAGTTTCCCAAAGACTCTTCGTATATAACTCATTGTGATAATCCAAACCAGATGTAACCAAGGCATATGTTCTTGTTGCCCTATAGGGAAGCTTCCTTAATCTGCTTCCAAGCAACTATTATCTCTTGTGAACAGGCACATTGAGATATCACCATTCCTGCATGCTGCCCAGTGCATTCCTTATGGTTCTACACCTGTGATTTATGTCTGTTTTCATTCACTATTCTAGCCGCGCTGGGAGAGATGACCCCTGTCACAGTCTGAGGATCAAGAAACAGAGATTATGACAGTAGAAAGAGGAGGGGTATTGTTGTACGACCCCATAGTATTGATTCCTTTCTTCATACTATTTTCTCTCTTTTTTGGAAGATTGTTAAATTATTTACAG
The DNA here is from genome assembly GCF_964188315.1 of Podarcis muralis. Taxonomy (NCBI): domain Eukaryota; kingdom Metazoa; phylum Chordata; class Lepidosauria; order Squamata; family Lacertidae; genus Podarcis; species Podarcis muralis. The sequence continues at coordinate 12,819,012 of NC_135660.1, read as the reverse complement.
GGACGTGATTGCATGGCATTGCGAAATGTAGCAGAACCCTTTATATTTTTGCAGGTTAGACCAGAATCTCAGATTCCATTAAAGGAAGCTCTTTGGTTTTACGGAGGTTACATTTCTTAGACTTTCCTCAGCAGCAAGCCCTTGTATTACAACTGAATGTAGAACGCATAGGAAATGTCAAATTTCAGGGACTCTTGACTCAGCCTCTCAAAGTTTGCAGTAACTGCTGTTACCCGTTCGGTGAGAAACTCACCAGCGATGTTTCACTGCATATTTTATCCCAGTTCTTTGTGACTGATGTAAGAGCAGTAGGAAGGTTGTGTTCTATTTTGCTGGAGAGGAAGAGGATAGCTTTGCCCTTCTTCGCTGCTGTGTTCAAAGGTCCTGCCAGGCAGTCACTTGTGTACGTGATGGCAATGGAAGTCTGTGACATGACTGAACAGGGAAGATCCCAGAACTGAACTGCTAATCCCATTCCATCACTCTGGCTCAAAGCTGTGTTCACGAGTTCTCCACAACTACCTGCCATGCAGCAATATAAGGATGAGTGCATTCCCTGGAGGAAATAGCATGCTGCTTTTGGAAAACAGACTTGCTTGCTTGGAAAATGTGGCCTCTGCAATGTAGTTTAGCTCTCAGCGAAGACGTAAGTCCTGTGTGAATGTATGGGAGGAGGGTTATGTGTGATAGCTCTGCCCCTAAAACTCCACTGGCTGCTGCCCCAGACCTCTGAATGATGATTGGAGGATCTGAAGGAAGGAACTTTTGAGCATTTGGCTGACATGTGACCTGGAACACTGGATGATCAGGGTTCACAACAGCATGGAGAATTCTATGAATTCTTTTTCTTTTCTGTGAACTGCCCTGAGACTACCGGGTATAGGGTGGTATGTAAATATTATTATTATTATTATTATTATTATTATTATTATTATTATTATTATTTCTGACACACATCCCACTACCACTACCATCCTCTAGTGCCTTCTTAACATAATTTAGCATGAAGCCTGGCTGGAATTTTCCAGTGTGGAACCCACATTATACTGTTTCGGTGGCACATTTTGATAAGGCAAAATTGTGACAACTGTATTTGTTTTTTTCTACATAGGATTTTTCACAAGTGACAACTCAGAAAGAGCATACGAGACCTTTTTATTTTTTGAAAAAAAGTTGCCCTTTAATTTCAAAGAAAAATAATATAATTCTTTGAGAATATAAGTTACAAGACTGAAGCCAAATGCCAAAGCAATATTAGCTCTTCTGCTTGCGTAGGAGCTGATCAGTTAATGTATCTCAGCCGCCCTTTAAAATTCATCAGATAACTACTTGGACTGAAAAATCCCTCATCCTCCCCATATTCTGCAATACCTGGAAGAGCCCTGTGACCTTTAAAATACTGAGTGTGCACAAAAAAATTGCTCAACGGCATTTCACAGTTTGTTTCAAGGGAGGGATGGCTATGCATATCTGATGGATCCAGGCAGGGAGGCCTGGTGGAGCCTATCAAATTAGCAATGCAATTCACTTTGTTAGTATTATCCTTAAGGATGACTGAACAGGGTCTAGATAAAACAGCCTGAAACTGGGGCTCTTTCACTGAATTTAATATGAAACGACTCTTTCAGATTATTTATTTAGTCATTTGATTGCTCAAAACATTAGGAGGCGCAGGTCAATTCTGCGTCCAGGGCAGCTGTTTACCAGCTCCATCTGGTACGCAGGCTGAGACCCTACCTGCCCGCGGACTGCCTTGTCAGAGTGGTGCATGCTCTGGTTATCTCTCACTTGGACTACTGCAATGCGCTCTGTGTGGGTCTACCTTTGAAGGTGACCCGGAAACTACAACTAATCCAGAATGCAGCAGCTAGACTGGTGACTGGGAGTGGCCGCCGAGACCATATAACACCGGTCCTGAGAGATCTGCATTGGCTCCCAGTACGTTTCCGAGCACAATTCAAAGTGTTGGTGCTGACCTTTAAAGCCCTAAATGGCCTTGGTCCAGTACATCTGAAGGAGCGTCTCCACCCCCATCGTTCTACCCAAACACTGAGGTCCAGAGCTGAGGGCCTTCTGGCAATTCCCTCACTGTGAGAAGCCAAGTTACAGGGAACCAGGCAGAGGGCCTTCTCAGTAGTGGCCCCTGCCCTGTGGAATGCCCTCCCACCAGATGTCAAAGAGAAGAACAACTGCCAGACTTTTAGAAGACATCTGAAGGCAGCCCTGTTTAGGGTAGCTTTTAATGTTTGATGCATTACTGTATTTTAATATTTTGTTGGAAGCCACCCAGAGTGGCTGGGGAAACCCAGCTAGATGGGCGGGGTATAGATAATACATTGTTATTATTATTATTATTATTATTATTATTATTATTATTATTAGTCAGTGAGAAATAGCTGGGTGTTTGGATGGACTTGCAGCCGGATCAGACCAAGGCCAATCTTGTACAGCATTCTGTTCTCAGAGTGGCCAGCCAGATGGTTGCAAACAGGAACTGAACACTGGATCCAGGCATCATTTGAGTCATGTTGAGACAGCCCCAAATCACTGTGGCTTGTGTTGGTGGCACAGAATGATCTGGGGCTGTTGAGGACTGGGACATCAAGCAGGAAGGAGAGGCGGGTGTCATATGGGGAACCAAGAGGTACCTACCTGGCCGACTGCATATTTGCGGGAGAAGGCAGTAGCTTCTTCCTGGCATCTCCTTCCTAGAATCATAGAATTGTAGAGTTGGAAGGGACCCCAGGGGTCATCTACTCCAACCCCCTGCAATGCAGGAATATGAGCTAAAGCATCCATTACCAATGGCCATCCAACCTCTGCTTAAAAACTCTCCTTCCTTGGAGTCCACTGTTGTGGACTCTCCTTCCTTGGAGAAGGAGAGTCCACAACAGTGGACTCCAAGGAAGGAGAGTCCACAACAGAGGAATTTTCCACTGTCAAACATCTTACTGTCAGGAACTTCTTCCTGCTGTTTGGCCAGAATCTCCTTTCTTGTAACTTAAAGCCACTGGTTCAAGTGCCACCCTCTGGAGCAGGAGAAAACAAGCTTGCTCCATCTTCCATGTGACAGCCCTTAAGATACCGGTAATTGAAGATGGCCATCATAATTTTTTTCTCAGTCTCCTCCTTTCCAGGCTAAACACACCCAACTCCCTCAACTGTTCCTCACAAGGCTTGGTTTCCAGACCCTTCATCATTTTGGACACCCTCCTCTGCACACATTTCAGCTTATCAACATCCTTCTGAAATTGTGGTGCCCAGAATTCGATATCATATTCCAGGTGTTGTCTGGCCAAGGCAGAATAGAGCAGTATTATTAGGTACCTTGAACAGAACACTATACTTCTATTGATGCAGCCTAGAATATTATTAGATTTTTTTTGCTGCTGTGTCACTGTTGACACATGTTCAGCTTGTGGTCTACTAAGACCCCCTAGATCTTTTTCACATGTACTACTGTTGAGCCAGTTGTCCCAGCTCCTCTTAAGGGTTGGTTTCCAGACCCTTGATCATCTTTCAGTACCTTTCAGTAATATCACACAATACTGTGTCTTAGGTTCTAATCAGAGTTATTTTTTCACCCCCCCTTTTTTTTTGGAGAAGTGGGGCAATCTTTGGCATGCTGACATTTGCATAGGAACTCTGGGACGCTATCCACAGTGTAGAAGGATTTCTTTCTTTTCATTGCACTGACGGAGGAATCAGATCAGTAGGGACAAAACCTGCAAGCTGCTGAACAGTTCAGCCCATTTTAAAAAGAAAGCAAAAAAGCTTTTTTGGCCTGTGGCTGCACTGCTAATATTAGTCATAGCACCTGCCTCCTCTTTGTTCCAATACATTTTGATGGAGGCATTTATGAAAGATTGTGTCATGATCTCCATGAATCTTATTTTATGCACAGGTATTTCCATCTTTAGCAATTTGTCATGCGTTGGAAGATGACAGCTATCAGGAATTTGCCCTTTTCATGGGGAGGAGTATCCCAGATACTTCTTCTTTTAAAAAACACTCCCTTTAAAGCTCTTTGTTCCTTTATTTGTTCTAAAAGTGGTTGTCTGTCACTTTAGAGAACTGAAGCTCCCTGAAAGGCCTTCATCCCATTAAGCCACAAAAGCCACCCTCCTCAAATAATACAAGAAAGACCTGAAATCTGCAAAAGCATCATTCCTCGTGTCTTCATTCTGGGGAAGATGAAGACATACCCGAGTTTACAAATCTGAAGCTTCCATTTTTCTGTCTCATCCATAGTCTCTTTATACTGTCTTCATAATTTGGGGGTGTGAGGGGTTGAACTCAGTTCATTGTTGCAACATGTTCAAGGGTGGTGTGTGTTTGTGTGCTTTCTGTCTATTAAACATTTATTCAGTGCTAGGGGTGTTGGAATATTCTGAGGAAATTGGAAATGGGGGTAAAAATTGCTGAGGTTGTTTGTTGCATCCTCTGGAACAGAAACCAACCCAGCAAACTGCCCTGTGATGAAGGACAGTATAGATGGTAGTGGTGGTGGTGATGATGATGATGATGATGATTTGTGTTCACTGTTCTTGCTGCTTTCATTCCTCAGACAATATCTAATTGATGGCACCCCCCACCCACAATTGTATTGATTGCTTTGCATTCTAATGAATGTGGTTGAATAGCATAAGGATAATGTAACTATGTAAGTTAAATAATTTCACGACAGTGGACAATGGGATGAATAACATGGTTTTTGGCAGAAGGCAAACAGCAGTGGAACAGAAACGGTGCTGCGTGTGGCAAGTTCAGGGTGGAATGGAAAATTGCATCCTACATGCAGCTTCATTGGCTGCCCGTGCTTTCCTGATCTTGGAGGAGTTACTTCTTAATAACTTCACCGAAGCTTTAATTGAAGCATAGCAAGGTGAGAAGGCTGGCTATCAGACACATGAGATTGGAGGCTCACTGGCTTCAGTTATAGAGGGGGCCTTTCTTGTTAAAAAAGAGCTCTCTACATGGATTTCACCTTTTTGGAAGAAGAAAGAAGAAGAAGAAGAAGAAGAAGAAGAAGAAGAAGAAGAAGAAGAAGAAGGGGAGGAGGAGGAGGAGGAGGAGCATGGTGGACACCCACCCTTTATTTCCATGCTTCCAGAAAGCTCAGTCAAGGATGGGGTTTTCAGGAAGGCCAAGCACCTGGGGAGGCTGCAGAATGCAGACCACTGGGGAGAGAAATTGCAAATAGAAACTTACTCAGCAGCATTATACCTACTCAGACCACCTTGCTTAGTATCTTCCACACTGACTGGTAGCAGATTTCTGACATGGCTCTTTCCCAGTCCTACTTGGAGATGCTCGCAACTGAGCCCGGGACCTTCTGTATACAAATTATGTGTTCCACCACAAAGCTATGGTCTTCCCTAAATGAAAGGACAGGACACTCACAAAACTCATTGACTACCTCAAAAGCAAGGCAAGCAGAACAAAAAAAAAAATCCTTTACCTTACCCACCAGAATTTCCTCTCCCTTTCTATAATTTTCAGATGTAATTGATTTTTCTAACCACTTTGCAAAGGGTGTTTTATTAAGAAAAAAGGTGGAAAAACGTTTGGCTCAGCTCTAGTCTGTACTCAACTGGCTCTGCGTTTACCACCTTGCCCTGACTGAATGTAGCTTTTGTTGTTGTTTAGTCCTTTCGTCGTGTCCAACTCTTCGTGACCCCATGGACCAGAGCACACCAAGCACTCCTGTCTTCCACTGCCTCCCGCAGTTTGGTCAAACTCATGCTGGTAGCTTCAAGAACACTGTCCAACCATCTCGTCCTCTGTCGCCCCCTTCTCCTTGTGCCCTCCATCTTTCCCAACATCAGGGTCTTTTCCAGGGAGTCTTCTCTTCTCATGAGGTGGCCAAAGTATTGGAGCCTCGGCTTCACGATCTGTCCTTCCAGTGAACACTCAGGGCTGATTTCCTTAAGAATGGATAGGTTTGATGTTTGCAGTCCATGGGACTCTCAAGAGTCTCCTCCAGCACCATAATTCAAAGGCATCAATTCTTTGGCGATCAGCCTTCTTTATGGTCCAGCTCTCACTTCCATACATCACTACTGGGAATGTAGCTTTTAGCCACTCTAAAGGTAGATTTGACAAATCCAAATCCGAGCAGAACTCAGCCCAGATTGAAACATATGAAGCTGCCTTGGCATAGTGAGTCAGACCATCTATTGATGTTTTAATCTTCATCAGAGGAATTGATATGGGCACAGATCCTTGAAGAACTGAATAGCACATGAATGTGGCACTCTTTGCAAGAAAATAAAAAATAAAATAACAATAAATGCTATAACAATACCAGTTGTATATAGCTTTTAATACCAATGGCAGAACATCATCTAATGCATTGCCGTGGATATATCTACCCATTGCACAGACACCTCTGGCAGAAGGGAAGGTTGTGTGCTGCATAATGCCATTGTTTGGCCATAGTTCTGAGAACAGCCATGAGTGTAGGGCCTGCAAGAATAGCAGCTGTCAGTGCCCTAAATCCCCTTGCCACCTGTCTATTATTTGATCAGATTACTCTGCTTTGATGTGCTCCCTGCAGCTCCCCTCATTTTCCGATTAACCCACTTTCTACCATATTGCTCCCAAGCCCTCCTCTTGATCCGACCGCTGTGCTTTGCCCTGCATCTGATGTGGCATCTCAAAACGCTTTCAGAAGAGCCTTTTTAATTTAGGATGTCAGCGCCGCAGGAGGAGGGCAATTTAGAGGATTGAAAAGCTGCTATATTTTCCACCCTCCAGGATAAAAACATGTTGTTTTGGTAAAAGCTGAAAATGGTTCAAGGGAAGACTCTGGGATAAAAATAATCCCATCCCTGGGGAGTCCTTCAGAAATGTTTTATGAAGCCTTGTGGGATGAAGCTATTTCTTCTTCCCCCTCCCGCTGACTGAAATGGTTGAAGGGCAAAATGTATGCCAGTTGGTTGATGTGGAGCACCCCAATATATTTTCTGCAAAGTACCCATTTGTACTCATAATGGATTCTTTTTTTCTGATCTCGGTTGTTGGAGGGACTCAGTACAAGAGTTGTTGCAGTGAATGCTTTGAAGTGCTCCTTCTGAAACTGTTTCAGCATTTTGGCAGCCAAGGTTTCCTTTTGTTGACCACTCACAGGAAGCCAAGGAAGACGTGTTTCTTGCAAATTGGCCGTGGTGGCTGGCTGATGGAGTGGAAGGCATGGAGACTAATGTTAGGTGGAGCCAGAGCAAATGACAAGCAGAACCAAACAATTCAGTTTTATCCCCGTCTTCCTCCTTGCTGATGTTGTGCAAGTTCGACACAATCTGTTCAGGGTTGTGGGCCAGTATTTATTTCCTTCAAAGCATTACAGTGGCACCTTGGTTTAAAAACAGCTTAGTTTATTAACAACTTGGATTAAGAACGTTGCAAACCCAGAAGTAGGTGTTTTGGTTTGTGAACTTTGCTTTGGAAGCAGAAAATGTTCCGCTTCCTGTTGAGTGTGTTCCATTTGTAAATTGAGTCCCTCGCTGCTAAGGGAAAGCACACCTTGGTTTAAGAACGCTTTGGTTTAAGGACAGACTTCCGGAATGGATTAAGTTCGTAAACCAAGGTATACGTATAACAATACACAGGCATAATTTCAGTGTTTATCTTCTAATGTTTTGCTTAATGTTTCAGTGGATTTTTATTGCATTTTGATATTGTGTACTGATTTTTTTGTTTTTGCCTGTGGTTTTATTATTCTTATCTGTGTGAACCACTTAGAGATTTCATTTTATTAGGTGGTGTGCAAGTTGTCATTGAAATGAAATGAAATGATGGAGACTGAGGAGAAAGCTGCCACACAGTGCCACCCCCTGGACTGGTTGTAAACAAGAAAGCAGGCAGGTGGGGGCTGACTGAGGGCAGGTTGAGGTTGCTGGGATTGTACCCTGTTTGTTCTTATAAGTCAGTATCCACTGCATCCCCTCTTCTCCCACCACCATATGTATGCATACAAAGAAGGGAATCACAGCTTGAATTTCTACTTCGATTTTTCCCAGTGATGGTCTGGCACATATTGCAGTATTCTAGACATGCAGCAACTGACAAGCTTGTAGACTCAAGGGCCTTTTTAAGGCCAAGTACTGTCTTTTCCATTCCCAAAAAAGTAAATTGATTGTGACTCTGGACAGAGGCAGGGAATTGAATGAAGTAGGGAGCAGGGGCAAGAAACACATTTGATCAGACTCAGATTTTTTTCGCTGCAAATCATTCTGCAGAATCAGTAAAATCTCCCAGTTGTAGGGTCCCACACAGAAGGGGGAGGGAACCCAACCTAGAATACCAGTCAAAACATTTGCCATGGAATCAAATGTTGCAATTACCATCCTAGGCAAATTTGAAACCCAGTCGGAATGCTTAAATCACCTGGCTAGTGGCAATGTCTGGCCTGGTTGCTCAGAGAGGGCTTCTGGAGCACATTTTCAATAGAGCTGCCATTGAAATTTCAACTAAAGCAGAATTTGAAGAGAATTTGGGTGTGCTTCCCTAGAGAACACATTTAGGGAGCTTCAAGGAAAAGCCAAAGTAGCTTTGATAGGTCTAGTGAAAGGCACCACATGGGCTTTCATATAAATGTATATATAGCAGGTCCCTTCTTGTGGTAACTGCTTCATTGGGGCAAGACCTACAGGGAAGGGTTGCTGTGACCACTAGGATTGTCTGTTTCGTTTCTCTGACTAAATTGTTAACTTCAGTGACTCTGGGTATTGTTTTCTTGCTGACCTCCACCTAACTCCAGCTCCTGACACAACCTTAGGTTGTTCTTGTTTTCTTTTGATTAAGTATGATTGTTTTGATTATATATATATTGAAATAATAATATAATACTGCATTGCACTGCTCATAGCCCTTTGGCAGGCTCTTTGCCAATCCTCGGCTTAAACCAGAAACTGTTTTAGGGACAGTCTCTACTTCCAGACATATGAAGCCTCTCCAATAACCTCTTGCACATTTTCTATCAGACTCAGCTCAAGACTAAAGACTTTTCTCTCTCTTCCTCTTCTTCAGCGATCACCACCGATCTCACTATCCTTTACCAGTGGTACAAATGACTATTTATGTTCCAGCCAGCTTGCCCTTCAACCAATCAGATTTGAGTAGCGTAGAATTCCCCGCCCCCATGAGTAGCCAAGAATTGCTACCAAACCAGCCAATCAGAAGAGAAAATTCACAAGCCTCTGATGCAGTATGAAAGGAACCAGGCCAAACGTATTCGACTAAGTAACTGACAATTTCCAGTCACCAACAGATGCTGAGGATATCAAATTTAACCCTTCACATAATACCATGTACACAGTAAACTCTTATACTTTATACATAAAACGAACAGTCACACACACACACACAGAGAGAGAGAGAGAGAGAGAGAGAGAGAGAGAGTCCCATTTCTTTGGGTGCTACATCTGGGAATCTGTCACACCTCCATTGTGTTCCTGCATTTCACTGCATTATGAATAATCTCTGTCTGCCCTGTTAGACATTTTTAGAATTACTTTCAATAAATCTGTGCTTGGCCACCCTTGTAGATGTTTTGTTGTTCTTAAGAATAATGCTGGTTTAATTATGTGGATAATCTGGGTGGACTTCAGTTTTAGCCCTTTGGTGTTAATAGCTTGCCAGGTCCCCCCCCCCCTTCTCTTATCAGACTTTGAAAATAGGATTTGCTGAACTGGTAATGATGTTTTTGTATTGTCTGGCCATGCAGCTCAACACCGTTTTCCTTTCTTCTTCCTTTCCTTTTTGGTCACTCTCTCTCTGCCAAGTTATTATTGAATCAGATAAACTGTGATTAGTATAAACCCATAATGAAGAAATAATCGTATTTAGGCTTAGCACACTCATCTTACAGCTTCTGCTTGTTTGGCTTGCTTACACAATGTGGCTATTTTGGGAGCCTGTGTTATTAGATATTATTTTGCCTCTCTTTCAAGTTGTACAACAAATTAAAGTCCACACTGATGGCATAAATCCGGGCCAGAGCTTCTTTTTCTGCTGCTGCAAACATTTCCATCACTGGAGCAAAAGTCTTGGACCTCACACACCTGTCTACACTATCTATGTTGCATCCAGCTGTTGGGTTTCTTAAGAACATAAGAAATCTGGGCTGCTGTTTAAATAGCAATAAATATGCATTATGTTTTTTTTTATAAAAAATTCCTTGTCATGAGTTCATGTGACTTTGTCTTTTTGTTACCACTAGTAGCCACTGACATCCTTTTCCTTCATAAATTTACCCAATCTTCTTTTAAAGCCACTCAAAGTGTCAACCATCAATGTCATCAGTGACGTTCATAGTTTAACTATGCACAGCATAAAAAAGAACATTATTTTGACTGCACGTGGACTGGGAGAATAAGCAGAAGGTCTGGAGGCTGTTGGACTTCCAGTACTTCATCAGTTTCGAGGTGTGGGGCACCCTGGCGCACACTGCCATTATGATGAACAACATGGAGGTCCTCATGAAACACAGCAACCGCACTTGCATCCAGAATGTTGCTCCTTCGGCCGCAGTGTACCCTGAAAATGCTGTGTAACTGGGAGACCCCAACATTCTCATCTGCTTTGTGGACAGGTTATTTCCCCCAGATTGTCAATATCTTCTTAATTTGAGGTGCCCAGGACTGTGGGTTCTGACAAGGCAGAATAGAGTGGTACTGTTACTTCCCTTGAACACTGTACTTGGGCTCTATACTTCTGTAGATGCAGCCTAGAATAGCATGAACTTCTTTCTTTCTTTCTTGTTTTGCTACTGCATCACACTGTGGACTCATGTTAAACTTGTGGTCTACAAAGAACCTTAGATCCTTTTCATATTTACTACTGCCAAGCCAGGTGACACCCCCTCCCCCAATATTTGTGCAGCTGGTTCTTCCTGCCTAAGTGCAGAACCTTAAATTTGTCCCTTTTGAAATGCATTTTGTTAGTTTGGGCCCAGTTCTATATACTGTTACGGTCATCTTGAATACAGATTCTATCTTCTGTGGCATTAGCTATGGCTCCCAGTTTGATTAGCATCCTCTCAGTTCCTTCGTCTAAGTGATCTATAAAGATGTTGAACAACAATGGGCCCAGGACAGAACCCTGCAGCTCCCCACTTGTAATTTTTTTCCAGGATGATGAGGAACTGTTGGTGAGCACTCTTTGGTTTGGTCAGCCAGCTAGCTACGATTTCACCTAACAGTAACATCATCTAGTCCACATTTTACCAGCTTCTCCCAAGGATGCCCTGTAACCGTCAGCAGCTGACAAGCTTTGAGGTCAACTGGACTGGCAAAGACCAGTCCCAGATACCCTTGAGCTGGGAATCCACACATAGGTAGGTTTAGATAAGCCTCCTTGGATACCTCAGTTGGATACCCACATCTCTGCTTGCTTCCTAGTTGCATTTTGTAATTTCATTGTGTGCCAGAACCCCCAAGCCTAAATAGGCCACATTAATTGGCTCATTTTACTCCAATGGAGCAGAATGGGAACAAAAAAGTTTCCATTCTACCCATTTATCTATTTATTTAAAGAATCTTTCTTTCATCCTACATGTCCACAAAGCAAAACAAAACAAGGCTCCTAGGGCTGGGAGAAGAGAAACTAACAAGATCTTGGACAAAATGTCTGGCCTATGGAAAAACTAATTGACAGGCTTCCTTTAGTGGTATGTTTTCTTTACTCTCTGACACAACTATCAGTCTCTCTGCTGCCTTTCATCTTCATCCCATGGAAGAAAGCCATTTCCTTTGAGGTGGAAACATAAGATCACGTGCCAGCTTCACACATTTTCCTTAGCTTGAGCCATTGCCCCAGTCTCCTGAGGTCTAGATGGGTGAGCAATCTGGTACTCCCGCTTCTTCAGTTTATTTTTGTGTCTTCCATCATTTCTCTTAACTTGTGCATCAAAGACTTCTCTGCTGGAGCCACGAAAGAGTGTAAATGTCTAGGTGAAAGGTGAATTGATCAGTCTTTACTCCTACAACAAACTGGTTTGACATTGAAGTAAATGCATACGTCCGTAAAGGTCAGTGTGCCTTTTTCCTTCCTTTTCTTGTTCTGATTCAATCAGTGGAGGGGTTTTTTTTTTGGGGGGGAGGGGGGACTTTTATAGATTTTCATGCAACAGAAAACATTTTCAGTTTGGCACGTCTAACTGAATCACCTGGTCAACAAGATCTCCAGATGAAGTGCTCCTAATCTGTCCCCTCTGGAAATTAATTTTATAATTTTATAGCTTCATAATCACTGCCTTAATGTGCTCATTATGAATGCTGATGTTTTGCAGAAATAAAATAGAGGAAAATATGGTCCATTAAATACCGATGTAAGTACATACAGATCTAGTCCATTAGGGCAGTAGTTTTCTGAATGGGTTCTAGGGAACCCGGTGGTTCTTCAAAAACTTGCCAGGGTTTTCTCAATAAATGAGAGGTGCAAGAGCTTCTTTCTGTGAGAAAGTGGGGTGGTGGCTGTTATAGGTGCCTTGTTCTCCATTGTTAGAGCATCTTATATGTGTGCGGGGATATCCTTAATGTTTTGTGCTCCTCTCCCTTTTTCTGCTATTTTTCTTTTTGCCCCCCACGGCATCCATTTTGTGACTAGCACCTATCCTGCTTTAATATACATCATGGAAATCTCCCTGCCCACAACTTCTCAATATGATCAATGCTTGCTAGTGAATTTGGGCTGGGCTGAACTGCTTGACACACATGTGTTGAGTTGAAGCTGAGGGAAAATGTTGTTCTAGTGCTGCAAATCACAATTTACACTGCTTGAAATTATTGTTTGTTTTCTAAGCTGCAACAACATGGGTTTAGCTGGCTGTGAAAGAAGCACATCTGACAAGTTAGGAAATAATCCCTTTCAATATTTCATTAGGATGCAGTTTAACGAAAAAGATATTCTGTTTCAGCAGTTTTCCAGGTGCAAAATTTGTAAGTTCCATCTTCTTCTGCCCTCAATTAGTCGGTTAAATTCCAATTGCTGCTGAACTGTTATCCCACTGCTGATAACCATTTTTGGCATTGCTGATGATTATATTCTTGCTCACTTTTCTGAGCACCATCAGGTGCACTGCATAGGCCTATCACATTGGTTTCATTAGGTTACAACTCATAACAGTAACACATTGGGTGATATGGCTGTGTATAGCATAGCTGTCAACTTACAGATTTGAAAATAAGGGACCATCAGCCTCAAAAATAAGGGATCAGCAGCCAAAATAAGGGATTTCCCGGGCACATGTATGTTCAACTTCTGAGCTCCTCTGAGCCAAAGGTAGAAAGCCCAGCCAGCAGCCAAGCCTCAAGGAAAACCACTGTCACCTCTCCGCTGGGAAGCGCTGAGCAAAGGCGAGTCCCCAGGGAACACAGCCAATTTGATCAGCACAAGGCATGCAAACTCCACCCCCCCCAGTCGTTCTTAGACTTCTTATTGGGTGAGCAACGCAGCCAAGCAACACAGTTGGAGCCTCCCTCCTCCCTGGCCGGCAGGGAGGGGAGGGAGAGGAGCTGCTTCCTTTGAAACCCGGGAAATTTAAGGGACATCATCAATAAGGGACAGCAGTGGGACATGGCCCTGGGATAAGGGACTGTCCTGCCAAATAAAGGACGCTTGACAGCTATGGTGTATAGTAGCTTGTCTTGTCATATGAAATGAAAAGTTTTTTTAAAAAATCTCTCCCAAATATTTTAAAAGAACTGCTTTGGAGTGGGGGAAAGCCCTTAATGACATTGTGCACATACAGAACCTGAAATAGTTTAGCAGGCCAACATTCAGAAACTGTGTGGTCTTGAGGCCAGGTCCTCTGCTGCCACTGGGGCCACTGAGCAAATCAAAATCTGGATGGGAAGAAACAGGCTCTTCAATTTCATGTGCTGAGCTCAGTAAAACCAATCTCAGCGAGAAGACAAATCAAGCATTGGTATAATAGGTTGTTGAACAGAGAATTGCTCTAGTGCACCAGAGTCCTGCAGGACTGTTCTAAATTAAAAGGAAAAGTGGAGGACTGAGAGTCACCTGTATATCATTACTTCGTGCAACTCCAAAATGGGAAAAGAAGAAGAGAGAATACCATCAAAGATGAAATGGAGTCCCTTTAAAGCAGAGCGCTGCGTTTCCCCATCTAAATGTGAAGTAATAGATATGCACTCCATGTCTGGACTTTGTGGGGGGAAAGTCAGCCAAATTCACACAATAGCTTGTCGAAAAATAAATGCTGGTGTGAAAGAGCAGCACAATGAGGTGGGACTGAGATAGTAGAAATACGGTAGAACTGAGCTGGACCACTTCAGGTTAAGGTAGTAGATTGGACTATACTATTTCAGATTGGAGGTGGGGGGGGTCAGTTCTTTTGGATGGTCTCCTAAGTTGTTGTTTTTCACTGGGAGTGTTCAGAAATAGCATTCTGAATTGGTAGAGTCCACTCTGCCACCTCACCCTTATGCCTCTTTATTCTGCAGCAGGATATTTTGGGTTTTATTTATTTATTTATTGTTTTTTTTACCAACACCCAAAACACAAACAGTGAAACCCCTCAGGTGGCTGATACATTGGGTATACATAATCAATAATAACATATTCAACCATATGTACAATTCTATATACATAAACACTCCTCCCTTCACAAGGTTTATTTAACTTTTAACATTTTAATTGCCCCAAATTGTTTAAACCTACCCAAATATTTCAATATCTTCTCAAACTAATCCTCTTCCTTCTCACTGACCTTAAATCCTTTCATTTTATGTATCTTCACAGTTAGATATTCTAAAATTATAATATTTTTCAGTTTTCTCCTCCATTGGTTCACCCCTAGCTCTTCTGCATTTTTCCAATTACTCACTATAACCTGTCTGGCTGCAATTACCATCAATTTTACCCATTTACATTCCTTTTTTGTTTCTAACTCGGTGCTACTCAGGCTAATAAGAACCATTAATTTAGATATTTCCACCTTCCTACCCCCAATTCCAGATATTTCTATACCAATCTGCTTCCAGAATTCATTAACTAACGGACAATCCCACCACATATGACTGTATGTTCCCATGACTCCACATTTCTGCGGCAGGATATTTGTGACTGGCTATCCCATGGTTTTGTGGTGGGCTACTTGGATCAATTCCATGAGATTGGGGTTTAGACCCTTTTCTGCTGCAGATTGTTTGTTTGTTTGTTGACTTTATTTTATTTATTTGTACATATACACTACATATTCAAATACTGTAGGTTTTATAAATAAAACACATCATGTATTCTTCAACTTTAACAATACAAATTATATACTCACATTCGTCAAATATTTATACACCTTTCCCTTTCCCCATATTGCCTTGTGACTCCCCCCTGCGTATGGCATCTTTAATTCTACTTTCTAATATTACTATTGTGTTTATATTTATTATCTAGTGTATTCAAAATTCCTTCTTTCACTTCATAAATCTTATCTTTGTGAGATTAATCTATGCTTATCAATAAATTCCTGTTGGAACATCTTTGTACCATGTAGTCATCAACACATTTCCATTCCTTTCTAAGATTCAGGTTGGATCGCATCCTGACTATTGCTGTCATTTTTGCTAATTCAATAATTTTTTTAAAAAAATTGAGTTGCCAATCTATCACTGAACGTAATTCCCAATTTTTAGCAACCAATAATCTAGCAGTGGCTGTTGTGTACAAAAAGATTCTGATTTTATCTTTCGGAATGTCATTTGAGACTATCCCTAAGAGAAATGCCTCTGGTTTCTTACCAAAATTTTTAAACATTTCCCCCCCAATTCCTCATATATGTTATTCCAGAATATGTTTATGCTGCAGTCAAGTTTGGTGACCCACCACTGTTTTAATAACCTCCTGATGTTGACCCCTACTTGGAATGACAAAAAATGGGGACTAGGTAGGTCATCAAGAAAAAAAATAAGGTGGCAAAATAGCTGGCACTCTGTGAACAAGTTGGATGTGTAGGAACCTGCATTGGCCTTACACAGCATCATTGCATGGATCATCTTTCCTTTGTTTACATTGCCTCTTCTAGACTTTTGAGGTTACTTCCATGTGTCCTTCCTATTTTCATTGTCATCCCCATCACTTCTATACACCTGGTCATTTGTGATACTGAGAAAGCCTAGTGCTATTTTTCTAGAAAGAGTTGCCAGAACTCACCATGAATGCCTCCCTTGTTCTCTTAGAATGGCAATGCCACCCACCTGAGAGGTGCAGGAACTGAGTTCTGGTGAGTTCCTGCTGAAAAAAAAGCCCTGGAAACACCCACAAATTGTAGCTGCTAAACCACATAGCTAATAGAAATCATTCTAGGATCAGGATAGCCTGTGTAATTTGCACATTTGGGATTTTTCTTCTTCAATGGGAGCTGGAGTACCTGAAGGAAAAGAAATCTATCATTTCTTGCAGAAGGGGCACCAGAAACCATCGCATGGGATGGCTTACATCCAAGTAGAACCAATTGAATATAATTGTGAATGCTTAACCATTCACTTGGGGCCTGTTTATTTCAATAGGTGTTGGGGTTTGCTGGTTGTTAACCCATTGTTTCTGTAGCTTCTTTTTATTTTATATATTTACATATGTGTAATCTGCTCTTTCATTTAAATATATATCTGGGTGGTATACAACATACAGCAATAATGTTAGTATCTCAGCTCACAGCCAGAGGTAGCTGGCCTCCCCCGAGGCAAACTGAGTGAGATACTTGTTTACCTTCCGTCTGCGACTCCCAGCAGACTAGGTCGTAAACCGGTGATTCTCCTCATTAGACGTGAGGAGAACACACACCCTGCTTCTCTCTCCTTGCTTTCTCCCCCAGGAGGGGAAATGAGACAGACAGGAGTCTATTTACATGACTTTTTATTCCTGCCATTCAGCAGTACAGAGAAACGTGTCTGTACCCTTCAGACTCCATTATAAGAGACACACTCCGCCCCTGCACTTCCAGCACAGGTCAGATGACACTCTGAGCTAACATCCGGTGCTCAGTACAGGAAATGGACTGCCCCTTTTTCCCAGCAGTACATCTCCAGACAAAAACATCCTGTGTAGCATTCCAGCCATCTGGAGCTGGCTTTTGCCTTGGTGCTTTTTCCTGACAAATAAAACCATCAGAAGTTTTATAAGAACATTGTGTGTGTGTGTGTGTGTGTGTGTGTGTGTGTGTGTGTGTATTAGAACAGGGTTCCTCAACTTCGGCCCTCCAGATGTTTTAAGACTACGATTCCCATCATCCCTGACCACAGGTCCTGCTAGCTAGGGATCATGGGAATTGTAGGCCAAAAAACATCTGGAGAGCTGAGGTTGAGGAAGCCTTTATTAGAAGAAGAATTTCACTCATATATATTTGTATTGGGCAAGTATGTACAGAATTAGATTGTTTTGATTTTTTTGTTGTATTTTATGCACTTTTTGTTTCCATATTTTTTATTTTGTTTAACGGAAATATTTTTCAATAAAATATGAATAAAAAACCATCACTGTGCACATCAATAAAATTCACATAGCAAAAGGCCTGTACAGGATAGTTTCCAAAAGACTTCCCAAAGAATGGAGTACCTCTGCTGTACCTCAAGTGGAAGTGAGTTCCGCAGGGCAGCACCTGCTGCACTAAAGGCTCAATCCCTAGTGAACCACCACCAAACCTCCAAGGTGCCGGGAATCACCAGACGTGTCCCACGAGCTGTTGCTTTGATGTTACTCACCTGTTCAATTTATCTCTAAATTCAGGCATCTTTCTGCTGCGAAGCTAATAACATTTTTAAAGAGAGCCTTCGAAGTTCCTTTATAGTAGAAATCTGGCAGGTTGATAGAATATTATTGCCTTTTGAAGCTAGTTATGAACATCTCATGGAACATGTTCCTATATTGTAATTAGGTTTGTACACAGGCAACCTACGGTCCCCGATTCAAATAGCTTTTTTTATGGTTTACATTTATGTGGCCCAATGTCAGACCGCCGATGCCCAAACCTCTATCCAAAAGTCCAATAAAGTTTCCTTATCAATTTTAGGGGAGAAAAAGTTGGAGTTCCTTCATTATTGCAGGGCTAATACATCACTAACCTCATATTACTTTCCATTCTATGGGATATTATTTTTTCTGTATGAAATCCCACTGGGAGCAATGGTTATTAGAACAGGTAGATTGAACTACGCATCACCAAAATAATTTTCTCTATCCACCCCCCCACCCCCGCCTCTCTCACCTAAGTCCCAGAGCAAATGTTGTCATGCTTCAGGGAAGCTCTAAATCCAGGTCTGTGATTACATTTGTTTGTTCTCTGCTGCCTTTTTGACACAAGTATTTTATACCTGCAAGCAACAATGGTGTTTTAACATATTAATGGGAGGATTGTGAGATTAAAGCATTTGTTATGTCATTGCTTTGAAGAGAAATAAGGGCAAACACTCACCAAGGACTTGAAACTGAAGGGGGAGATTTCATACCAAATTTGACATCTTTTCTATATTTATGAGATCTACTTTTCTGCTCCTGCAGGAGTTGATTAGGTTCTATAATTTGGCTAATCAGGCTTTAATACTCTTTGTCACTGCCTCTCAAATGCTCAATTCATCCAACACATTTCCTGAACCACCCCCACCCCCACCCTGCTGCCACAGGCCCATTCTGGAAACAAAGTTGGCATATTGATTATTTTATGGGCTGGGCAGACTAAGGGACAAGATAGCAGTGATTGAATACATATGCATTGCTCCACTTGAATTTGTGACTTTCTGTTGAACGGCTTTGCCTGCATTGATTTGTTTTTTTGTAGCTTTCATTTGTAGGCAACAATTTTTCTATCAAGCTGAGCCAAATTATGCACCATTGAAATCTGAACTTCTGAAGCAACCCTGCTCCATATTTTAATGAAAGTGTACTTTGCAATTATAGAAATGACCCCAGAACATCCATATAAGTGTGTGCATGTGTGAATTTACTTACATTGGCAGTTTGTATTAGCATACTAAATTGATTCATTTATTGTGCTATCAAAGCCTATATAAATATTTTAGCAAGGTCAGGTACCCATTCTGTATTTCACCTTGGGCAACAGAATGAAGAGGAGGCATTGTTTTATAATATTGCATCCTCTTCGAACGTCCCTTTGATGAAATGTTAATTCTTTCTTTCTTTGATCATCTCCTGTGCTTTTCCACCTCTCTTAAGGGCCTAGGACCCTCGTACCTACGGGACCGCCTCTCCTGGTATGTCCCACAGAGGAACTTACAGTCTTCAAACAAAAACACCTTGGAGATCCTGGGCCACAGAAAGGTTAGGCTGGCCTCAACTACAGCCAGGGCTTCTTCGGCTGTGGTTCCAATCTGGTGGAACGCTCTGTCACAAGAGACTAGGGCCCTGTGGGACTTGACATCTTTCTGCAGGGCCTGCAAGACAGAGCTGTTCCACCAAGCCTTTGGCCAGGGCACAGCCTGACTCCCTCCTTTGGCAATCTTCACAGAACTCTAGCCCAATGGTTGCCATCAATTTGATTTGAATTAATTTTAGAATGAAATGATTTTAGAATGTTGTATTATTTTATTGTTGTTAGCCACTCTGAGCCTGGCTTCGGCTGGGGAGGGCGGGATATAAATAATTTTTTGAAAAAATTATTATTATTATTATTATTATTATTAACCCCACCCACTCTGGTTTAAGTAAACTGATCTTCCCACTGAGCTCTGCTGAATGACTATTTTATTTTTATCAATAATTTTATTGGTTTTACATATAATCACATTACGTAACATCGTACCATCTTGTTTTATCTCTTTGGCTCGACTGAGCCTAATGATTTCCCTCCCTCCCTTTCGATGGTTTACAAAATTAAACTTTACATCTTTACATTTCGCTTTGTTTCCTATTCTTGTTATATCATTACCTAAAATATTATATTCATCAACCTGAATATAGGTAGCAATTTCATTTTACAGATCTTCAGATAATCCTGCTAATGATGTTAATTGCTTACAGTTGTTTTTCAAATATAATATAAATTTGTTCCAGTCCTTTCGGAATGCTTGGTCCCACTGGTTCTTCCCATCAGTTCCGCCAGTTCTGCAAAGTTCATCCTTTTCATCTGCCACTCTTTTATTGGTAACTCCTGTTGTTTCCATCTTTGGTCTAACAAAATTCCTGCCGCAGTTGTTGCTTGTAAGAACAATTTTTTATCTTGTCTCGGTATCTCTCTACCCACTACACCCAATAAAAAAATCTTCTGGGTTGTTTTTTTTGACAAATATGTATTTAAACATTTTCTTTAACTCATTATATATCATTTCCCAGAAAGCTTTTACCTCTTTACATGTCCACCACATATGATAAAAAGTACCTTCCATTTCCTGACATTTCCAACATTCGTTTTTTGTTCTATACATTTTGGCCAATTTAACTGGTGTTTAATATACATCATTTTCAGCTGAATGACTATTTTAATACATGGTTACAAGCAGACCAATCACTGTTCTTGTGTCATAATCCCTTCAATATATAGCACATATCTTCTTTTGGATATATGTTTTATATACATATTATAGACATGATGACTAATTTGATTTGATGATAATTGTAGTGGTTTGGAGTTACTCGTGCGTAAGCCGACCCCGTTTGGGTGCTTGGTTGCCTGGTTAAACCCTTCGGACTGCACAGCCCATCTCCGCTTGACTGCCTCAGTCACTGGCAGAATCTGTCTGTGGGCGTTTCTTAAACCTCTGCCAGCATAAAAGCTGTTTGACACCTAATCGTCTCCGCCTCTCATTGCGCGGGAGTCTCCTGCGCAGGGTGGGCGTTGGTAGCGGAGTGCCTGGGCTCTCTTCACTGACTTTCAGGGAAGAATCGCGGAGCCCTTCCACCTCCTCTTCCCTTTGCTCTCCTGGACTCTTGGTGCCACGCGTATTTCCTTCCCCTTCCACCAAGCTGAGTCTCCCCCTTGTGCTAGGACCTTCACCTGCAGAATCTGAGACCCTCTCCTTCTCCCGTGTCTCTGATGTCAGTTCCCTGACAATAATGTTACTACCACTTTTTTTAAAAAAATAAAAAAACTACTGTGCAATGTTATAAACACTTCACCACATCTAAACTACTTTACCATATAAAGAAGTGATAAAATGATAAACCAACATGCAGCATTTTCTTTGAGGGCAATTAATCTGTGAATGGCAAAAACCAATGCCATTTTCCTCATCCATGACTGAACACCCTCAGCACAGTTGCAAAAATATCGAAACACAATAAAACAGTTTCAATGCAAACATTCTATGAGGTATTTGCTTTCAGCACCATGGCCAGTTCCTCCGCCACATATTCAGTACACTGAACTCAGAAATTTATTTAATGTATGCATTTGTATTCTGCCTTTTTCAGTTTGAGCTGAATTGCATTTGCTTTCATAACATTCCATGATGCAGGCCCAAACTGGTTTGTATCCAGTGAGGTCTCTTTGCTTGTGGAAGGTACTTTGATCCAGTGAAGGCTTCTATCAGCATAATGGAGAGGGAGGCTGCTATTACTATAAGTATTAGTATTAGTAGTATTAGTAGCTGATTTCTCCTTCCCATTCAGCCCCACTACTTCCATTGGATCAAAGAGCTTTAAATTAAACAAAAAAAAAATCATTCCAGTAGCACCTTAGAGACCAACTAAGTTTGTTATTGGTATGAGCTTTCGTGTGCATGCACACTTCTTCAGATACGAATATGAAGTGTGCATGCACACGAAAGCTCATACCAATAACAAACTTAGTTGGTCTCTAAGGTGCTACTGGAATGATTTTTTTTTTAATTTTGTATCGACTATGGCAGACCAACACGGCTACCTACCTGTAACTTCAAAATAAAATAAAATAAAATTTCAGCACACTTTCCCACCTGGAATGCCAAATTCACCAACTTCCATGGTGTTAACACCTCACCCTTCCACTCTCATTCTCTTCACAACTTTGGCAGTAAAATATATGACATGCCAAGCCTAGAGGTAAGGATTTTTTATTTATTTATTAACTAGCCCAATGCTACTGTTTAAAGATGTGAATGAAACTCTTGCTGGACCCTCTTTCCTGTTATTTGTGGGGAAATTCATCAATAGCTAGTGTCTGATTTTGGGGCATGGACATGATGCATCCTTTCCAATACCGTTTGCTCTTCCCACTCACTTCCTGTTTGCGTTGGCTTAGCCTCTGCTACCTTGAATGCCCCTCTCTTAAACATGCCCATATATCATTGTGTGTGATTGGCTGCCCACCTTCCCATCTGTTCTGAACAAATGAGGGGTGCAGGAGGTTCTCTCTGTGAGAAATTGGGGTGCCAGCTGATGTAGGTGCCTTTTCCTCAATTGTTGACATACCTTATGCGTGTGGGTGGGGGGATGCCTTCAAAATTTTGTGCTCCTCTCTCTTTTCCTGCTTTTTCCCTTTTCCTTTAAGCTCCCCATGGCCGCCATTGTGTGACTGGCACTCATGGAACTTTCTCATAATTCCAGATGCCCACTGGCTCATAAAGGTCGTGACTCCTACAGTTTTTGAACCCCAGATACAAAACAGCTGGGTCAGACAACCATGAAAAGTAATAATACCAACTAAACTGAAACAGTCATCTCACACTTCTCATTTCTGAACCCAGTAGTAATCATTGGTGGGATGTTATCATTATGCCAGGCTATGACTATCATTTCCAAAGGTCATATGAGTCATACCTAGATGAGGTGAAGGATAGAACCCTCAAAGGCTTTTCTTTGTCACAGTAAAAATAGTTCCATTGTACTGTGCTCTCTTCTTGAGCTGATTATTAAATGGCTAATAGCTGCCTAACTGTCAAGTTCAGCAAACTATCCGTAGCTTGAAGTCATTATTTTGTAACATATTTTCAGGCATCTTGTGTTGAGAATGAGCTGTATAAAATTAAATGCGGTTTTATTTTATTTTATTTTTAGGCTATGGGGTTTTTTCCCTTCTTCTTCAGTCACTCTGCTTCTGGAAGAAGTGAAATAATGCAATGAAGTACCTATAATAATATATCTACATAATGAGGTCAATAAATGTGGGGGAAATAATGTATTGTTATAATTTTAGATTAATGTTAGATTGTTAAGGATTCTGCTGGAAGAAAGTTAATTATATTTAATGCAGATTGTATCAGGATGCCTCTATGCGGAGCATTGTAAAAATTTAACACATCTAATTTATTCAGTAAACCTGTCACCGTAGATTACATAAAAATGATTATTTTTGGAAGATATTGAAATGCAGTCATTATACAGCAGTTGTTTTAAATTAGTCTCAACAGAGCAATTGTACAGTTTCTTATTGTGATCCAGATACTGTGGTGCTTAGCTGCTGATGCACACACAGATCTCCACATCACTAGGGACTGCCTTTTTCTCTCCGGTGTTGAGAATACGCCATGCATAGAAAATGGGGATCTCCCACATGTCTGAAGGTCCACAGGTACAAGAAAGTTCAGTAAGGATTGAATGTGAAAATGATTAAGAGCAAGTTTGCCAAAACCACTGTTTTTATGCTGTGCCTCGTTTTCGCTGGGCTCCAAGTTATAACCTTGCTTTTCTCAATAAACAACACTGGCAAGCTTCATTAATGATGAGGGCTACATGCTTATTCTTGCTAGGATGTCCGTATCACCACTGGATTGGCTCTGCTAGTAGAATTGGCTATAGGATTATGCTATACTCCTTATGAAACTCTTTGGCCACTTTTTTCCAGACCTAGCATGTCAAATTTTTGTTAATATAAGCCACATGATCCTGCCATACTCAAGCACTTTAAAAGTCTCTTTTATTACACGCTATTACAGAGCATGCAATTAAATTTCTCCGAGACTGGTGGACTTTGTCTGATCCACGGCTTGGAATAAAGTAGCTCAGTTGAATGAAGTTCACTGAACGACTTCAAAAATCTCTGAGCTACATGTGAATGTGGTCCTGATCATTGCTGGGTGAACTAAAGGTGAACTAAGTTCATTTAGGGGGGAGAACCTTGAATGTTTTCTGGTTCATCTTCACGTTCATCCCCCAATCCCCAAACAGGAGACACAGACTCTTAGCTTTCATTAAGAAAAAAGTCAGTCAGCTGGACATCTGTTAATAAAATTAGAAAACAAAATATGACCGCAATGTGTTAGGCAGGTATGGAAGTGCTGCTAAGGTCACTTTCTTAAGGAAGGAATGTGAGGCATTTCTTGTATATTCTAAGCTAAAGAGTAGACTAGAGCAGCTTTCAGTGAGAAGTACACATAGAACGCAAATGACATCTGTGTGGCTAGCAGAAATTAAACATGGTAAACTCTTCTAGCATGGAAATACAATTCTGAGGAAAGCTTCACCAGTGGACATTTTGCCTGTCAGATATCTTACTACTTTTGTGTGGCCTCTGATTTCCTTTTGCATCCTCTACTTCAGCACAGAAGCTTGTAGCATCCTGAATATTGAAAGGAAAAAAAAGAAAAAAGTTGCCAAGGATTCATTTGGATGAATCTGAAAGAACTACACTGTAATTTAAAAGGACAAAAGTGAACTGGAAGTGGTTCCTTTTTAGAGAGGATGAACTTGAACTAAAACAGTTAAAAACAAACTTTCCAAGCACTGGAATGACCTATCAAGTCAATACTTTGAAAGGTATAAAGAAAGTAAGTCAGAATAGAGATGCAAATATTCACAGCATGGCTTCACCACTTGCTAATCTCTGCTTGCTCTCTTTGTGCTAATTTGACCACTTGACTTGGCCATCAGCATGTTAATTTTTCCAAGAAACCCAGAGCTGTGCACTCATTTTATGCATCCCAAATAGCTCTAGCTGCACTAAAAAAAAAACTTAGCCAAGGATTTTAACACTTTAATAAACTTTTAATGTAGAGTATTTAATTTTAAACCTACAGTCCTAGTGAATGTGTGGCCAAAAGGTGTAGAGGTATCAATTTGCAAGGGGAGGTTATAGATGGCCCACATACATTAGGGCTTCTCTTTTCCTTCCATTTCTGCCAGTTTTCAATGCTGTAACCAGCAGAACTGAGATGGAACAGACAGAAGGTGAGGACTAAGGGCCACATTTTGGTTTAGAGAAGGTAAAAGTAAAGGGACCCCTGACCATTAGGTCCAGTCATGACCGACTCTGGGGTTGCGACGCTCATCTTGCTTTATTGGCCGAGGGAGCCGGCGTACAGCTTCTGGGTCATGTGGCCAGCATGACTAAGCTGCTTCTGGCGAACCAGAGCAGCGCATGGAAACGCCGTTTACCTTCCCGCCACAGCAGTACCTATTTATCTACTTGCACTTTGACGTGCTTTCGAACTGCTAGGTTGGCAGGAGCAGGGACCGAGCAACGGGAGCTCACCCCATCATGGGCATTCGAACTGCCGACCTTCTGATCGGCAAGTCCTAGGCTCTGTGGTTTAACCCACAGCGCCACCCGCGTCCCATTAGAGAAGGTACTTTGGAGTAAAAATGGATCCGTAAATACTAAAAAAAAACCCAACCCAAACATGCTTTTGGGGGTACCGCTTACTAACAGCAATGATTTTGATGTCTGAAATACATTGCAAGACATTGTTCAGTGAAGTAATTTCTTAATAAAGTGACACAAAAGTCCTTTTCACTTGATTCTAAAATTAGCTTAAAGCTGTTATGGGTTAATTGACATAATTTACCAAGTTCTTCCCAACTTTCAAGAGACATTGTTGAATCGATACAGAAGTCTGTGTGTGTGTCAACCCAGTGATATGGGTGGGGTACAAATAACTTTTTAAAAATTAGTTAGTTAGTCATAATGCACTATCTGAAAAAGCACTTTCTATTGTCTGTCCTGAATCTGGCAGCAGTTTCATTGGATGTCCCTAAGTTCTAGTAAAGCTAAAGGGACACCTGGCCATTAGGTCCAGTCGTGGACGACTCTGGGGTTGCGGCGCTCATCTCGCTTTATTGGCCAAGGGAGCCGGCGTACAGCTTCCGGGTCATGCGGCCAGCATGACTAAGCTGCTTCTGGCGAACCAGAGCAGTGCACGGAAACGCCGTTTACCTTCCCGCCATAGTGGTACCTACTTATCTACTTGCACTTTGATGTGCTTTCGAACTGCTAGGTTGGCAGGAGCTCTGAGTTCTAGCACTATGAAAAAAGCAGGAGGGGAACCTTTGTTCACTCTCTATACACCATGAACCATTTTATACATTTCTATCATGTCTCCTCTTTCCTTTTTTAAAAAAACATAAAACATCATGTATATTGTGACGTTTCCTCATAGTGGAGTTGCTCCAAGCCCTTGGACATTTTGGTTGCCCTTATCTGAACCTTTTCCTACAATATCGTCTTATTTGGGGGGTGGGGGGAAATGACCAGAGAGAGAGAGAGAGTATGGAATGTGAAGAGACAAGAAAGGTTCGTCAAATGCCTATAGGGTTCAGCCGCTTCGGACGTTCGGCTTCCAAAGAACGTTCACAAACCAGAACACTCACTTCCAGGTTTGCAGTGTTCAGGAGCCAAAACATTCGACTCGCAAGGCATTCAGCTTCCAAGGTACGACTGTATAGGGAATTTTTAAAAAAAGGTTTCATGTTTTATTATGCTTTTTTTAATATATGCTGGAAGCCGTCCAGGGTGACGGGGGCAACCCAGTCAGATGGGTGGGGTACAAATAAATAATAATTATTATTATTAGTCATAAATTAAATTGTTATAATGAAAGAAAAAACCCTATGTAAAATCACATAGAAAAGTTTTGTGTTTTACAGCACCATCTGGTGTTGCAAGTTTATAACGCTTTTAAAACACTGATTTTTTACCAATGCAGCTGAGTCCATAATGTTGAATCAGACAGCGGGATGAAGTGGGTGGTCGCTACCAAAGCATCCCAAGAAAATAGCCACCCATACTCACATTATGCAGAATTTAAACTTAATGTTGTAGGATCTATTGGTTAATACAACTGTGACTCATTTAGAATCCAGGACTTGTGCCTTGTGCCTTCATTCCTAGACTCAACCATAATTCCATTTTATGCTAGTGTACCTTGCTACACCTCCATTGCTACTAGTACATATTCATCCTTGTGGGTAATAATTATCAAGCATTAAAGCAACTTAATTGCTATAAAGATTTCAGCTCCAGTATATGATTAGAGGAGTGATTAATCAATTATTAACCAATCTCCTGTTGGGATAATTGGCATATTTTGAAGGAACGTTTTTTCAGGACCATCTCAAGCTATATATTTTCCTCAGAGGGATTTTGGTGCCATAGCATGTTTCCATGGTTAGCATAACTGTCTGATGGGGAATTTTTCCAACGAATTGAGAGAAATGGTTTAAGGAAGATATGTTCAAGGAAATGAATTGGGCTATTTTTATTTTTTTGCACCCTGTAATTTTGTTTAGGGATTCCCTCATGTTATTGCCTACTGCATCACAGGGATTCATGACAGTGAATAGCAGGCATAAAAGGCATTGATATCAGGCACCACAAAGCTTATGATCTGGCTGCCCATTCTTATGAGATAAGAATCCATTGATGGCATGCAAAGTAACAGATAATAAGGACATCACTTCTACAGCTTCTTTCTTATGATTCAAATGTTCTTTGTATTCTTCCTCTCCTCCTGACAAAATTAGCAATATGGGAACATAATATGAGAACCTGCTGGATCAGAATAATGCCCTACCTAGTCCAGCATCCTGTTCTTACTGTGGCCAGTCGGATGCCTGTGGGAAACTCTCAAGAGCACTCTCTTCCCACCAGGCTTCCCAGAAACTGCAGTAGTATTCAGAAACATTCCTACCTATTGCCATGGAGGCAGAGCATAGCCGTCATGGATAGCAGCTAATGGATAGCTTTAGCTCTCATGAATTTTCCCAATCCACCCAGGTTGGTGAACATATCTCACTAGCAGCTTCAAAATAGTTTCCTCTGCATTTTTTTTAGTATTTTCCATCAATTACGGACAAATGAAATCAAATCCCAAGGGGAGGGAATATTGCTGGCGAGCCGTACTTTTGAGATGGCAAGGGGCCATGTGAGTGCCCCTTCTTTCAATCTACAAGTCATTTCTTTGATAGTCCGTATTCTTCAGCCATCTTAGTGTTAGAATTCCTGGCTTCGTGACTGCAGTCATGGTGTTGTTGTCTTTCACATGACGGTGTATGTTTTGACTCCACAGAGTGGGAAGTGACAGAAACAGGATGTTTGTGTTACTGTGTTCTGTGAAGTGAGACTATTGCCCTTTGTTCTTTTTCTCTTTGCTGTCTGATGCTAGAGAGAGAGGGAGCCATGCTGCAGTGCTCCGTTTGTGTTTATATGTAAATAAAGTAGATTAGCCAACATGCTAAGTTGCTGAGGTCTGTTACGCAACTGCGCAAACTCTGTGGATCCCTAAGTGTGCTAGTGTCGGTTGGCATTGGTCGCTGTGATGTTCGGGCAGAAGAAAGCTTTTGAAGCTCCCAAATGAAAGACCAGGAGGGAGAGAACATGCCAGTTGGACATGTGTCTCTGCCTGGGTCCTACTCGAGTGTAGGCTGAACTCCTGACACTTAGTGCTGCCAGTATTTCCTGAAAACTTTAGGGCAATCTCAACTGGACTTCCCTGTAAATGTGATGAGATGCCCATTGCTGTCTTCAAACACGTAAAGTCTTGTTTACTTTTAAAGGAATTGTGGAAAGATCTAATTTTTTAAGGTAAAAGGAATAACTTTCCTTAAAAAACAAAATGAGGGAGGCACACTGCATGCAGGACAGCTGTTCAGCCACTGAGCTACAGCCCTTCTGGAGACTGTAGAGCACAGGAGAGATGTTTAATGAAAACGAGAACACACATCACTCTCAGCCTTCTCTCAATGATACACCGAGCTCATCCCTGCACCCACTGACTTTCTAAAGGAATTCAACAGCACCCTGTGAATCAGACAGAAAATGGAAGCCTTTCACGGAGGAATAAAACTTTTTGAGAAACTGGACAGGTTTCAGTCCAGCACGACCTCAGGAAAAAGCCAGAAGGAACATGAATAATATTGAGAAGAAAGCCTTGCTCCTATTACAACTTTGCCATACCGTCAATTGCGCTAAGAAGAGGTTAAGAAACTAATTATATCAAGAAAGTTACTTAGAAGTGAGAGACAGCATATTATTGAACAAACTTTGAAGTGGCCGTAATGAGTCCAATTAATCTCACACAATACCTTATTCTGTTCAATAGTAGGCTGCAGAGAAAAATAATTACATTAACAATCAGGTCTGCATTCCCTAACTCAATCTTATTGTGGCAAAGGACTCTAGGTTCATAACTTTATTTGTTCCAGTGAAATGTAGGTTAGATCCTCTATTTATTTAGAAAGGAAGAAAGATTTGAGCCTAGGGGCTGATCTATAGCTAGTTAAAATGCAGTTCCTGCATCCGTTTACTCTTTCAGGAGGTGGGTGAATCAAGTGGTGTGATTTGACTTTCCCCTGTAATTCTGATAAAAAAGGTTCTGCCCCCAAAGACAGCGTCAGTGTCTAAAGATCATGGTGACTAAGCCAGTGTTAAACCAAATTTTGTATTTCATACATAATGGGGGACAGAAATGTAAGCTAACCACTGTCAGCATGCCAAAATCAACACACAGAGGAGAGGAGGCAAATGGGGGAGTGAGCAGGACATAAATGAGAAATGTTATGTCCAAACTGGACTGCTGTAAAACGTCTGTCAGCTATATTGTTCATCCCATCTCATGGGTTACATGAGATGAAAAAGTTTGGGATGTAAAAAGAGAATGAAAAGGTCAGGGTAGAGGGGTGTCTTCAGCAAACTTGAATAAATAAATAAATAAATAAATAAATAAATAAATAAATAAATAAATAATTTTAAAATTTATTTATACCCCACCCTTCCCGGTTCAGAAAACTGGGCTCAGGGTGGCTAACAACAAATTTAAAACACTTAATTGTGATACAACAAAAAACAGCATAAAATACATTATAAAAGGGTGAATAACAATAAATTCAAAAAATCAAAAATCAATTTAGGGGAAAATCCATCCAATAAAGTATTGTGGGAGCCCAGGTAAGCCCCACCCTGCATAATCGATCACACGGCAGTGCACACACACCATTTGAATGGCTATGCCCATCAACGTTGCGGGGGCCTGGCCCCCTCAAATATTTTATTGTGGGGGCCAAAGCCCCCACGGCCCCTAGGAGTTGGCTCCTACGTTTCAGCATATGGGGGAAGCTGTGCATTAAATGTGCCTCTTTGGGAGAGAGTTCCACAATTTATGAGATGCCAAAGAGAAAGCCAGGGTCCGGGAAACTTAGATGAGGGTGCCAAATACAGCCCTCAGGCCTCTTGACTCTCCAGACCACACACCCTTCCAAACCATAGCTCTCACCAGTCCCACTTTGCATTCTTCCTGGGTGTTTTTGCCTGGCTGGAATTGGTCCATGCTTCTTGCTTGCCTGGATAGAGGATGGAGAGGGAAGTGTGAGTGTGAAGAAGCTAACCTACTCCATAAAAGGTGTTCTTGTTGTTTAGTCGTTTAGTCGTGTCCGACTCTTCGTGACCCCATGGACCAGAGCACGCCAGGCACTTCTGTCTTCCACTGCCTCCCGCAGTTTGGTCAAACTCATGTTGGTAGCTTCGAGAACACTATCCAACCATCTCATCCTCTGTTATCCCCTTCTCCTTGTGCCCTCCATCTTTCCCAACATCAGGGTCTTTTCCAGGGAGTCTTCTCTTCTCATGAGGTGACCAAAGTCTTGGAGCCTCAGCTTCAGGATCTGTCCTTCCAGTGAGCACTCAGGGCTGATTTCCTTCAGGATGGATAGGTTTGATCTTCTTGCAGTCCATGGGACTCTCAAGAGTCTCCTCCAGCACCATAATTCAAAAGCATCAATTCTTCGGCGATCAGCCTTCTTTATGGTCCAGCTCTCACTTCCATACATCACTACTGGGAAAACCATAGCTTTTACTATACGGATCTTTGTTGGCAAGGTGATGTCTCTACTTTTTAAGATGCTGTCTAGGTTTGTCATTGCTTTCCTCCCAAGAAGCAGGCATCTTTTAATTTCATGGCTGCTGTCACCATCTGCAGTGATCATGGAGCCCAAGAAAGTAAAATCTCTCACTGCCTCCATTTCTCCATAAAAGGTAGCATTCATTATTATTTTGCTCTGCCTACTTTTGCCTCTTGCAATATGGCATGTGGTCCCTGAAAGGTTACCTAGAAAGAAATGTGGCACTTGGCTGGAAAAGGTCCCCCACCACTGCTTTATTTATTCGAATGTAAATCACGGCTATAGGGCTTTACAGCTGCCACACTTGGGTCAGTCCGACCATATGTCTTTGTTCCTGGTACCAGCATATATCCCACTCAGGAAACGGGCTCCCACAATATTAAAATCTGTTAAAATCTGGCCTGAAGGTGCTATTCACCAGCTGCAGGACTGTTTTGAGAGAACCAATTGGGATATTTTCGATCGTACAGACCTGGAGGAACACACGGCGGCAGTTCTGTGCTATATCAATCACTGCACAGACACTGTCACAGTAAATAAATCCATCCGGTTTTACCCCAATCAGAAACCCTGGATGAATAGAGAGGTCCAGTGCCTGTTGCGGGAAAGGAACAGGGCTTTCAGGTCAGGCGAGGTGCAGCTTTACAGTGTGGCAAGAGCAAACTTGAAGAGGGGTATTCGACGGGCAAAATTGGATTATAGGCTGAGGATTGAGGATAATTTAAGGAGCAACAACACAAGACAGATGTGGCAGGGGATTCAGCATATTACCAACTACAAACCTAACCTTGGTGCTGTCGACGGTGACCCTTTGCTGGCGGAGGAGCTTAACCTCTTCTTTGCTCGCTTCGAGAGGGAGCCACCTGAGACGCCGGTATTACAGCCACCAGCCCATAGGGGCCCCTCATTCACGGTAGAGGAGCATGAGGTGAGACAGGTATTGAGGATGGCGAATCCGAGGAAGGCGGCTGGACCTGATGGCATCACTGGAAAGGTGTTGAAGGGCTGTGCGGATCAGCTGGCGAGGGTCTTTACTAAGATCTTCAATAAGTCCTTACACCAGTCTATTGTCCCACCCTGCCTGAAGTCGTCAACTATTGTCCCTCTGCCTAAAAAATCCACAATCAGTAGTTTGAATGACTACAGACCAGTTGCACTGACTCCAATCATCATGAAGTGTTTTGAGAAACTGGTGCGCCGTCACATTATTTCCTGTCTTCCATCAACTTTTGACAACTACCAGTTTGCATACAGGGCAAATAGATCCACAGAAGACGCTATCATCACCACTCTCCATGCTGCTCTGTCCCATCTGGAGCAGCCGGGGAGTTATGTGAGGCTGCTGTTTGTGGATTTTAGCTCTGCTTTTAACACTATCCTCCCCCATAGACTGGTGTCCAAGCTAGAGGCGATTGGACTCTCCAACTCCACCTGTCTCTGGGTTTTGGATTTTTTGTCAGAACGTTCTCAGAGGGTTAGAGTAGGGTCACATATGTCCACAGCCCTTAGCCTTAACACCGGCTCACCACAGGGTTGTGTGTTGAGTCCCCTGCTCTATGCTCTCTATACGTATGACTGTACAGCCATCTATTCCAGCAACAAAATCATCAAGTTTGCTGATGACACTACGGTGGTAGGGCTCATTTCAGGAGGGGATGAGTCCGCCTATCGGGACGAGGTGGAGCGGCTCTGTGTTTGGTGTGGAGAGAACAATCTGGCTCTTAATACGGCTAAGACCAAGGAATTGGTGGTGGATTACAGGGAAAAAAAGGCGGACATTCAGCCCTTGTATATCAACGGGGAACGGGTGGAGAGGGTGGCGGAATTCAGGTTTTTGGGAGTAACTATCGATCAGGGCATGACTTGGAGCGCAAATACCACTGCTCTGGTGAAGAAGGCCCAGCAGAGAATTTATTTCCTCAGACTTTTGAAGAAGAACAATCTGAGTGAGAGACTGCTGGTGTCCTTCTACCGAGGCTCCATAGAGAGCATTCTTACATACTGTATTTGTGCTTGGTTCTCCAGTTGTACAGCTAGGGAGAGGAAGGTGCTCCAGAAGGTCATAACCACAGCCCAAAGGATTATTGGTCATCCTCTCCCATCTTTGGAAGAACTGTACGGTTCCCGTTGTCTTAGGAAAGCAAACAACATCCTGCAGGATTCATCTCACCCGGGACACAGTCTGTTTGCACTACTGCCTTCTGGCAGGAGATATAGAAACATCAAGTCAAGGACAAATAGACTGAAAAACAGTTTCTATCCAAGAGCTGTGGCCTTTTTGAATGCTGTAACTCGATAGTGTGACCTGGGAGTTTGATGGGTGTTGGTGTGGGTGTGGCTGGAATGTGGTTTGTTTGGTTGTTGTTGTTGTTTTGCTTTTGTTGTTTTTAAGGGATGGCATCCAATTTCGTTGCACTTGTGCAATGTTGCACTTGTGTAATGACAATAAAGAATCTATTCTATTCTATTCTATTCTATTCTATTCTTTAGGCTTTCCTCATGGGGAAAATGTTCCAGTGCCTTGAGCATTTTGCTTGCTCATTTCAGTGGCATTGTTATCCAATCTCCCTCCTGAAATCTCCCATTTAAATTTTACCATTTGCGTAGAATGAACAAGAAGAGGACGTATAGGGAGAAAGAATTAAGACTGACCCAGTACTTTGGTTCATTGAGTAATGCCGCCAGATGAATGGGAGAGAGGCACATCAGTGAATAGGTGGTTCTGCTTTTACTGCAAAGATCACTGCTTCTGAAATGGAGTTTGGAAGCCAGAAAGCCTTGGGATAAGTAGCAAATCCTGGAACCAAGCTGTGCTCCTTCAGAGGAACGTTGACTTACCCCAAACTATCAAGTTAATCTAAAATAAACCCCCCCTCCACCCCCCAGAAAAAAGCAACGCTTCCTCAATTCAAGAAGACTAATTCTTAAAATGAAACAGAATATTTATTAACACATCCAATGGATAGTGCCTGCACTCCCTATGAAGTATCAACAAACAAGTCAATGAGATGCTTCCTGGTAGCTCAAATCACTGTGGAAAATATTTTGTTGCTCACTGCCGGGCAAATCCAGCCCTGTAAAGTAAATGTTGGCCAATGATATGCAGGAGGTAAGGCTTAATCCAGAATGTTGTTTTCCCCCCCCAATTTCTAGCTGTGCTGTAGAAACAACTTGCAGCAAATATTATAGACCTTGCCTGAAGCCAAGGGCAAGGATGCTATTAGATATGTATCAGAGGACTTTATGTATATGTGTGTGAATCCTGTTAGAAATATTTCCCCCAACATTTCCTTTCTTCTTGCCTCTCTCTGTCCTCAAATTATTGATGTTCTGTGTATTTTGAAGGTCACGTTTTTTCTCTCTCTCGAGTATATTAGGCATTGAGAAACTGGGTGTGGGCTACCGAAAATTACTAGATAGGGTAAAGCAAAAGGGCAAGGGAGTGACATCAGTGGAAGAGCACACAGCAAGGCTTCAGAAGGGCCGCTGCAGGATATTGTTGAGTCTTCTGTTCACCATTTAGCAAATTATATGGTTTGATTAGGGCCGGCCCTCCCATGAGGCGGGTGAGGCATTAGTGACTGTAATGAACTCTCACTCCCAGAGACACTCCAAACGAGCAACTTCAGCATTTTGAAGGAGGGTAAATGTCTGTAAGTTTAGTGAGCGTTCCGGCGGAAGAGGGGATTGTTCCTACATCTATAGCGCTTTCTCTGGATTCATTCCCTTGCATTCTTGTAACCCCTCTGTTTTTAATTACAAAAAAACAAAAACAAAAACAAAAGAGAATGTATCTTGAGCTGCTGATAAAATGCAGATTTTCTTTTCCAAATAGCCCAGTTTTGTTTAAAAGTTTGATTCAGGCTTTAAATTTTAAAAAGCAGCCTGCAGGCTGCTTTTCAATTTAATTTTTGCTTTCTCTTTTGTTTTGGGGTTTGTTTTGCATCCAGTTTTTGCATTTCTGTTCTTGAATAGAAATCATTCTCTTTTGCCATCAGTTGGTGCAGCTCACCTCTTCTTCACCATCAATTTCCACTGTAAAAAATATGAATAAAAAGAAGACACATTTCCAATATTTCTAAACAGAATAGTGTGGTATCTCTGTTATAATGTAGAGATATGGAACAGTATGGAGAACAGTTGCTTGCTTTCCTTGTCCCAATGTACCTCCCCTATATAACTGCAGTTTCTTGAATCAGACTTGCAATGCCCTGCACTCCCTTACATTTTGAATTCCCCCACCTCCTTTTTTTTGCTTCAGCGCTACCTTTCTCATCCTGTCATTCTTGGCTGCTTCAATTTTGTTGTCGTGCCTGGTCTTTCCCATTTATTACAAGCACAGTTCACTTTTTACGGGTTTGGGATCACAAAGCTCCACTAAGCAGGTTCTGCCAGTGGACACATTAGCTTTTATGTGAATAAAATACCTGCTCAAAGAATGTAGGCTAAGGCATGAAAGCAGAGGGGTGGAGGAGCTAAGAGCCAGAATGCTAACCATATATAATGTGAGATCATAGCTTTAGAGGAGGTTTTTTTTCTTTCTTCCTGCCCTCCTTATTAAAAAAAAAAAGACACTTTTTAAAAAGGAGTGGGACAATATGTCATTGTTGTTTCCTGTCTCTCAGTCTCTAATTTTTGCAAATTTAAATTCGGTTCTCCGCATTTCTCCTTCATGCAGACTTGAAGCCTCCTCTCCCCTGGCAATAAAACATGATGATAAGCTGGGCTTTCTTTCAGCTGGAGCTCACTAGCTCTCAGGTTGGCGCCATTGCCATTCTAAGATAACAAGTTGATGGTGAGCTCCAGCATCTATAGTTCTAGAAAAATTGGACTGATGATAAAAATCTGGGTTTGGTAGCTAACTACTGAGATTAAGAGGTTCATACCAATGAAGCTGAGTGATGGAACATTCAGAACAGGTATGGGGAAATTATGGATCGTGCTTCCACTGGGGACAGTGAGGGCCACAAACCTAGATGGCTTTAAAAGAGTGCTAGACAAAATTCATGCAAGAGAGGGCTTTTGATGCCTACCAGTTGTGATGTATGGAAGTGAGAGCTGGACCATAAAGAAGGCTGATCGCCGAAGAATTGATGCTTTTGAATTATGGTGCTGGAGGAGACTCTTGAGAGTCCCATGGACTGCAAGAAGATCAAACCTATCCATTCTGAAGGAAATCAGCCCTGAGTGCTCACTGGAAGGACAGATCCTGAAGCTGAGGCTCCAGTACTTTGGCCACCTCATGAGAAGAGAAGACTCCCTGGAAAAGACCCTGATGTTGGGAAAGATGGAGGGCACAAGGAGAAGGGGACAACAGAGGATGAGATGATTGGACAGTGTTCTCGAAGCTGCCAGCATGAGTTTGACCAAACTGCAGGAGGCAGTGGAAGATAGGAGTGTCTGGCATGCTCTGGTCCATGGGGTCACAAAGAGTCAGACACGACTAAACGACTAAACAACAAACCTTGATGGCCATTCTCTGTCTTCACAGCTGGAGGCAGCGAGGCTTTCGAATACCAGTTGCTGGAAACCAAAGAAGGGGGAGAGTACTCTAGGGCTTGAATCCTGCTTCCAGGTTTCCCACAGACATCTGGCAGCCACTGTGAACACAGGATGCTGGACTAGATGGGACGTTGTCCCGATCGAATTAATAATTCTTATTAATTATATCCTTTTGAACTTAAGGGCAGAACTACTCTAAACAAACTTGGCATTAGTCAAAGATGAGGAAAGATAAGTATTGGCAGGGGATACTTTAAATTTTAACTGCTCTCTCAGTGAATCGCTTATTATTCGCGTTGGTAACTAATTTCACAGGTGGTTGTCACATGTGCTTTTATTGGTACTCCACAAGCAATTTAAAATTAGTCTGGGAACTGTTTCAGTAAAGCAACGCCAATAGACCTACATTGTAACTAGAGTCACCCTGATCTCTTGTAAAAATTACTTTGACTTTAATATTGCATGGTTCTGAAATGAAGGTTATGCTTTTCCTGTAATTTATTTTTATGTTGCTGGAAATTCTGTTCACAGTGAGGCATATATTTTCATACTGGATTTTTCTGTGTGCGTGGTTTAAAATTATTTGAAACTGTTTGTCACCCGAGAACTTCCATTAATAAACTAATAAATGTTTACAATTACATACACATGCACACGCAAGCACACGCACACACATGAACACATATAAGGAGAGGAGGGGAAGACTGAATTTAGAGAACATTTTCTTGATATGTTTGTTCTTGTTCATGGAAGGATATAAAACAAGGTCGGGAAACCTGTGGCCCTCCAGATGTTTCTGGACTACAACTCAAGTTATCTGCATCTGTTGTCTGTACTGGATGGAACTGAAAGGTGCTGGAATTTAACAAGCATCTGGTTAGCCAACCCTGATATAGAAGCAGCATGGATATGCTTTGTGTGTGGCGGTCACTCTAAAAAACCAAATGAAACCTACAG
Organism: Podarcis muralis; assembly: GCF_964188315.1. Taxonomy (NCBI): domain Eukaryota; kingdom Metazoa; phylum Chordata; class Lepidosauria; order Squamata; family Lacertidae; genus Podarcis; species Podarcis muralis. Next base: position 12,781,557 of record NC_135660.1, on the reverse strand, counting down.
TTCTGCCACTTAGCACAGCACAATGAGGAGAAGAATATATCTATCCTTGAACTGTTTGCTCCAGTGGTAGCCAACATGGTTCGCTCTAGATCAGGGTTTCCTAAACTTGGGTTTTTGGACTACAGTCCCCATCATCCCTGACGCCTAGGGGATGATGGGAGTTGTAGTCCAAAAACAGCTGGAGACCTAAGTTGGCAAACCTTGCTCTAGATGCAGATGGGTCCCAACTGCCATGAGCCCTAGCTGGCATGGCCAATAATCAGGGATAATTGGAGTTGTAGTCCAACAGCAACTGGGTGGGTACCATGTTAGGTGCGCCTGGTCTACTCTAACTGGAAGCAACTGTGCAAGGTCTTGGGGACCTTGATCCTTATAACTGCCACCTAATCCTTATAACTACAGGAGACCAAGATGGAATGTGGGACCTTCTGTTTGCAAATAATTTTGGCTCACCACTGAGATATGGTCCCTCCCATTTAAAAAAACCAACAACAGTCCTTGTGATTTGGAATGACAGTTCCTCCATGCCAATGTTCTTTAAATTGTATTTTGGGGAAATCCTGGAGTTCCATGAAGGTTTATTTGCAGATCTTCAATGAGATGAGCATTCAAAGTACCTGAAAGACAGCCCAAATATTTTGTTTTGTTGTGCAGAAAGGTGTTTGGTGTGTCCTAGTCTGCAGTCTCAGGTCATGCAGGTCAATAGGAAGACCCAGCAATGAGTTGCACCTCAATCTTGTGTAACTTACCGGGGCTTGCTTCATGGCATGCTTAATGGATAACTGGACAAACAGATAACTGTGGAATGGATTATCTGAATGCAGAAAGTCTGAAAGCCCCTATGGTACAGCTTGTGTTGTGCTATGTTATTGTGGCCATTCCTATTTTCTCTTCTTCTATAACAACCTGGGGTCATTCAACGAAGCTGTATGGTGGGAATCAGGACAGAAAAAAGGAAGATAAACTATGGCATTCACTACCCACAAAATATGGTGACAGCCACCAATATACCAAATCATGGAGGAGAAAGCTACCTCTGGTTGCCAGTTGCTAGAGAACAACCATGGGAATAGGCTATTGCTCTCACGTGCAGGCAGCTTGTGTGCTTCTTAGAGATATCTAGTTGACCGCTGTAGGAACAGAATACCGTGGTACCTTGGGTTAAGAACTTAATTCGTTCTGGAGGTTCGTTCTTAACCTGAAACTGTTCTTAACCTGATACACCACTTTAGCTAATGGGGCCTCCCACTGCTGCACACGATTTCTATTCTCATTCTGGAGCAAAGTTCTTAATCTGAGGTACTATTTCTGGGTTAGCAGAGTCTGTAACCTGAAGTGTCTTTAACCTGAAACATCCGTAACCTGAGGTACCACTGTACTGAACTGTATGATCTGAATGTCTGATCTATAAGGGATCTTTCTCATAGCAGGCAGGTGGACTAGATGATCCTTGAGATCTCTCCCAGCTCCATCTCTGTAACCGGATCAATGGTTTAACCCAGGACAGTTTCCATAATGTTCTCCTGACACAGTCAAGGCTGAGGGACAAAATAAATCTCATGTTCTGGTGCCACCGGGAAATCGATTACAAGTGTAGTGTCAGTTTATGGCCATAAGAACATCATAAGCCAAAATTTATATGCTTCCGCAGAAACAAATTATGCATGGCATGTGATTATTTTCCACTTTCTTTTCAGGATACAGACAGAGTAGCATTGGTAGCCCCTGCAACTCCCTTTTGTGTTGGCTGCAAGCCGTGGCCTCTTTGTGATGTTCTGAATCCCTGCAGTGTTTACTGCATGCTATAAACAAAATAATTGCTATCCTAAAGCTGTCACAATCAGTGTTTTCTTAGAGATTTTCTATTTCCATTTCATCTCCTTGCAGTATATTCTAAGGTTTTTATTATTTTTAATAATAATAAATCTCATTATTATGGGCACGTAAGATTGCCTGCTTGTACATAACATAGTGCTGGCTTTAGAGGTGTCAGAATGCACACGTCATAGGCTTCAGCTGCTACCTGAACTTTTAGGGTGCTTCATGTTTCTGTAGCTGTACACATCAAGAACGTGTAGTATCTTCCAATGGCTTATCAAAGCTTCTTACTCATTATGCACCACATCGACCAATTTATTATTTGCACTTGAGTAAAGGTCACCATGCATCTCTACCCAGTGGCCCCAGTTTGCAAGCTATTACAAATTTCCTAGAAACTTCCTTATGTAAGAGGGAGAGAGAACGTTGCTAAGGTTGCTGACTTGAAGGGATCACTGCCACCTTGACCTCAGATTTGTGAGACCATCACTCGGGACATTTTGCTACTGTTTATGGAAACTCAGCTTTTCTTTGGAATTGCTGATTTATTTTGCCTGAGCAGGAGCCGCCAGAGCTGCCTTGAATTTTGTGAAGTGAAATCCTGCAGCAATATGGGAAGGTTTACAATTCCAAAATTTCCATTAATAGCATCTTTTTCACCAAAAGTAAATTTATAATTTCAAGTAACGACAGAAGGGGGGGGAGGAGATTCCAGTTTCTGATGACATTTCCCTGTAAAGAAATGTCTGCATAACCTCCCCTCAACATAATTTAAGCATGCCGATTTACACATTTCTGAACCCAGTCCTTTTCTTCTGGGGGGGACTCAGGGGTACCCCTAAACATTTTGTGAATCTTTGTACTTTTGTCCATTTACTGTATTTATTTATTTTTGATTTGAACTATAAAATGCTGATTTTCTTGAGTCAAAATGAGAATACCCCTAAATATTTTTAAAGAAAAAAAAGCACTGTCTGAACCTATACAGTCTTAAAAACCTGTGTATACAAATTTATAATAGTCTAGTGTAATGAGTGCAACTGCAGCTGAACAATCTAGAAAAAGCACAAAAAATGTGCTGTTAAGTCCTTTAAAACACTGTCTAAAGACAATGCTGTGTGTACAATTAGCACAAACCATTAAAAGATCATGAAAGTAGAGCCTGTAAATAAAGGAGCCTTATTCCGTCTTACATTTGCATCAGTGGATAGGGCCTCTGCTTTCTCCTTTTCCAACACCACCTTCTCACTAGGGGCAGAGGAGAATTTTGCTTTGCCTACATTTTCAAGTGAACCAACTTAATTTGCACCTCTGCTTGGAAAATAATTATCCATTGGATTTCAAGCTTTGCTGAATTTTACAGTAGAATCCTCAACTCAAACAACTTACCAAATTGTGTGTATTCATATTGAAGCAAAGTGCATTTAGAAGTGGGTACATTAAAATAAAATGCAAATTTAAGGGTTGCACCCAACTAACTTTGTCTCCGAGTAGCTCCGTTGAAATTAATGGCCATGACTAACTGAGGCCCATTAATTTCCATGCGTCTACTCTGAGTAAACATTAGCTGAATACAACCATTTGGATATGTGCGGATTTCAAAGGATGGCTGTTTCAATTTGTGTATCTTTTCAGAAAGTGCAAAGTAGGTAGATTTAAATTTAAATGCAACCTGAATCAAATTCATCCCAACTCTTAGTAGGTGAAGTTTGTTATGCCGAATTCTGCTACTGAAATCCCCTGTTCTGCAGTGCTTCTAAAGATTTGTCCCTCTTCCACATGGTTCCCCTTCCTGAGCATCACCCTAGATGTTGTTCTTCTGCTCTAATATGCCTGCAGGAAAAGAAACTTCACAGTCTTCCCTAAACTGACAATTCCAACAGATGAGAGAGAGAGAGAGAGAGAGAGAGAGAGAGAGAGAGAGAGAGAGAGAGAGAGGCAACTTTTGGATATAACCTTTTCAGTGATTCTTATAAACCAAGCTAGACATATAGAAAGCAAAAACAAATTTCAACAGAAACTGCAGTATCTAAGCAACCCACTTTTCATATGCCATCTGCATATGTGTCTGTGGGCAAACTCAGAGCCACATTTCGTACTGTTTCAAAAGCTATATATTGGACCAGCTGAGATGTTTGTTTTTGCAGGATAAGGGAGTTTTCCTTCACTCTCAACAGTCTCATGGGAATAAAATGGGACAGTATATATATTGTCACAGGCATCAGTTTACATGTCAGGGCTGGGCCATAGTCTGAGGTGAACTAGGAATCATTGGTAGGACCAAAGGACAGGCGAGGAGGCAGGCTCAAGGAGCAAGCCAGAATTCAGGGCTCCAGAAGAACGAAGGACAAAGCATTCCTTGTTGTTCAAATCTAGTTCAACAGCAAAAGGAAACTGAACTGCTCAGGGGAGTCTTTAGCCCCCAAGTCTGACAAGCGCCGCTGTTGTGAATGACAAGCACCACCGCCACCGGCGCGACGCATCTTTGGTAAATGAACACACAAAGTCGAAAGTCCTTTAGTGAAACAGTAGGTATACATTTTGGTAATACGTAGGTATATATGTATTTTGTTTTCCTAGCTTGATCAAAATTATTTATTATTTCATAACAGGTAGATAGTTAAGAGCAGTGGTCAGCAAACTTTTTCAGTCCACTTTCCCTCAGACCTTGTGGGGGGCCGGACTATATTTTGAAGGGGGGAAAATGAATGAATTCCTATGCCCCACAAATAACCCAGAGGTGCATTTTAAATAAAAGGACACATTCTACTCATGTATAAACACCAGGCAGGCCCCACAAATAACCCAGAGATGCATTTAAAATAAAAGGACACATTCTACTCATGTAAAAACACGCTGATTCCCAGACCGTCCACAGGCCAGATTTAGAAGGCAGTTGAGCTGGATCCGGCCCCCGGGCCTTAGTTTGCCTACCCATGGTTAAGAGCTTAGGCGGCTTCAGCGGCGGGCGCCTAGAGCCCCCCAGAATTTGGTGTCCGGGTGCCCCACACCCCTTGCACCCCCGGGTAAAAACAGCCCTGGAACCACTTCCTGTTCAGGAGGTTCCAGTGTCCAAACTGAGTGGGCTTTTGCAGTAGAGAAACAGTTTAAGAATGGATCTTGATTCCATTCACATGTTCTGTTAATCTGGGGTAAATTAATCTGGCAAAAGGGTGTTGCAACTCAAAATCTGTTTTCAAGCCTTGTTTTCTTCCAGGCTTGGCCGGCTTAGCCAGCAGCAGCCTTGCTTCCTAGCATACTTTAGGTCTGAGGTGCTTTACACTGCCTTAATTTAAGACAGTGTAATTTAGGCTGGTTTCCTATTCTTAGGATTGCTACCTAAGCACTCACAGGATGCCAGTTCCCTCCTTTCTTCTCCTACACTTGCTTTAACTGCATGATGCATATGTAGAAATCATAGGTTATAATGCTTATCTCCTGTATGTGTAGTCAGATGCATCATTGTCTGAATTGTTCGCTTGCATCAATCTTCTTCTTTCACTTTCTATGCAATTGTTATGCGGGGTCCTTTTTAAAAAATCATAAAAACAAACCTGCATGTCTTTGCTTCTAACTCCTTGATATTTAGCTAGCATTTAGCTTGCAAATGATTGCTAAAACCATCCCCTTACTTCCACTTCTTACTGGCATCTGCTGAGCATCTCCTTAGAGAAATTAACTGCATTCCGTACTGGAACTGTGAATGACAAATTTGTCACCGTATGCAAGGCGTAAAGGGAAGTGGGCGGGGGGGGGAGCCCTTTTAAGCAGTGGTCTAATTGCAAATAAAACAAGCTATGCCAGAGGCAACGGAAAGGAAGGGTGAGATCTGCTTGAAAAAGCAAAGACTACTGGGCCAAGGAGATGGTCCTGCTTGTGGTTTCTCCCTACAAATCTCACTGGCCACTTTTGAGAATCGGCTGCTGGACTATATGGCCTTTGGCTCAGTCCATCAAGGGTTTCCTTATGTCCTTGTGGGTCTCTTCTGTTAGATTGTCTGCCATTGACGCTGCCTTACAACACAATCCAAACCCAAGGTCCGCAAAGATGAGCAAGTTTGGAATAAGGCAAATCTGGCCCAGCTAGGGCTCAGCCAGCAGTGAGGGAACATCCTGTTGCCTCTTCTCTTGGGCAGCCTCCTCCCTTGGGCAGGTTGCAGTGGCTGCTGGAGAGCAGGCAAGGAGGAGAAGAGGTTATGGCCACTGAGGCCCAGCCCTGTGTGATGCACTGGCTTTCAGGCACAGGCAGAGGGCAGGACTGTCCTGGGTGGGAAGAAAGGGATTAGTGGAGCAGAGCACCAGAAGTCTTGTTTTGTATTTGTTTTTAAACACACTGTGTGTCTATGTCTAATCTTGCCCCTTTCTAAATTTTACTGGTGTGTGCTTTTCTTTTTGCAACTATACCGAAGAATAAAATTAAATTGGGATTACGGGTTTTCTCAGGACAGTGAGGTGTGTGTGTGTGGTGTTCCGTTGGTGTCGTGGTGGTTGGACATGCTCTTCTTTTGATAAGAAATGTTCTGTGGTGCGGAGGCCGGGGGACAAAAAAATGGGGGGGGGGAGCATTGAAGAAGGTCAGTTGGGGAGAGTGAGAAATGTCCCTGTTTTAATCTGATGAATGTTGGAGGCTATGTAGTAGATCAGACCTTGGAAGAATAGAATTGTAGAGTTGGAAATAATCTGAAGAACATCTAGTGCAACCTACTGCAATTCAGGAATCCTGCCCACAGCCATGGGCTCAAATCACCTTATCATGTCCGTTTTACAGATGTGGGGAGCAGTTTTTCCTGAGGGCACCTCAGGAGAGACCTGATTGCTGCCTCTTAGTATCTGCCATTTGGTTACTTCTTGCTGTGTGTTCAATGGATTGCATGTTTTCAATGGGTTTTTATGTATTCCTATTTACTCATTTTGTTCCAAACCGCCTGTGGATTGCGCAGATAAGTAAATAATCAATTCTTGGTAGAGGCTCGAATAGTGAACTTTTTTCATTCACGGCTCTCACATGCTTAGCCAGTATGCGGCCATAACTCTTCATTTTATTTACTTGACAGAATTTATACACCACTTTTTTTTATAAAAACACACACACTTTAAGCTGTTTACATTAAAGAATATAAAGTATTCACAAGCAAATGTTGATAAAATCTATAGACTTTAAAAGCAGAAGACATAACAGGATTATCAAAACACAGGTAAAATCAGCAGCCTTTTTGAAAAAGAAGAAAAAGGAAAAAATATACATAATAAAATTTCCTGTCTGGGTAGCCTTGCCAGAACTAAAACGTTTTTAGCAGGCATCAAAAACAGCACACAGAAGGTGCTTGCCTGTTGTTAATAGACATTTGTCTCACTAAAGTGAAGGAAATGTCAAAGGAAAATAGGGATGAATGAATTGAATGCTTTTTAAACAAAGTGGGTTTATTTTTATTTTAAAAAAAAAACATCTTTTGGGCTACTTTGTCTTCCAGCTGTGTACTAAGCACTCTGCCTGCCATAAAAGCAGGTAACGCCCCAGGAAAGATGCCCATTTCACTCTCTGCCATGCCTCAAATCAATATGTGGTTTTTAAATGCGCCCTTTTTAAAACCACATGTCGTAGCAGCTCCCATCTCAGTGCTATCACAGTGGGCAGAACAGCTCGTTTCAGCTTCCAGGAGAAACAAAATAGAAGCATCTTTGGAAGTATATTTAGAAAGGCAGCTGCAAAACGGAGGTCCCTTCTTTCAGCTCATGGGGGGATTGGTTTTAGATTAAGATTTACATTATGTCTCATTTGCATTTTTCATTCCCCCCCCCTTTTTTACACTGAAACCTAGGGATGCTCTCACATTTGCTTATTAACGACACCCGTTACCTAAAGATGCACGCAGCAAGCTGGCAGATGGCCATGCCTCTGCTTACGGGTTCCTTGGCAACAGAGCAGAATGTTTGAGTTTAACTTTATCCATGTTGTCGTTTCCTAACTTGCATGTTTCTCCATTTTGCTCTTTACTCCACGCAAACTCAAGTGTTTCCATTTACACACGCCTACATGCCTTCCTTCTGCTTTGCTGAAAGGGCCACCCACTCGCTATCCGTCAAACTTTTCCTTGAAACCCTCTCCCTCTCTCTCAGCTGAAATCTTTGACAGTCTTTTGAGGACCACAGCTGCCTTGCCCGTGCTGGAGCCAGTTAATCTTCCCCATCCCATCTCTGCGAAACCACAGGCCATTTCTTTGCCCCTTTGACAAAGGAATGAGGAATTAATAGCTCACTATTTCACCAACGGGACGCAGGTGGCGCTGTGGGTTAAAGCCTCAGCACCTAGGACTTGCCAATCGAAAGGTCGGCGGTTCGAATCCCTGCGGCGGGGTGCGCTCCTGTCGTTCGGTCCCAGCGCCTGCCAACCTAGCAGTTCAAAAGCTCCCCCGGGTGCAAGTAGATAAATAGGGACCGCTTACTAGCGGGAAGGTAAACGGTGTTTCCGTGTGCGGCTCTGGCTCGCCAGAGCAGCAATGTCACGCTGGCCACGTGACCCGGAAGTGTCTGCAGACAGCACTGGCTCCCGGCCTATAGAGTGAGATGAGCGCACAACCCTAGAGTCTGGCAAGACTGGCCCGTACGGGCAGGGGTACCTTTACCTTACATTTCGCCAACGGTGTCATGTGGAGTGTTTTACAGTGGCGTGTTAAAGTGGCTCTAGATCAGTATACGTACCTTTGGGGATGAAGTAGAACTGTAGGACTGCTGTATTTGTAGAGACAGGGGCCTTTTGTGAGAGGCTACCGGCTGGTTGCCCAGGAAGGTATAAAGAAGAAGAGTTTGGATTTGATATCCCGCTTAATCACTACTCGAATGAGTCTCAAAGCGGCCAACGTTCTCCTTTCCCTTCCTCCCTGTGATGGGATGATGAGCTGCTTGTGCGTAAAAATCCTAGTCCCTCAGAGTTTGGTTAAGTCCGCAAACCTCTGTCTATAACGGAGCCCCTTCAGCATGGCTCCGTCAGTCGCTAGCAGAATCCGACAGTGGGCGCTTCCGGAATCTCTTCCAGCATAAAAGCTCCTTAACGGAAACACGTCTTCTGGGCTCTCGGCACGACAGTTTCCGGCGAGGAGTGGGTGTCCCTATAGGAGGTCCTGAAACCTCCACACTGTTTTCGCTGGAAGTGTCTCTGAGCCATCCCTCCGACTCACTTTCCCTTGGAGCTCCTTCTCTCCCCCTGCTGGTTCCCTCCTCAGCTGCTAAGTCTCTCCCAACCTCTGTGAGCCCTTCCACCTCCTGTCTTTCCGATGGCAGTTCCCTGACACTCCCCTACAACAAAGAAGTGTGACTAGCCCAAGGTCACCCAGCAGCTGCATGTGGAGGAGCGGAGACATGAACCCAGTTCACCAGATTATGAGTCTACTGCTCTTAACCACTACAACACACTGGCACAAAAAGACAAGGAAAGGTTTCTTACAGTCCTTTTTTATTTCAAACTTGAAAGAGAGAGGCTATAGCACCCAGCCTCTTGGATAATGGTGTTGTCCCCAGTTCATCGCCGCCACCCCTGTCTCTCCCACATCCTCATTCATCGTCACTTCCTCTACGCGTGCTGCTAAGTGTCCTCTGTCTTCGAGCTCTTTGCTCTCCTACTTTTAAGGCTCACCAGGTTCTGGGAGATGGTGGGACTGGAATGCTTTCTAGGGACAATGTGTCAGCCAGCTGCTGCTCCAGCTCTGATTGCTCCTCCTCTCTCATTATTTCCCAACTTTCCCCCCTCATCTGCCTCTCAGCTGTGACCTCCCTCAAACCCCTGTTGTAAATCTATACTGTCTTCCTCTTCCTCCTCCCTGGGAGGGTCAGGATGGGGAGGTGGCCCCCGACACCTTCAGCTGATTAGCATTTTACGTCCTTTTAAATGTGTTTGCGGGAGAGGGATTATTGCTTTGTTTTATTCTTGTTCTTGCTTTTTTTATGTATTTTGAGTTTTTATTCTGTATTTTTGAGCTGTGACATGCCCTGAGATCTTTGGATGAAGGGCGGTGTAGAAATTTAATAAATAACCAATTTAGTAAATGAATAAATTCAATAAATATAAATGCCTAGGCCTATGGTAGTGCACCAGTGATGTAGAGTACCTGCAGTGTACAAATCCAGAGAAGATTATTTAGTCGTGTGCACATGAAGGGGGTCTAAAGAAATTTAATAAATAACCAATTTAGTAAATGAATAAATTCAATAAATATAAATGCCTAGGCCTATGGTAGTGCACCAGTGATGTAGAGTACCTGCAGTGTACAAATCCAGAGAAGATTATTTAGTCGTGTGCACATGAAGGGGGTCTAAAGCAAGCCAGTGTAATTTAAGGCGGCATAAAATCACACCTGATCCAAATCTGCTGGTGGTGCTCTGCTTAAGCCTGGCAGAGGGAAAACAAGCATTTGAAATAGTGTTCTATGCCAGGTTCTGTGACTGAGCTGAAAGGGCTTAGAATCCAACCTAAGTCATCCCGTCCCCCCCGGTCTGGCTGCACCCCTGCCATGCCCCTGAAACACCCCTTTTTGCGTACTTACAATCAGCGGCATAGCGTGGGTTGTCAGCACCCGGGGCAAGGCAAGTAATTTGCGCCCCCTAACCCATGGATTTGCGCCCCCTGACCCGTGGATTTGCCCTAACCCCAGATGTTGCGCCCGGTGCGGCCGGGCCCCCCCCTGCACCCCCCACGCTACGCCACTGCTTACAATGCTATTGGCTCAACCGTCTTTGGGTTAGCCAACTGAGTGGGAATCAACTGACTGAGCCAGAGATCTGCTGCATCCTGTGCTGCTCTTCCCAGTGGATCTTGCCACAGGATCCCTGACTTTGTTAGATTGTATACAGAGCTCATTTTGCACTCAGGGTGACTAAGCCAAACTCTTGATTGAGCACAAACATGCTTTTTTTCCCCTTTTCTGTTGTAATTTATAATTTCCTGGAAGACAACACGGCCCTCCTTGCGGTGTCTGTTCACAGCATAAAACTGTCAAATTCCCATTAAGCTTAAGGTGAAAAATTAATGAACCATTCAGTTCAGTTATTTCAAAACTAATACAATTCTATTAGCATTGTAGCTGAAAGTCAAAGAAGTGGTATGCACAATTACAGTTCAGTGTCGAGTCAAACTTTCCTTTTTCTAAAGAAAGAAAACAAAAAGGAAGATCATTAAAATGCTATTTTAGGGCACAATAGGAACACACACACACACACACACACACACACACTTTTCCTCAGACGTCTAGATACATGTTTGGCTTTATTCATCACTGACAAAACATGACTTTCCTGTGCAATAATTTGGCTGGGTGTAGGTTGCCAGTAGGAATGCAGAAAGTTTTCTTATACTGAATCAGGCCAGTGAGCCATCTAGCTCAGTATGTCTTACACTGACTGGCAGAAGTATTCCTGGGTTTCAGTGGGGACATTTCTGGCTCTACATGGAAATGCCAGGGACGGGACTTCTGCATGTAAACAGACGTTCTGTTGCTGAGCTCGACCCTTCCTTAAAGCAAACTGTAAAAAGTCTGGGTTAAATGTTGATGAGGAGGGACCATAAAAAGGTCAACACTCGTTCAAGGACCACCATGCAATACAGAGACCCACGTAGAACCGCTTACCGAAACATCAACTATGACATTTGTTTGGTACCCAGCCCCCCCAGTAGAATTTGATAATGGTGTGAATTTGGTTCCAGAAGGAGGAGGAGTTTCGTTTCTGCTCCGTGGTCACAAGGGGACTTGCCTTTTTCCAGGACACATCCTCTTTCTCAGGGGTACAAATTGCATTTATTTGCTTTGAATGGCTGTCATGGCATCCTCTTTTTTGCAATAATAATAATAATAATAATAATAATAATAATAATAATAATAATTTATTTATTTATTTATATCCCGCCCTCTCCAGGCAAAGCTAGGCTTAGAGCGGATAACAACAGTGAAAGTATTACAGTTTACATAAAATCATAATCAATTAATCAATTAATTGAAATACATTCTAAAATCAATTCATTCTGAAATCAATTCAGAATCAAATTAATGGCAACCATTGGGCTAGAGTTCTATGAGGATTACCAAAGGCCTGGTGGAACAGCTCTGTCTTGCAGGCCCTGTGGAAAGATGTCAAGTCCTGCAGGACCCTAGTCTCTTGTGACAGAGCGTTCCACCAGATCGGGGCCACAGCCGAAAAAGCCCTGGCTCTGGTTGAGGCCAGCCTAACCTCCCTGTGGCCCGGGACCTTTAAGATGTTTTTGTTTGAAGACTGTGTGCCGTCACACAGCAGATTGTTAAAATGCAGTGTTCACTTCCAAAGGAGGCAGTGATGGCCACCAACTTGGGTGGCTTCAGCAGAGGATAGGACAAATTCATGGAGGTAAAGGCTATGAATAGCTATGATGGCTGTGCTTTGCCTCCATGGTAGGAGGCTGTATGCTTCTGATTACCAGTTGCTGGGCATATATCCTGCTTACAGGTTTCCTACAGGCATCTGATTAGAATCATAGACTTGTAAACTTGGAAGGGACCTCAAGGGTCTCCCAGTTCAGCCCCCTGCAATGCAGTTCAATCTCAGCACCCATGAAAGATGTCCACCCAGCCTCTGCTTAAAAACCTCCAAGGAACGAGAGTCCACCACCTCCTGAGGGAGACCGTTCCATGGTCAAACAGCTCTTACTGCCAGAAAACATTTCTCAGAAATCCAAAAGTGCCCATCATGGAAGGCCTGTCATGGAATCAGAGTGGCATGTTCTGTCCGTGAACTGTTCAAATGCACTGATCTAGAGAAAGGTTTTATTGTCGTATACTAAGTTGTTCTCTTTACCCCCCCTCAACTCTCCTTGAAGATGGAAGCTATAAACAGAACCGATCGAACCTCACTTCTCTATTAGTCCAGCCTATTTGTGCGGCACTGGTGAGGAAGCTGTTCTCTTCCCCCGAGAAGGCTGGTGGAAATGAAGATTGCGAACCCCTGGAATTGCTGGCTACAGGTAACAGTCTCTCTCTCTCTCTCTCTCTCTCTCTCTCTCTCTCTCTCTCTCTCTGTCAGAATGACGATCCTCTTTAAATTCAGAACTTCCGTAAGCCCTTGAAATTGCATTACACGTAATTGTGTATAATTGGGGGCTTTGACCAATTGCAGGTACATTCCTTTAGCAGCACTTTAAGAAGATGCGAGGAGAGAGAGAGAAAATATATATCAATTACACTCTGAAGAGCTTGCTGAGATTGAGCTCAGAACGTTCTGAAGAGCCGCTGATAAGAAGAATGATGTTAATGGGGAGGGGGGAGAGAAAGTATTTCACAAACTCGTTTAAAAATACACAAAAATTCACAAAGCTTACACATACCTGTCTCATTGTTTGTTGCATCTGCCAAGATCTAACTGATGCAAGTCAGATATCTGGAGTGCCACGTCTCTCAGCACATGGCATTAAAGTCTAATTCATGCTATTGACTGAGAAGATCCCTCCGATTCACCCAAGAGAGGCTTCTGTAGCTGCAGTGCCGTTTGTTAGGCCTTGTTGGACAACATACGATATCAGGGAAGCGTTTAAGGCACCAGGAGAGCATTAAAGAGTTGGCTTTCCTCACGTTTTCTCCCCCCGAGTGTGTGCCTCCAGCATATCTACTAAGCTCTCTACAAATAGCTCTGTTTGTGTACACTTTCATTTGTATCACATTGCAGGAAATAGAGTGCTGTGTTTGCACCTCTGTGTGTGGGTGTTTGTATATCATAAGGGGGCATGTTTCACTTAGGGTAAAAATAAATAAATCTGACAACACAGAGGCAGAAATGCATTGAGCAGAATTTGGTGAAAGGTGTTCTCATCTGAAAGTTTTGGGAAGCATCATACACTCAAGGAAAGGCAGCAGATCACAGCATTTTAAAGTTGGAAGGGATCCTGGGGGTCATCTAGTCCAATCCCTTGCAATGCAGCAACCTCAACTAGATCATACATGGCAGATGGCCATCCAGCCTCTGCTTAAAAATCTCCAAGGAAGGAGGGCCCACAACTCTGAGGGAGACTGTTCCACTGTCAAACATCTCTTACGGTCACAGCTGTCCATGGAGGCGCAGGTCAATTCTGTGTCCAGGGCAGCTGTTTATCAGCTCCATCTGGAACGCAGGCTGAGACCCTACCTGCCTGCGGACTGTCTCACAAGAGTAGTGCATGCTCTGGTTTTCTCCCGCTTGGACTACTGCAATGCGCTCTATGTGGAGCTACCTTTGAAGGTGACCCGGAAACGACAACTAATCCAGAATGCAGCAGCTAGACTGGTGACTGGGAGCGGCCGCCGAGACCATATAACACCGGTCTTGAAAGACCTACACTGGCTCCCAGTACGTTTCCGAGCACAATTCAAAGTGTTGGTGCTGACCTTTAAATCCCTAAACGGTCTCGGCCCAGTATACCTGAAGGAGCGTCTCCACCCCCATCGTTCTGCCCAGACACTAAGGTCCAGGGCCAAGCCCTTCTGGCGGTTCCCTCGCTGCAACAAGCCAAGTTACAGGGAACCAGGCAGAGGGCCTTCTCGGTAGTGGCGCCTGCCCTGGGGAATGCCCTCCCACCAGATGTCAAAGAGAACAACAACTCCCAGACTTTTTAGATGACATCTGAAGGCAGCCCTGTTTAGGGAACCCTTTAATATTTAATAAACTATGGTATTTTAATATTCTGTTGGAAGCCGCCCAGCGTGGCTTGGGAAACCCAGCCAGATGGGCAGGGTTTAAATAAATGCATTATTGTTGTTGTTAATATTAATATTATTATTAATTTTTTTTATTATGTTAGTCCTGATGTTTAGTCAGAATTTCTTTTCTTATTACTTGAAACCATTGGTTTGGGTCATGCCCTCCAGAGCAGCAGAAAACAAGCTTTCTCCATTCTCCATGTGACAGGGCTTTGGGTATTTGAAGACAGCTGTCATACCTGCTCTCAGTCTCCACTTATCCAGGCTATTGGCCTGGCAGAAAGGTTTTCAGTGAGGATATATGGTGATGTTACATTCCATCTGGTACAACTATCCATACCCTGAGATGGCACCAATGTGCTTCAAATCTATCCGGAGTGATAGGCAAGAAACTGAAAGATACAGGTTTGGGGGAAGGAGAAATACCTTTTGCCAGTGGGTGGGTGGTGGCCATTGGGACTGGTGGGGTAGAAATCAGTGAGGCCAATGACTGGTGGAGCCTCAGCCAATGACAGCCAGAGCTAAGCAATTCGAGTTTTGTCTCTACCATCCCCGCTGCTGGGGACTGAGGAAGGGCAGTTCTGTTTCGCAGAGCCATGCAGAGCCTCATGTCTTTCAGTAATCACATAGTTTCTTGTGTCTTTCAGTAATCACATAGTTTTTTTGGGGGTGGGGATGTGGTATCAATTTCTGTCCAGCCCGAAAGGAGTGTATATTATATTTATGAGGAAAACCACACCAGCTTATGCTGTTGAACAGTGAAAGGTCTTAAAAATCAATCCAGATTTATTTAGAGGAGGGTGGAGAACAGATAAATCAGATTAAACAAACAGTGTCCAAGGGATCAATCACTTCCATGCAAAAGGTGACAGAAGAGCAAGTTCGTACTGCAGCAACTTCCAGTCGTTCATCAGCTGTGCTAAATAAGGCATTGCATGAGAAAGTTTACAGTATATTCAGCATTCTGTCTGCAGCCATTGATTCACAATTAACTTTCTTCATAGACTATTTGATACACTGCTAAGCAAGAATTAATTTTGCAGAGATAAATGCACTGTATTAATGATGCAGTGTGGAATATTCCCCTATCAGGCTGGCCTGCTACATAGATAGCATCCATTTCTCTTTTACAAAACCTTGGGTTACAAATTCTTTCCAGATTTGAGTCAAAATGTGGATGGGATCAATTTCCGAGATGAAAAAGGTACCAGGATAAAGCAATGGAAACTAATTAAGTAAAGTTGTTTGTGTATTTTCAACAGTGTAAGAAACTGTTTATTATTAGCATTACAGTGCAACCTCAGGTTGCGAACGTGATCCATGCGGGAGGCACGTTTGCAACCCGCAGCGCCACATGGGTCATAATTTGGCGCTTGTGCAAAGTGCAGTTTAGTGCTTCTGTGCATGCGTGAATGCTGAAACCTGGAAGTAACCCGTTCCGGTACTTCTGGGTTCGGTGCGGTGTGCAACCTGAAATTGCGTAACCTGAAGCGGCTGTAACCCGAAGTACCACTGTAATTATTCCTAAAAGAAATCCCCGCTATTAAAAAGCATATGAAACTGATACACTTTTAACTTATTGAATTAGAAGATTTAATACATAGATTAAAAAAAAATAATCTATGCATCTATCTATCTTTATGAGAGAAGGAGGCTCCCAGTGATGTACTGGGGAGAATTCCGGATTTGCAAGGATGTTAATTCATATCCTTGCTCAGTCATGAAGTTCCCCAAACTACACAATGGGAGGGATGCAATGATAAATGGCTTATGCAACGGAAATCCACTCACACAATGAGACTTCCGGTTTATCAGCTACCTGCATGCCCAGATGGT
Source organism: Podarcis muralis (assembly GCF_964188315.1). Lineage (NCBI taxonomy): Eukaryota > Metazoa > Chordata > Lepidosauria > Squamata > Lacertidae > Podarcis > Podarcis muralis. Next base: position 12,765,218 of record NC_135660.1, on the reverse strand, counting down.
CCCCCAATCTTCTGGAACATATTTTGGGGGAATACGGTAGCTGCCAGGGAGAGTAGAACCCCCACTGCATGAGAAGACACCCAGTCAAGCTATATTGAATCTCACCAAATCATGGAGTTTTGCAATGTGGGTGCTTGTCTGTTTATCACCTGTAAACGCCTCTTCGGTTTGTGGTAGTCCTGAGCATCATTTGGTCTTGTGGGACTCCTCCTCTGTCAGTGGGTCCCAGCTGTGGGTTCTCTGGCTGTGGTGGCACTGGGCAGGCAGATCTAATGACACATTTAATTTCCTACCATGTTCCACAGCACTAGAAAAATAGCTATTATTATTATTATTATTATTATTATTATTATTATTATTATTATTATTATTATTATTAATGCAGGCTACAGCCTGCGCTGCCCCACCCCACACAAACCCACAGTAAGAGACCACATTTATAGGAGCAACTACATGATAAGATGTGTGTATGAGACAGCCACATGGTTTGGAACAATTTGAACCATATATAGGTACATAAAGGACATGACACACCAGCAGGCAGCCTGACTGTTCTGAGTGTCTGTTCCCATTCGCTGAGCAAATGTGGTCAGTAATCAGAGATGATGGGAGTTGTAGTCCAACATTTGGAGACCCACCTCTGGCATATCAAATGATACGTTTCCTACACAATTTGGGCCCTCAGTGCTATCCATGTGCGGCCACAGATATGCACTGTGTACAACAGTGACAAAAGAACATGAGGCCACATGTGTTCGTTATGCATCGGCTAATGGTTTTCGAAGTAAAAAGGGCTCAGGGAGATGGGGCCAAACTGGAACTGTTAATGATAAGAGTAATCCCTTTCTGTTCTTTTAGTCGTGAAGTAGCTTTATGGCTTAGATAAAGTTTAGAGAATATTTCAAGCCGCATTAAGCTAAAGTCTCCCTGTCACTTTCCAGAGCATAAAGTAGAAAGAGATAAAGTTGTCAAGACCTTTAAAGTCTTTCATCGGACGTCTAACAGTGGAAAGTGAGATTTGTTGTCAGAACTGTTTAAGGGAAATTAAATTTTACTCCTTTTCCATACTCCATTGAGAGCTCTTTGAGCCTTTTGTTAGGCGCACTAAGCCTTTAAACCAAGCAATGTTACTGTATAATGTGCCCATTCACTTTATTATCTGATTCCAGAACATACCGCTTGCCGGTGGAGAACATTCTCTTTCATTACTACCCATTTAAGGATGAAATGACCATTGAAAAAGGCATGGTGTGGCCACCAAAATTGGGTTCTATTTCCCTTCTTCTTCTGTAACTGTTGTAGCAATAGGGACGGGGGAGAAATTTGAGGAATTCAGTTTCAAAAGTGTACTCATCTCATCTACACATCCCAACCAATCTGTGGATTGGAAATGGATGCAAAAAAATTTGATCTTCTTACAGAAAGCTACTACCTAGTGCAGCTAGTCAATCAACTGATTTTCACTGCTTGCAAAGCTCTGTGTGCAGCTCTCTGCAAGCCATGGCATTGTCTGATTGCAAAGAGTTGTGCACCCAGCTACGATATGGGGTAAAGCTGCAACCTCGCTTCTGGCCCAGCCACATTTTTACCTGACCCAGGTGCTAACCAGATAGGTCTGGCCTGGCCACAAGGACTTTCAAGGCCACATGAGTAATCCTGGTGGGTCTACTTAGCTAAATCATCTTGCTGTGCCTGTTTAAAATCCAGCTGATATTCCCATACCATGATTGTATGCGGGGGGGATCACTGCCCCTTAGATCCATGGAGAGCAGGCATTCTCCTCCCCCCTCCCTGCAAAATCATCTGGACAGTGATAGTGCAACGTCAGTTCCAATCACTCTGAGGGGGAACTGCATGCACTAGGAAAATTGTTTGCAAAGTTTGTGAATCAGGCAAAATTCCATTAAAAATGTATATATTAGGGTAAATGTTGCTGATGAATTTTGATATTTTTTTCCTTTAAAAAATTGAATATTGACATGGAAATGTTCAGAGCTTCACTTAATCAAGACCCTTGTTCCCCTCACAGAACTACAGTTCTCATAATAAATTAACCATTACTCCATACCCTCTAACTGTTAGAGTCTAACATTTCTCTGATGAAAATAGGGATGTCCTATTCAATAACAACAACAACAATTTTATTATTTATACCCCACCCATCTGACTGGGTTGCCCCAGCTACTTTGGTGGCTCCCAACATATATAAGAAACATTAAAAAAATTCCCTATACAGGGCTGCCTTTAGATGTCTTCTAAAGGCTGTATAGTTACTTCTCTCCTTGGCTCGGGGATTGCTTAACTCCATACCCCTCCAACATTTCTTTGTTGAATATAGGGACATCCTTAGCAATCGAATCAGAAACCGGGACAGCTTCTGTAAATCCAGGAAAATAAGGAGTCTTGGAGGCTCTGTCAGTCTGAAGTGTAGCTCTGTGGGGGAAAAAGGGCCCTCCTAACAACTCCCAGCATCCTTAGCAAACTACACTTTTCAGGATTGTTTGGGTCAAGCTATGACTGCTCAAAGTTGTACGATGCTGCTTTGAATGTATAGTGAAGATGGGACCGTATACTGTGCTTGTACCATTTTTAATGGTTTTATATAGCTGCACACTACCCTGGTGTTTTGTAAGGGGGCGGTATATTTTATAAATAAAAATAAATAGATACACAGCCGGGCACACAGACAAATCTGAACCTCAAGATTGATGATCTTTGTCTCACCCCATCCAAACCCCAGGCTTGGTGGGGTGAATCTGTGTGCTTCGTGGATCTATGCACAGGCGAAATCCCTACTAACATTATTGGCATTCATGCTAAGAACTTCAGTATCGTGGCTTGCACTGTGTTGTATTATTATTAACATTTCTCTGAAGCTGGGGGGAGGAAAAGTCTATTTGCTATTGCTCCCGTTTCAGCCCGTAATGAGGTCATTTGTTTTCCCAGCCCGAGAGGTAAAAGAAGAAAAAGAAAAGATATTAGTTTTAATTAATTTTTAAAACAAACTCATTAGTCAAATGCTGGGAACATGAACTTGAAAGCCCTTTTGACAAAGACAGAGGGACGGGTTATTTTCCTTGTTGCAATATTCTCTCGGTGGAAACATTTCTGTGTGCTTCTGGAACGAGACCAGAAAATGAGCTGACTGGGGTTGGCTGAGGAGGAACAGCCAGCGAAATAATTGCCTCTGATTCTTCCCACATCTTCCCATTGGTTCCATGACTTTTGATACATACACCATCCTATATTCCAGTTCCCATTCTCTTCTCTCGACTGCCAAACTGGCGACAGTGATGTTCGAAAAGGGAGGTATTACCAGACTGGGGTAGCTCTGAGGTTTGCAGAGAAACATTACATTTTGGAGTTTTAAAGTAGCAGGGGGCTTGTTGCAGAAAAGGTTCTGTGTCTCACCTCAAGGAAGACAGAGATGACTATAAAGTGTAATATGGAACTTTACTTAACACCATCAGTTAATACTGGTTAAAGCAGGAGGGGAAAGTGAAACTACATTTATAATTCAAGAAGGAATCCCCCTCCCAGAAACCCCATTGTGGCTCTGTTCTTCCTCTTAAAAAGGTAAAGGTACCCCTGCCCGTACGGGCCAGTCTTGACAGACTCTGGGGTTGTGCGCCCATCTCACTCAAGAGGCCAGGGGCCAGCGCTGTCCAGAGACACTTCCGGGTCACGTAGCCAGCGTGACATCGCTGCTCTGGCGAGCCAGAGCCACACACGGAAACGCCGTTTACCTTCCCGCTAGTAAGCGGTCCCTATTTATCTACTTGCACCTGGGAGTGCTTTCGAACTGCTAGGTTGGCAGGCGCTGGGACCGAACAACGGGAGCGCACCCCGCCGCGGGGATTCGAACCGCCAACCTTTCGATCGGCAAGCCCTAGGCGCTGAGGCTTTTACCCACAGCGCCACCCGCGTCCCTTGTTCTTCCTCTTAGTAAAGTATTAATTAAACATTGCTGCTTGTTTGAACAGAACGAAGGAGGAGGAACCCAGAAGAGTCCAGCGCAGACTGAGCATGCTCAGGATCCATGGGGCATTGACTAACTCAGGCTTCCTCAAACTCGGCCCTCCAGATGTTTTGAGACTACAATTCCATCGCCCCTGACAACTGGTCCTGCTAGCTAGGGATCATGGGAGTTGTAGGCCAAAAGCATCTGGAGGGCTAAGTTTGAGGAAGCCTGGACTAACTGTTGAGGCAGCAGGGAGGGAAAACTGGGTTGGCTGGAAAGAAGAGACATATAGATATAAAAGGCCTTGAGATAACCTCATTCTATGGGTAGGCCGCTTACTGGATTATACTGGGTGTGGTGGAGCCACTATGCTATCTTCCTAGCTGGTGGGTCACTGCTAGTTACCGGGAGGAAGTGAGGAAGTCAGCATGACATGGTGCAAATACATTGGCAGGAGCCCCAGATTGGCTGTGCTGACATGTTTGCCTTGCCCTGATCCCCCTATTTCCTCACTATTTACCCTCTCCCTCCCTGTAAGCAACATCAAGCCAGCCACAAGGAAGTGAGTGTAGCAGCTCTGCCGCATGTGTCAAGATGCTTCTGGAGAATAGGCCATAGGAAACAGCATGGAAATCCGAGATTTTAATATACAGTGGTACCTCTGGTTACATACTTAATTCATTCCGGAGGTCCGTTCTTAACCTGAAACTGTTCTTAACCTGAGGTACCACTTTAGCTAATGGGGCTCCTGCTGCTGCTGCTGCTGCCGTGCCTCCGCGTGATTTCTGTTCTCATCCTGAAGCAAAGTTCTTAACCTGAGTAATATTTCTGGGTTAGCAGAGTCTGTAACCTGAAGCATATGTAGCCTGAAGCGTATGTAACCCGAGGTACCACTGGATTGGGCAGCAGGGTGTTCAACACAACAATAACAACAAAAAACCAAAACCAAAAACTGCAGAGCCTAATAAACATACATAGTGGACCCAGAATGCTGATTGACTGGGGAGCAGATGGGAGGGGCTGGGACCCCAAAAACAAGCGCTTCACACTGCAGCGTTTTGTTGCAGGCGTTCCTTTGCTCCTTCTCATTTTTCTCATAATCAGGCTGTGGGTGCTGTCACTTATGCAGCCAAAATGGAACCACTTAAGTGAAGGTTTTTCTAAGTGTTTTCTGGCTGGATGCTGCTCAGAGTGGCTGGGGAAGCCCAGACAGATGGGCGGGGTATAAATAAATTATTATTATTATTATTATTATTATTATTATTATTATTATTATTATTATCTCAAACATATGTTCTTTCTCTCTTAGCAGAAAAAAGAACCGTGACACTGGAAGTTCAAACACAACCAACATACAAAACAATGTCCAACGTCATTGCATACTTAAAAGGAGCCACAATTCCTGGTACGTATATCTTTAGTCTGCCACCTGGAGTGGTTGAAAATAAGAAGGCAGTTGGGTGGGGAATGACTGGGGGCAGACTGAGCTTGACAGGGCAGGACCTCATTGGTCTAGGAATCACTGAGTGCTGCATGTTATCTAAATTTCATTACTTTAATTTTCATTTTCTTAAAAATAGGAGTTTATTAAAGGTTTTCCATAATACAATAAAGTAAAAACAAAACAAAGCAATCTAAATAAAAACAAAGAGAAAAGAAAATACCACAGAAAAACCAAAAAAGAAAAGAAAAGAAAAAAATGGGAAGAAAAGTAAAAAGGACTTCCCATTTTCCCTCCGTCAGTTACATAAAAGAAATTATTCGAAATAATCACTATAGAATAACTCCCAGAGGATCTACTTTCTGTAAGGCAATATTTTCCCAACCTCCTGACCCAAATAGGTTAATTCATTTTCCTTCTTACACTAGAAGTCCAAAATGGGATCTCAAATTATTATTATTAATAATAAATGCCAATGATATTTTTTTCTATATTCAAACACATCAACTTTGTATCCAACCATTCCCTCATATTGAACAATAATAAGTGTTCCATATTTTTTAAAAAGGTTCCATCTTTTCCCCCCAGATTGGTACATTTCAGGCAGCACTCAGCTAAGTTTTATACTCAGAGCAGAGACACCGAAATTAATAGACCTAACTTAGTCACGTTCATTGATTTTGACAGGTCCACTCTGACTAAAACTTAGCTGAATGCCACCCAAATTCTTGTTCTGTACTGTTCTCTTGCGGCCTAGACATTATGGGGGAAAATATGGACACTTACACACTGTTAGTTTCATATATTATATAAAGTAACAACAACGACAAAATCCTCTGAACTCCAGTCTATTGATTCTTGCACCAGTTAAAGCTCATTGCAGATTGTGTCTAAAATTCTTCTACAGTGTTATTGCAGTGAGGAGAACTACCAGGGAAATTTGTCAATCAGACTGTGTGTGCCCAATTAAAAAACGTTCATAAGTAGTAATCGCAGGGGGGTAAAAACCCTGAGGAATATGTAATTTCATAGACAATTTAATGTACAGACAATTTGCTATACAGACTTCCCCAGCACACGCCAACATGTTGCCAGCAGGAATGTGTGAGTAACTTCAGATAAGAATAAAAATAAGAATACCCTTTAACTTTTCTTTATTTAAGAAAGGGGCTTTTTATGCTAGACTGTTGTTAGACTAGAATCATCATGACAGACATAAATATTATGTTTCCAAGCAAATGTACCAGAACAATTTGAGGCTGGGCAGGGGATTTTAAAGTCATTCCTTTTTGATGTGCTTTAAAGCTACGGTTGCCACCTACAGTCTCTTGAAGTGAAATCTGGAGGCAGCTTGACATTACCTGCTGAGGTGACAAGTCTGAGGGATTTCTAAAGGGTTTTGACAAGACTAATGAATTTTACCAGGCTGTAGTTCTATAGGCATTGGCAGGCGGTGGGCTCTGAATTTTCAGCGGTGCCCTGTGTGATGCTAACATACAGCGCCCCCGCTGCTCATGCTCTGCTCTGACGACATCTGGGGCCCAAAGATTCTCCACATAAGGGCTCTTCTTATGTTCCTATAACAACCTCAGTGCCTTTAGAGCAGGCATCCCCAACCTTCAGCCCTCCAGATGTTTTGGACTACAGTTCCCATCATCCCTGACCACTGGTCCTGTTAGCTAGGGATCATGGGAGTCGTAGGCCAAAACATCTGGAGGGGATGCTTTAGAGCAAAGAAGGCAACAGCCCACAGTGTCACATAGAGTTCAGATATGCTCATTTTGGTTTACTCCCTGAGGCACAGCCATGAATTTAAGTGTAATCGCTTACTCCAGTTTTATCAGTTTCAGTCGTTTCTGAAACCTGCTCAATCTTCAGTGACAACAGATAAGTTCTGAAGATGAGGTACTCAGAAGAGTTCTGTTCTGCGAGCTACAACATTAGGCTGGCACAGCAGGCAAATATGTTTGCATCTCTGATTAGGATCAGGGTACCAAGTAGCCAAAATCTAACTAAGGCTTAACAGGTATGAAGCTTTTGCTTTCTCATGATCAGACATCTTGAAGCCGGCTGATTTCAGTGGTGCATAGCAGATGCGATGCAGCTGGGCAAAAATGGGAAAGTTCACCAATATAATTAATGCTTTCAATGCTGATTTATCGTGTTGCTTAATTAACAACAACAACAAAATGCTTGTCCTCCCCCCCTATTCTTTTTCTTCTCCCCATCCCCAGATAGATATGTAATAGTTGGCAGCCACCACAGCACGTTAGGTGCCTACAGTAGACAGCAGTGGGCTCATGGAACTGCCGTGATGACTGCATTCATCCAGGCCTTGATGAGGAAAGTGAAGAAAGGATGGAGACCAGACCGGACCATCATTTTCTGCTCATGGGGAGAAACTGTGTTTGGCAAGATTGGCTCCTACGAGTGGGCAGAGGTAAGAAAATGCTGCCTTTTACCAATGTCCTTAACCCAAGGGAAACTGGGGTTGCCAGAAGGATCAGCACCAGCAGCCAGCACCTTTGGACACTAGCACTGTAAGGAGCTACAGTGGTACCTCTGATTACAAACTTAATTCGTTTCGGAGGTCTGTTCTTAACCTGAAACTGTTCTTAACCTGAGGTACCACTTTAGCTAATGGGGCCTCCCACTGCTGCCGCGCCACCGGCGTGCGATTTCTGTTCTCATCCTGAGGTAAAGTTTTTAACCTGAGGTACTACTTCTGGGTTAGTGGAGTCTGTAACCCGAAGTGTTTGCAACCCGAGGTGTTTGTAACCCGAGGTACCACTACACCATAGCTGTCAACTTACAGATTTGAAAATAAGGGACCAACAGCCTCGAAAATAAGGGATCAGCAGCCAAAATAAGGGATTTTCCCAGCACAGGTATGTTCGACTTCTGAGCCCCTCCAAGCCAAAGGCAGAAAGCCCAGCCAGCAGCCAAACAAAGCCTCAAGCGGTGGTTCCCACAGCGCAGCAACCTGGCAAAGGGGATGCAGCAAGGAAAACCACCGTCACCTCTCCGCTGGGAAGCGCTGAGCATTGGCGAGTCCCCAGGCAACGCAGCCGATTTGATCGGCACAAGGCATGCAAGCTCTACCACCCCCAGTCGTTCTTAGACTCCTTATTGGGTGAGCAATGCAGCCAAGCAACACAGTTGGAGCCTCCCTCCTCCCTGGCCGGCAGGGAGGGAGGGAGAGGAGCTGCTACCTTTGAAACCCGGGAAATTTAAGGGACATCATCAATAAGGGACAGCAGCGGGACACGGCGCTGGGATAAGGGACTTTCCCGCCAAATAAGGGACGGTTGACAGCTATGCACTATACTGGTACCCTCATTAGGAAGCATAGAGTTGAACGGGACCATGAGGGTGCAATGCAGGGATCTTTTGTCCAACATGGGGTGCATTGCTGTGAGGGCTTTAATTGGAAATTAATGGGGAGAACAACTTAAAACTGGAAAAATTAGAATCTGAAAGAAACTCAAAGGTTTAAAGATGGGTCATGGGTTCGAAACCCACGTTGGGCAAAAGATTCCTGCATTGCAGGGGGTTGGACTAGATGACCCTTTTCTTCCAACTCTTGCGTTCTATTAGTCAAAACAGCTCAGCCCCTTGGGAGTGTCTGTTGACTGAAATGTTTGCAAGGTTTCCGGCATGCCTACCAAAGAGCTTTATTGACTAAAATGAAGATGATCTCGTTTTTTTAAAAAATGCATCACAGACTCATATTTGTTCGGTGGTGACTGATGAGTCAGCAGCAAGGTAAACAAGGTGAATGAGACGCCTAAAAATAGTAGAAGGGAACTGAGCACTGCCTGCTATTAGTTCACACCAATGCAAGCAATTAATCACAAGTGCTTTTCAGAGTTCCCCCCACAATTTGTAGACCATTAAAGTGTTCCTCCGTGGCAAACAAAAGCTAAGCAGAGTCAACTGAATGGTGAGCCTACCAGATGAAAATAATTTTCTAGAGGTATGTCAGCATCCATTGAGGGCACAAGAAGTGTTAATGAGACAATCTGTCAATCTGGTAGAAGTCCCTACCTTTCTCAGTCAATCAGCGACGTGGAGGAAACTGGGTAAATAAGCAGTAAGGACAATCTAGGTGGGTGGTTAATTGGTACATGCCTGTCTGTCAGATCAGACAACAAAGCAAGGCAGAAGGAAAAGATGGATGGGAAAATGTTAAAACTAAGGATAAACACATACTGGCACATTTAATCAGAGCACTTGAATAAGATGGATCAGAACAGGTACATGTTTTACCTGGCCTGTTGTGATCCTCTGTATCCAAAACAATGAATAATATGAAACTGTAATAGCTATTATCATATTATTATTTCTTTGAATTGTTGCATTATCAGTTTGATTCAACTGCGGTGAATTATGGTGCTTCAGTTTATGATTCCCAATTTACCATTCCCAGCTATTTAAAATCAAAGAGCACACCAAGGTAAACAGTTTCTCTCAGACTTCTGCTTTCTATTTGCAGCATGCGTAAGTGTATTTAATAATGTTGCGACGTGCCCTCCTTGAGCTACAGCATGCTGATTGACTTGAATAAAGGATGTGTGTCTCTCGCTCTAACACACACACACACACACAATACAAATGTGAAGGGGGCTTCAGCATCACTGCCTTTCCCCTCCTGCAGCTGAGCGAAGTGTCAACAATGCTGTTATCTCTACGGATTACCATTGGGCATTCACATGAATGGGTCCAAGGGACGTGGGAAGTGAAGTCCCAGGAAGCTCATTTGGGAGGAAGAGATCTGCACATGGGTACAGCTGTGCACACATAGGGCCCTTTCATACGAACACCGGATTTGCAGCCGGTGAGAGGAATGTCCAACACCCATGCCATCAAGGGGGGTGGGGCTGGCAGCACTTCATGCCCAACCTTAACTCAGTGAGCTTTATCAATGTGCCCAAAGCCTGTGGCCATATCATCAAATGGGCTTCAAGGGTTATAGCATCTGATAGTCATAGTTGTGTCTAGCTACAAATGTAGCTCATCTTTGAATGTGTGGAGGCGGGAGCCCTAGTCGGGTGTTCATAATGAAGGAATGAGCACACAGTGAGGGGAGAACTTGCTGAAGTGTAAAAGCTCTGCCTCCTCTCATTTGAAAAGGGGAGAACAGGAAGGAATGTGCTGGTTTCACCCCCTGTCCCAAGCCACATTGCTCTCTGTGGTTTCTAGGGTGACTGTGTGTTGAGGAGAATCCTCCTACACAGGGTGGGTGCCACTACCGAGAAGGCCCTCTGTCTGGTTCCCTGTAACCTCACTTCTCGCAATGAGGGAACCGCCAGAAGGCCCTCGGTGCTGGATCTCAGTGTCCAGGCTGAACGATGGGGGTGGAGACGCTCCTTCAGGTATACTGGACCGAGGCTGTTTAGGGCTTTAAAGGTCAGCACCAACACTTTGAACGGTGCTCGGAAATGTACTGGGAGCCTATGTAGGTCTTTCCGAACCAGTGTTATATGGTCTTGGTGGCTACGCCCAGTCACCAGTCTAGCTGCCACATTCTGAATTAGTTGTAGTTTCTGAGTCACCTTCAAAGTATCTCCGTGTAGAGCACATTGCAGTAGTCCAAGCGGGAGAGAACCAGAGCATGCACCACTCTGGCGAGACAGGTATGGTAGGGTCTCAGCCTCTGTACCAGATGGGGCTGGTAAACAGCTGCCCTGGACACAGAATTGACCTGCACCTCCATGGACAGCTGTGAGTCCAAAATGACCCCCAGGCTGTGCATCCGGTCCTTCAGGGGCACAGTTACCCCATTCAGGGAATTCCCCACACTCGCCCGCCCCCTGTCCCCCAAAAACAGTACTTCTGTCTTGTCAGGATTCAGCCTCAATCTGTTAGTCACCATCCATCCTCCAACCGCCTCCTAATGCTCACACAGGACATTCACTGCCTTCACTGGTTCTGATTTAAAAGAGAGGTAGAGGGGGTGGCAGTAAGATGCTTGTGCATACTCTCTCCCTCCACCCAACATTGCAAGTGGCTGCAGCATAGGTGGAAATGGGTCGCTGAGGCCCCTTACATCAGCTGGGCGAAGCTAAACCAGATTCCTCCCCTTCTCCTTGGGCTGCTTTCATCCCAGAGGTCAACGAGGCTTCCTTTTGAATTGTCATTTGTTCCCGAATTAATATTAAAGAATGGGTATTCCTGAGAAAAACAGTGAGGCAAAAAAGTGGGGGAAAGCACACAGACACAGAGGTTTGAAGTGTGAATCTGTACCTAGAAAGTGCGGTGCAAAAAGTGTGGCTACCACCCCCACCCTGGTGATCATTAGAAGAAAAATCCCTGTCTTGCTTTGACTTGGATGCCTTTTCAAGATATTTAGCCCAATTCGTGGAGTATAAGGCTATCAATGTCTATTAGCCACAAAGTACAGTGGTGCCCCGCAAGACGAATGCCTTCCAAGATGAAAAACTTGCTAGACGAAAGGGTTTTCCATTTTTTGAGTCGTTCCGCAAGACGAATTTCCCTATGGGCTTGCTTTGCATGACGAAACGTCTTGCGAGTTCTTGCGAGTTTGTTTCTTTTTTCTTAAAGCCACTAATAGCCGCTAAGCCGCTAATAGCCGCTAAGCCGCTAAGCCGCTAATAGCCGCTAAGCCGCTAATAGCCGCTAAGCCGCTAAGCTGCTAAGCCGTTAAAAGCCGCTAAGCCGCTAAGCCGCTAATAGCCGTGCTTCGCAAGACGAAAAAACCGCAAGACGAAGAGACTCGCGGAACGGATTAATTTTGTCTTGCGAGGCACCACTTTATTAAGATTGAGGGCACAAGGAGAAGGGGACGACAGAGGGCGAGGTGGTTGGACAGTGTTCTCAAAGCTACCAAGATGAGTTTGACCAAACTGCGGGAGGCAGTGGAAGACAGGAGTGCTTGGTGTGCTCTGGTCCATGGGGTCACGAAGAGTCGGACACGACTAAATGACTAAACAACAACAACAACAAATTACTTCCACTATTGGAGGCAGCACATCGCTGGGTACTAGCCACTGGGAATCACAGGTAGGGAGAAGGCTGTTGTACTCAGGTCCTGTGGAAAAATAATCTCTCAAAGGACCTGTTGATGGCATTCTACCATTGTACTGTTGAGAGTGTATTAACCTATGGTCTCTGTGTGTGGTTTGGGAGCCGCACAGACAGGGGAAAAACAATGCTGTCCAGGGTTGTAAAGACCGCAGAGAGAATAATTGGGTGCACTCTTCCCATCCCATAGAACAAATCTATGCTTCCAGGTGTCATAAGAAAGCTGCAGAGATAGTGCAGGATAGTGTGCACCCCGGAAATGATCTCTTTCAGCTTCTGCCTTCTGGAATAAGGTACAGGGTTATAAAGACTAGGACTAGCCGCCTGAGAAACAGTTTCTATCCAAATGAGATTTTGGTTTTAAATGCAGTGTAAGGTAGTCTCTGGGATGTGGGTGGCGCTGTGGGTTAGAGGGAAGAGGGTGGAAAAGCAAATTTAGGCCTGGCTCTTCTCAGGTGCTTTATGAAGTCAGCAGCTGCTGTAAAACTCTAATGGAGAGATTTGACAGGGGATGCCGCCGTAACAAAGTTGAAGTGTGCTGAAATTATTGCTAAATGGAAAGGGGTGTGATTTGCTTGGGATCATGTATAAGCAATGCGTGGATTTTTTTTTAATAAAAAAAAAGCCTCTTCCTTGCAACTGAGTGATGTTTTTAGAATGAGCTGTGGGAGGTGGGGGCGAAGTACCAAAAGGGCCCCTTGTAACTGACTGGAAGCAAAATTTGTTTAGTTCCACTTCAAATCATCTTTACATCAGACATAATTGTGTTACACCCCTTCTGCTCGGCATAAAGAGCCTCTTCATAGAACAAGCGGCTCATTACTGGGAAGGCAAATGGGAAATAATTGAAATGTGGCTCATGCAGATCCCTTTGCCTTAAAAAACATAATAAAGTGACAACACTGGAGAAAGGACGCAATTCAAATCTAAAATAATGGTTGCCTGGTCTGAAACATCAAGTGCATTGAGAGTGTGTCATTGATTGCATTTGAAGTTTGGTGTCTTGTCAGAGGCAAGTTTAAGATTTCCCCCCCTTCTTAAATAAAACAACTTCCTGTTATTTTGCAGTATGTAATGTTTTCATTCTCAGCTTTAGAACTGTAGAGATTCTTAATTCCTTCAGGCCCTGTTTTTCATTTTGTTTCAGACGATGTGAGAAAAGGAATTATAACCTTGCTAGAGAGAAATTAAACAAAGGCGTTCTTTGAAGTTCCTAAAATGATATTATAGCGGGTGGGGGAAATGAGTTAATTATTACTTAGGGAATTGGAGTGGGTAGTAAAACACAACACACCCACCCACCCCTTTTCTTCCCTTTGCAAGGGACTAAATGAATATTGTACATCTTAAACATGATCCTCTTATTCAGTATGATTGCTTGTTTCAGGATCTCAAGGAAGTTCTCCAGAGGAACGCTGTGGCGTATGTGAGTCTCCACGATCCAGTCAGGGGCAAAGCAGTTTTGCATACCATCGCATCTCCTTCTCTTCAGCAACTGGCAACTGAGGTTAGAAAGGTGAGAACCTTATTCAATTCCTCGTGATGTTTAAATCAGGGGTAATGCGAAAATTCATATTTGACATTTGCAAATATCATGACGGTGTACAATAAAAACAATTGCAATATCATATGATCATAAAATACAGAATGGCCAACATTGAATCAAATCCATCCTCTTAAAAACATGTAGCAATAGGCGATGAAATGTCAGAATTGTAGGCGCCTGTCTCGTTTCAACGGCAGCAGTGTCCCAAACTCGATGGAAAAACAACATTAGTTTATGTAGAAATTAAATATATGGGAGATAAGTGTAGGAGTCTTCCCGAGATCATCACAGTGATCAGGCATTTTATATTAAAGCATGATATTTTTTTACTTCTGGAGGTTTTGGTTTTTGAGAGCTTGAACAATCAAAAGCGCACAAAGCCACAGAATTCCTGTACATATAAGCACAGATTTGTAGAGAAAGTACCCTAAGAGTAATTGAGTATAACCCTCTGCAACATAGGAATCTCAGCTAAAGCATCCATGACAGATGGCCAACCCCAAACTCTGCTTTAAAACCTCCACTGCATTCCAAGGGAGTCTGTGTAAAGTCTTATGTCCATGTTGGGTTGCCAGACCTCAGGTCTGACCTGAAGTCTCCAGTTTGCCTGGCCTCCTCAAGCTAGTAGGCAGAGGACTTGGCGCTCCAGGTGGGTAAGAGAGCTTTTAATAATAATAAAAATATTTTAAAATATATATTAAGAAGACCATGGATGCAGCTTGCAAACTTCAGCCCAGCACACGTGTGCCAACTTGCCTTCGTGATCGTGGGTGCCCAGGGTCATGGATGCCATGCAGCGTGGCATGGCCCTGGCACTGGAATTTGTGGGTGCCTGACCATTCATGGGGAATTTTGTGGGTGCACCCAGGGCCCCAGGGAGTTGGCTGCAAATTATAGCATAGACACTCTGGGGAGGTCTATCTTCTTCTGCTCTGCTCTGCTCTCCTAATTAATTTCCATCTCCAGGGCCTGCCCCTGTGACATCACCAGGGGCCATTCCTAGGTCTCAGATTTATTTGGCTCCTGAAATCTTAGAGACTGGGATGCTGCTGACCTACCAAGTCTACATGAACGTCGTTTTGGAAGGTCAGGGCCTACCTAAAAATTTCGGACCACGTGCCATTGTTCTCACAGAGCAGCTTTATTGTTTGGGCAGGTTGCCGCTTCTACCCATTAAATGATTGTCGTTACAAAGAGTTAAGTGGGCCGATGCTATATAAATAAATGAGGGAAATGGGAAATCCACACTCAGCTTGGAATAATGTGCAGAAGCAAATTTCTTGCTCAGTCGCGTTACTTTGGGGGGGGGGGTGCTGATCTTCAATTCTTTAATTGGTTGCAAGGGATGTTGTTGCTTGGCACATCAACAACACGCAAGCACTCATTTTATTTGCCTGTCATGGGGATTCTGGCTGATATACTGAATTAAAACGAAGAAGGCTGATTTAAATATTTGGATTATTAAGCCAAAGAGGAATTCAAACAATCTGAGACCTTTGGAAAGTGAGAGTGAACTCTGTTCAGCCATGCTAATTATTGTCCACATTGATGGCAGGAGGCTTCTGCCAAGTTACATTTGTGCCTCTGACTGTTTTGTGAGGGAAGTTGCCATTTGCTGGCTGGCTGTGCTAATGAATCACCATTTATTTGGCAGACTGTCACTGGAAACTCAGAGTGGGTTGGTACGGAAATTAAATCTCCCAAATAAGACCATTAATTCATTAGTCTTGAATTTACATTCCGCATGCACAGAAGTTATCCTTGACGGATCAATTAGTTGACATTCCCCAGGGATTGCCTTGTTAGTCTGTTGCAGCGAAAACAAAAAAGAACTTTGTGGCACCTCGAAGGCCAAACAAAAAGATTGTGGCGGAAGATTTTGTGAGCAACTGAAAGAGTGCTGGTCAGCTCCTTCTCTCGCATGCAATGAATGAATGTCTCTCCCACTTATAAAGCCTCACACTTTGTATTGTATACTATCCGGAATCTGTGCAATTTTATGTTTTTGAGATCCATTCTTTAGATTATGGATGTATTTTTGTATTTATTTTTTTACTATATCTGAGAAGAAGAAATATTTCTCATTTACACCACTTCATAAACATTTGTTGGGAAGCAGTTCATAAATGAGGATTTAGGAATGTAAGAAGGCATTGATTTCTGCTCCAAACTATATTCGCCACCTGCTCTGCTGTTTCTTTTCCACTGCAGTTCAGCTTCCAAAAAAGCTATGATATTTGACTCACTGTCTGCTGTGGAAGAGTATTATGTAATCAGTCACACCATTGTTGCATTGTTATGTTATTCTGCATCATGCATTTCAGTGCAAAGGAAATATAATGCAAATGTGTTGGGGGGTGTCATCAATCATGTATCGTTTGTGGGCTGAAAACCACCAGAACCACATGGACAGAAATTATGAATGAACCACAACAATGAATAATGATCACTTCAGAGGCTCCTAGTTCAGGGCATTTGAGAGAGATCCCACTTTGCCTTGTGCAAGTCACGAATCTTTCTAAAGCAGCCTGCTTCATTTTGGGATGCAAGAGTCATTCAGATCCACTGCACATTCATAGTAAAGGGGAATTAGAAGGGGGAGCTAATGTTGTAAAATCATTGTTGGATTATAACCATTGGTCATGCTGGCTGGGGCTGAAGGAATCATAGAATTGTAGAGTTGGAAGGGACCTCCAGGGTCATCTAGTCCAACCCCCTGCAATGCAATGGAAGCTGCACCCCAATGATATTTTGACAGTATCATGTTGGCTACCCCTGATGAATAACCTCTCCTAATCAGTTGGGTGCGCATTTCGATAGCTCTCAACAGGCCAGCCATGTGTCACACATATCCATGCTACCTATTACTAGCACAAAGAGGGGATAAAGGAAACATTAATACTAGAATGAAGTTTAGGACATGGTTGCCTTGCCAGTGTAACCTATGCATTGCTGAACTTTATCTTCTCAACCTTTATAACATCTTAAGAATTGTTAGGATGGTTGGGAGAGGGTCTAAGACACTGATGATAGCAGGGAAAATAGTCTGTATGAGCAGAGATACTGTCGGCATGCAGAGGGCCTGGAGGCCAGCTGACTAGCCCCGTCCCGTCCCGCTGCGAAGACCATCACCTCTGCTCCGATGTAAATCAGCGACCTGGGCTTCTAAGCCAGGGCACACTATCAGCAGATCGAACTGCACACACAGAATAGGCATGAGGCTTGCGGAAGCATACTACAACTACAGATTTATTAATCATAAATCAGGACAAAGAAACATATCATCTCTCTTGCATGTCGTCTCAGAGAGAACAGCTAAAAACAAAAGCTATACACAACGGAAGTTCCCAGCATACTGTGCTGGAATGTAAACAGACATGTGACACGTAACAATCCTATGTCTGTTCCTTAAGGTGGAATGGAAATGTCAACAGATACTACCTGCTCTTCATTATTTTGCTGTGATTCCGTCATTGCAGGGGGTTGGACTAGATGGCCCTTGGAAGATTCTTCCAAATCTGTGATTCTATGATTTGGAAGCCTCTGGGATGGCAATTCCCAAGCATGAGGTGAGGTTTTGTGTTTGTGTCGGCTGCATCTGCTGGGCCCTTGAGTATGTTGCATTCTGAGGGTGGGCAGTCCTTTAAATATCCTGGTCGTCAGATTTTGAATATCAAAACAATTGCCTTGAATTGAACTCAGAAAGGGAATGCAAACCAGTAAATTACCAGTGTAATATGCAATCTTAAAAAAAGAAAGACAGAAAAAGGTCGCACTTAAGATTCTGGCTGTCAGGTCTCGCACCAGTTTGTAGTTTCCAAATTATTTCTAAGGACAGCCTCTTGAATCCAATCTGAATTGTTACCAAAGCATGTATGGCGTTTGCCGGACCAGTTGTGTTATTGTACATGTAATAAGAACGAGAGAGCACAAAGACTCAAAGCAGTGGCAGCTCCATGTCTCTTATAAAGCCTCGTTACACTCTGGAAGAGGGGGAAGAGTACCCTATGGGACTTTTTGATCAAATCCATTGTGCGCAATACAAAATATTAGCAGTAATAAAAAAAACAATGTGTTATATGTGGCATAATAATAATAAAAAATCCATTGTAGCTTCATATTAAAGGTTCCCTAACGCGAATTTGGACTATAAAGTCACTGGGTAAATTTATTCTGTAGTCTTCTGCTTAAATCTATAATTGTACAAAGTGTGCATGAAGTGAAATCATTATCTCTACTGTTGATAAAACAGTAATTGTGTCCTCGTTGTTGCTGTTGTTTGTCCTTATCTTGAATGCAGCCTTTGAGTCATTTAGCATTCTGCAAAGCAGAATTCTTGGGCTTCCTCATAAAAGAAGGTATTTGCATCTGTCAATCAAGCTTTTTAATTAACCAGAAGAGCAAACCCAAAATCATAGATCATATTTACAAGATATCTGCCAGTAATCATGTACAATGAGTTATCTCTGCAACTGAAATATCATTGCATCCCGGCGTCCATACAGAAACAAGACACCAAAGATGAGAATTGAATAAATATGTTACTCATAGCCTCTCCAACTGCTAGGTCAGGCTTCCACTCTTGTTATCTCTCTTGGTCTGTTTTTGTGCCCAGCCTGCCAGCATATGGGACACTCACTTTACTAACAGGGAGGTGATAGTCCTATATTAAATGAATTTGGGGAAGGGCCCTAGCTTAGTGGTAGAGAACATTTGCTGCATGCAAAAGGTCCCAGTTCAACCTCTGGGATCTCCTCATGTCTGAAACCCCAGAAAACTACTCCTGACTGCAATCCAGTGCTCACCAACTTTTGAGGGATGGTGAGCACATTTGGAATGGGCACCAGTCACAAAACGGCTGCAGTGGGTACATGACATAACACATGTAATGATCTCTGGCAGCAATCAAGCCCCAATATGAAGTAATGACTCTGGCAGTTTTATGTATGTGGCGCTGTGGTCTAAACCACTGAGCCTCTTGCGCTTGCCGATCAGAAGCTCAGCGGTTTGAATCGCCGCGACGGGGTGAGCTCCCGTTGCTCAGTCCCAGCTCCTGCCAACCTAGCAGTTCAAAAGCATGCCAAAACATGCTAGTAGATAAATAGGTACCTCTCTGGTGGGAAGGTAAACAGTGTTTTCGTGTGCTGCTCTGGTTTTGGTGTTCTGTTGCACCAGAAGCAGCTTAGTCATGCTGGCCACATGACCCGGAAAAACTGTCTGTGGACAAACGCCAGCTCCCTCAGCCTGTAAAGTGAGATGAGCGCCACAACCCCAGAGTCGTCTGTGACTGGACTTAACTGTCAGGGGTCCTTTACCTTTTACCTATTTTTTATTTTACAAAAAGACACATCCCATCCAGACCCCGGCATCTTGTGTGCTCGCATTTACATTTGTTGGTCAGTCTGAAGTTTCACCCTTCACACAGCAGGAAGGACGCCAGACTCCCCCCTTTCCCCCCTTGCCCTTCCATTGCCTTCTGATTTTATCCAGACGCCTGGATCAGGGACTGAGAGGCTGACCTCCCTCCTCCTCCTCACTCCCACTCGACCCAGACTCAGACCTCTGCTTATCTGCTGATTGCCTAGCAACTCTCTGGCTGCCTTGTAACTCTTCCTCTCCTTGAGAGATAATAGAGTCTTCTCCAGGAAGGAGGGTCAAACTGCCCTTTATCGATTCTGACAGCCATCTGCAGAGTCAGACCCTCATTCTTTTAGTTCAATCTCTAAGTCTAACTCATCTCCTGCACTCTGGGGGGGGGGGGGACGTGCCCGACAACACAAAATGGTTGCAGGTTGGAATGAGCAGGAAAAGAGTAGGGGTATTATTGGGTTGTTCTTTTTCATTTACATTTTGTGTTTTATAGCTTTATATTATGATTTTATCTTTCAAAACCTCCCTGAGACCTGCGGGTATGGGGCGGTATACAATTTTAATAAATGATAAGAATAAATAACAAGAGACAGGGCCATAGAATGGTGCAGGCATGTCCCCCCCCCCCACTTCAATCCCCCTCCTCATCAATGGAAAAGGGCATCTACATCGGTCACCACCACGTTCACCCACAGAGAAAAGCTCTTTGCACCTCTCTTCCGACCAGAATGGAATGGAAGGTGTCCATTCTAGGTATGCAATGAAATGCAACATGTTTAAGGGAGTGTTCAATACAGGTATGGATTTTAAGGAAAATACTCAAGAGTAGGAGCTGGTAGGGAGGACGATAATGTAAAACCCCTGTGGATTTTGTGTTTTGAGCTTTTTTTAAAAAAAGAAGCATGGAAACGCCATAATATGCCATATTTCTGGTAAGATTTCTTTGAGATTCTTCTACCTTTTGTTTCTGCATGCATGACCTAAGCCGCCCCCTGCTCCACCCACATAAGATTTCAGCCAGCTTCGGTAGAATTAACCCAACAAGCCGCTTCTGATCATCAGAGGTTGGGAACTGTTGACAGGCATTGCAGGCTTCAGATTAAAAGCGAAGAAGTGACACCTTTTCTTATAAACCAAATGTCAGTTTCTTGGAGAATCAATGCCACTGCATAGATGTAAGCGTGAAGTTTAATGTTTCAAATGGATTAATTCAGCTCAAGTAAGTAAGAGATCATGCCTCATTAACGGCGGCTTTTTGGAGTATTATTACTTCAGGCACATCAGTCTCCAAGTAACTTTTCCCCCACCAAACTTAGAGTGGCATGAAAATGTAGAAAGGAGGAGAGGAGATGCTGTGCGAGGGACCACATTAGAAATGCGACAGGTACTTCCTGCAGTGTTAGAGATGAAAAAGGAAAGCCACTGGGAATGGCAGGCAGAGATAAAGCCCTTTCTATTGTGGCTTCCTGCATATGCAATTCCCTTCAGAACAGAGGGTGCTGCCTTGTGCTGAATGAGGCAATTGTTCCATTGCATTGAGTTTTGTCTACTGGCAGCAGCTCACCAGGATCCCAGAAAGGGGACATGCTCAGCCTCATCTGAAGATGCCAGGGATTGCAAAGCAAGATGCTCTACCACTGAGCTATGGTCCTACCCTGGGTCCTCAATGGGTTTCTGCCAAGAAGTAAAGCCATTTATGTTCTCCCTGGTTGTTGTTGTTTAGTTGTTTAGTCGTGTCCGACTCTTCGTGACCCCATGGACCAGAGCACGCCAGGCACTCCTGTCTTCCACTGCCTCCCACAGTTTGGTCAAACTCATGCTGGTAGCTTCGAGAACACTGTCCAACCATCTCGTCCTCTCTCGTCCCCTTCTCCATGTGCCCACCATCTTTCCCAACATCAGGGTCTTTTCCAGGGAGTCTTCTCTTCTCATGAGGTGGCCAAAGTACTGGAGCCTCAGCTTCAGGATCTGTCCTTCCAGTGAGCACTCAGGGCTGATTTCCTTAAGAATGGATAAGTTTGATCTTCTTGCAGTCCATGGGACTCTCAAGAGTCTCTTCCAGCACCATAATTCAAAATCATCAATTCTTTGGCAATCAACCTTCTTTATGGTCCAGCTCTCACTTCTATACATCACTACTGGGAAAGTTCTCCCTGGTACTTGGGGTTAATTGATGATATCTCATCAATTCATTGGGGTTAATTGATGATATCTCCCATTGTTGTTGGTCACCGGACTGTTGTGATGATGGTTTGACTCTTATTGGTTGCTTTTTTTGTTGGTTGGTTGGTTTTGTAAATATTGTAAGGTTAAAATAGGTAGGGAATGAGCTCCTTGGGGGGTTGTGTGAGATGACTGGTCATGTCATCGTCCAAAGCAACTAATCTATTCCAAACTTAAAAATGGAAAGCATAATGCTGGTGGTCAACAAAAGAGGTTAAAAGACTGTCTCAAGGCAAATCTAAAAAAGTGTAGTATAAACACTGACAACTGGGAAACACTGGCCTGCGAACGCTCCAACTGGAGAACAGCCTTTACCAAAGGTTTTCATGGGCATAAGAGGAAGGCATACTTGGCAAACCCTCACCATGATCAACTCTTGCCCAGAAACCTCTGTCCCCACTGTGGAAGGATGTGTGGATCCAGAAATGGCCTCCACAGTCACTTATGGACTCATTGTTAAAACCGTGTTTATGGAAGACAATCTTACTTGGCTATGAGTGATAGAAGAAGAAGAAGAAGAAGAAGAAGAAGAAGAAGAAGAAGAAGAAGAAGAAGAAGAAGAAATAAATGCAATGGAATTAAATGCTATCAGTCTAGGGTCTTCCAAACTTGGGTCTCCAGCTGTTGTAGAACTACAACTCCTATCATCCCCAGCTACCAGGAACAGTGGTCAGGGATGATGGGAGTTGTAGTCCAACCACAGCTGGAGACCCAAGTTTGGAAAACTCTGAATTAGTCAATCAAGATGAATAAAGATGGCTGGCTCAAGGTCACTGTGTGCTTCAGCCTCCTTGGAGCCTTACTGTTGCGATTAAATTATTATTATTATTATTATTATTATTATTATTATTATTATTATTATTATTATTATTATTACTTATACCCTGCCCATCTGGCTGGACCTCTGAAGCCACTCTGGGCAGCTTCTAACAGGATCTTAAAAACACAATAAAAGGTCAAACATAAAACTTCCCTAAACAGTCTGCCTTCAGATGTCTTCTAAAAAGTCAGATAGTTGTTTATTTCCTTGACATCTGATGGGAGGGTGTTCCACAGGGTGGGTGCCACTACCGAGAAGACCCTCTGCCTGGTTCCTTGTAACCTCACTTCTCACAGTGAGGGAACTGCCAGAAGGCCCTCAGAGCTGGACCTCAGTATCTGGGCTGATTGATGGGGATGGAGACGCTTCTTCAGGTACACTGGGCCTAGGCCGTTTAGGGCTTTAAACGGCCCAATTCAACACTTTGAATTGTGCTTGGAAACGTACTGGGAGCCAATGTAGATATTTCAGGACAGTAGAATCCTTAGATCAAGGGTTGCCAACCTTTTTGGGGACCATTTGGAATTTTGAGACAGTGACGTGGGTGCCAGTCACAAAATGGCTGCTGTGAGGGTGGGGCTTAACGCAAGATGGCTGCCACAGGGGTGTATAGGAGAGGTCGAGCCAGTGCAAAACAGAACAAAACAGTAAGAGCAAACCATCTCATGCACACTGTGGATTTTCACTGCCGTCACCGTAGGAGGTAGTGGTAGACATTAGATGACCCTTAAAGCTCTTTACAACTCTGTTATTCTCTTTGGGCAGAATACAACAGGTGGGATGGATAAAGGGGAGAAATGTATGTCCAACATTGTACTTTGTTGTGCCAGCAGACATAATTCCAGCTTCCTAGAGAAGCCAGTGTGGGTGTAGTGGTTAAGAGCGGTAGTCTCATAATCTGGGGAACCGGGTTCGCGTCTCCGCTCCTCCACATGCAGCTGCTGGGTGACCTTGGGCCAGTCACACTTCCTTGAAGTCTCTCAGCCCCACTCACCTCACAGAGTGTTTGTTGTGGGGGAGGAAGGGAAAAGGAGAATGTTAGCCGCTTTGAGACTCCTTAAAGGGAGTGAAAGGCGGGATATCAAATCCAAACTCTTCTTCTTTTCTTCTAAGAGGCTTTTATGAACTGTAAAAGAAAAGACAAACAAACTTGTACAAAAGGTATTGTTAAAACAGGATTTATTCCCCCCCCCCCTTTTAGCACGTGATATGTGTTCAAAAGAATGCCTGGCATTAAAAAAACAACAACCCTTTAATGTACTTAAATGGAATTTTTCTTTCCCCTTAATGAAAGATGACGCTGTTTGTCTCTTTATGGTAATCTCTGCCTCAGAAGCTCCCCCCCCTGCACCCCCCAGACTCCCCACCAGCACACTCACACACTCCTTTTAGTTCAGCGTGGCTTTCTCAATTGCAGGGTGTTCCTCAGCGATTTGAGAAGTCAATCAGACTTCACTGAAACGTGTTGAAAACAGGGACCTTGATGTAGAAGTTTCGGCTGAGAGAGGTGGACTGGAGCCTGTGCACCTACCCATTCCTGATTTGTTTGAAGACAAAGCTGAAAGGGGGGAGCTTTAGAAGTGGCAGGCTTTGAAAAACAGAGGATTAATAATTCAAAATACAATTTGTCACCCGGCGTCGTTTGACAAGCAGGCAAACGCTACTGTAATGTGCAGTAATTATCTATTCCCCCACCCGCCCGGCGTGTTGGATCAACAGTACAGGTGCCTGGAACAGCACAGTTCAAAGCATACTGTTGTGGTTGCGATTCTTTACAGCCTGTGTAAAAACCGTGAACAGATTTTGCCCTCCCGCGTGGTGCCTTCCCTGAATGTTGCACACTGGCACACACCTTTGCATTCCCATCATCTCCAGTGTCTACAAACCCACCCAAATAAAGAGAAGGGAGGGTCATTACATGGAGGTTAGGAGGTAGAGTGTATTTGAATCTACCCACAAAGCGCTTCAGGGGAAAGAAAGAGAGTGAACTAGTATAATTTCTACAGTTCACACTTGAGAAACACATTTTCCTCCCCAAAGAACTGTGGGTACTGAAGTTTGTTGAGAGTTGCTGGGAACTTTAAATCTGCGCAAAGCAAACTATAGTGCCCAGAATTCTTTGAGGGGAAGAATGGGCTTTGAGTGTACTGTGATGCCTCAGAAGTTGAATGGAATCCATTTCAGAAGTCTGTTCATCTTCCAAAACTTTTGGAAATCAAGGTGTGGCTTCTGATTGGCTGCAGGAAGCTCCTGCAGCCAATCAGAAGCCGTGGAAGCCACATTGGTCATTGGGGTTCCAAAGAATGTTTGCAAACCATAACACCCACTTCCGGGTTTGCGACGTTCAGGACTGGCAAGGCCTTTGGGATCCAAGGTACGACTGTACTTTGAAGGTAAAGTTTGTATGCAGCCATAATAAATACTCTGGGGAAATAAAAGAGTCTTTACATGATGCCGAAGAATTTCCTGATGCAAATTTGCAGATGGTGTGGCACTACTGAAGAGGTCTATTCTATGAGAATCATGTCCCCTCCCCATTCTTTTTTGTGTTTTCATGAAATTGCTCCTTTCATTAATGACTGAAGCCGGGATCCAACTCCCCAAAGCATCGTGATATTGAGAAAAAACTTTGCAGCGTTTTCTCAAATCCTTCAGCTATGCTGATTTCTTCTACAGAAGAGGTCTTCATCTACAGAACTCCATTGCACCCTGAAAGGGATAAGAAGAAAAGGTCTTTGCCTACCACTGTTCTATTGATTTTATCTTCTGCGGCATCTTCCAAACATTTTTGTCTTGAAGATGCAGTGTGTACATCATTTTCGCTGCCAAAGTTCAGCTTTCACTCTGTAAGTTTTGAAGGTCACCTTGCAATGGAAGGAAGGAGAGAAAGAGAGAGAGAGAGGAGAAAAAGCACACCTCTGAAATATATTGTAATTTGTATTCATCCCAGATTATACTGTGCAACGTTTTTGAAACTATCAGCTTTCAGTCTTTAAAGATCTGATCTCATAAATTCTGAGATAAGTCCTAGGAAAAGTGTTTTATCAGGTTGTTGTTATTGTTGGGAGGAGAGAAGGAAATCCAAGACAAGTAGCTTTAGAAATCTGTATACTGGGAAGCCTGCTGTTTCTCCGCAACAGGTTTTGTATTTAATTTCAGTCATGCTGCACTTGCTGTAATAATAAAAAGAAAGAAAGAATGTCGCACAACACACATATGCTTTAGAAGGACAAATCTAGCAGTTTAGTCTCCTGAGGCACATGTGGAACTATACAGATGGTAGTTCCACACTGCAGGTGAAATCACAGCATACATTCTTGGGCAGGGGTCGGCAAAGTTTTTGTGGCTTGGGCGGGTTCACGGTCTGGCAGACGCTGTGGTGGGCCGGAGTTTGTGTGCGCACGCACGCATGCGCAAACACTATTTCCAGCGCTCCTTCTGGTGTGGAGGAGGCGTGCACAGCCTCCCATTGGCTGCAGGAGCTTCCTGCAGCCAATGGGAAGCCGGCTAGCATTGAGGAAAGTGGTTCCCGCTCTGCTCCACACCGGTTTAGTGCAGTGCATGGGAGCCGACCGAGTGGGCAGCGGGCCTCCCCGAGCGGGCAGTGGGGGTCCATGGGCTGGTTAAATGACCCCCATGGGCCGGTTGTGGCCCATGGGCCTTAGGTTGCCGACCCCTGTTCTTGGGTAGACCTGCGTAAGCAACCTTTCAGGCCTCCAGCCAGTAGAAGGCAAGGTTGATAGGGAAAATACATTGCTATATCCCACTGACACCTATACTCTGTTCCTTTCCTCCTGCTCGCTTGCTCTCTTCTCACTCTTTTCTTGCATGAGGATCCCATGAAGGCAGCTCAAGTCATGTAGTGTAGAACCAGTGGGGATGTGTGTGTGTTTGTGTGTCTGTTTGTGTGTGTGCATACTTGCGTGCTTGTGCACACACTTTTCCTTTTTAGCAATGCTAGCGATGTATGAATGAGACAGAATGACTGGAACTCCATGCAGCACATAACTCCCTATTTTCCAGGGACAGTCCCAGATTTACAGAAGCTGTCCTGATTTCTGATTTGACCCTGAAATGTCCCGCTTTCCCTTAAAGGTAAAGGTAAAGGTACCCCTGCCCGTACGGGCCAGTCTTGACAGACTCTAGGGTTGTGCGCCCATCTCACTCAAGAAGCCGGGGGCCAGCGCTGTCCGCAGACACTTCCGGGTCACGTGGCCAGCATGACATCGCTGCTCTGGCGAGCCAGAGCCGCACACGGAAATGCCGTTTACCTTGCCGCTAGTAAGCCGTCCCTATTTATCTACTTGCACCCGGGAGTGCTTTCGAACTGCTAGGTTGGCAGGCGCTGGGACCGAACAACGGGAGCGCACCCCGCCGCGGGGATTCGAACCGCCGACCTTTCGATCGGCAAGCCCTAGGCACTGAGGCTTTTACCCACAGCACCCCCGCTTTTCCTTAGGACATCCCTATTTTCAACTGAGAAATGTTGATGGCATGCATGCAACTCCAGCTTCCAAGCTTTTAAGATGACTCCTTTTCTCTCTCTCAACCCACAATCATATGCTTGTTCATTTTAGCTTAATTAATTAGGCCCACATTTATTGCTGCTGCTGTAATTTACTTGCCCTTCACCCTAAGGTCACAGGGTGAGTTGCAGCAATTAAAACACAATGTTAAAAACAGTTTTAAACAACTTGCAATCACAGAAATAAGGTAGGTACTAAAATATGCATCCCATGTGCCAAAAGCCTGAGTAAGGATGTCATCTTCAGCATTCCTCAAAAGTTGTGTAATGAAGACGCCAGACACACCTGTGTGGGGAGGGAGTTCCAAAACTTTGGGGTTGCCAGAGAATGTGAGTGTGTGGGTGTTTGGGAGTGAATCACATAGCAGAGGAGCCTCCAATTCAGGGCTGGCATAGTTCCCCCCGCTTTAACATAGCGTATCACGGTAATCTGGTACTGTGGGTCCTGTGGTTCCAAAGGCCTCCCAGGACCCATCAACATCCCATTCCCATCCTATTCAGCCCTGCTGCTTCCAGAAGAGCACTAACAGTGCATCTATGCCAGCAAAACATTCTGCAATTGCACCAGGTGCTTCTCCCCAGAGGCAAAAGCGCTTTCCCAGGATGGAGCAGCACTTAAACCATATCCTGAGGCTCCTTCATCTTGTCCTTCATTTGCTTTAGGATGGCAGCTTCAGTTGCCCTTCAGTGTGCCCTTTCCATAGTAAGCTTTCAAAAGAACTACCTGGCCCATTCATATTTGATGCTTATGAGTTAGTATTTTGAAGTGTTTCCATTAGTTTTGTATTTTTCCAATTACAATAGATTAGTTGAATTCAGTTCATAGCAATGCTATCAAAGTGTGCTTTATGCCGTTGCATTAATGGGTAATGGCAACTAGCTTCCTTCAGTGGTACAGTAGAGCCATTGTCTGCTTTGTGGTTGGCTATTAGTCACCCCCAGATCCCTCCTCCAAAAAAATATGTACCTTGTGTGATGACTTCACCACGTGATCCACCTCCTTACAAATGATTGTCTAAATTAAGCCACAGTGTCTACAGCTTCTACTTATCTCAAATGGAGGCATGTATGTTCAATAATCCGGCAAAGTAAGCAAGCGAAAATGCGAGACAACCAGAAATATCTCTAAATATCCCATAAAGCTTTGGCCTTCATACTGTGCGTTCCCATATTAAATGGTACTGCCTCACACCTACCTCACAAGGGCATTATGAATCTCAATTAAGGCTTGCTAAGTGCTTTGGCTGAAAGGCAGGTTTCATAAATATTACAGCACTGTAATTATCCTGTGCAGCGGGCTGTTGAAAGAGATAAGAAGTTCCTCATCGGATGTGGTGTTTTGGAGAAAACACTGGAGGGTTGAAATTTATGATTTCTGCTCTTATACGTGTAGAATGGCGAAACTGTGTAATAATTCAGATGGTGAAAAGTATAACTTGGTGACATCTTCTGGGTCACTTGATTCATCCACCTGCACCTCTAGCTGCAGGACAATGTTCATCCTTCGCGTGGCTGTGTTTTGTTTTGATTTATAATAGGACTTCTTCCATCTCCTTTTTTTGTAGAAGGCAATTGATTACAAATATCATTCACAGGCATGTGAATTGGAAAAGTCAAGTATCACTGCACTGTCACTGACATTACTTCCAGTTCAGCACAGGAGCTTTGGATATGATTCACAGGGGGATCAAAACCCTTGTGCCTGTGAACATCAAGTTGAGAGAGAAGGCAGCATTTGCTTTACCAAAGATTAAACCAGCAAAAGGCAGAAAAAAAATGAACAGCCCCAGCAATGACTCATTCAAAGGTTCACAGTAAGGGAAGCTGGGTGGTATTTGTATGAGAAGGTATCTTTTCAAGTTTTGTTTTTGCGGATATGATTAAATATCTGGGCAAATAGTTTTACACACACACACACACACACACACACACACACACACACACTACCCTTGCACTATAGTAGTTGGTTTGTATTGACAGCCACATATGAGTATTGAGAACTACCATACAAAGAACTACAGATGCAGAATAGTGGGTGGTGACAATAACTTCAACGTTAGCATTTGGTTATCTGTATCCACTACTTTTTTTAGAATTTACAAAATTCATCTGCAGAGCAATTTTGCAGTTCCCCGCCAAGGAAAGCAGATAAGGAGCCATAGGCTTCTGCTGACTACAAGCCAAGTCTTCTCATATGTCATTCTTTCATCATGATGTAATTTATTTCATTCTCACATTGAGCCTCTTTTTAAAATTTATTTTCCCATCTTCAGTATCATATGATATCATTTAATTCCTTGTTGTTGTGTTATTTTGTTTTGTTTTGCTGCAGTTAATGTTGAGGGGAAATAAATTTTCACTGTCCCTCATTTCTCCCCACCACTGCCATTTTCATTAATATTCTTTTTTACATGTTGAAAACACATTCATTGCTAGTGTCGCACTGATCTTTGGTTTTTATGTCAGCCTCCTTGTTGTTATGCCAAAAGTGTGTAAAACGTGGATTCTTTGCCTGCAGATTTTATCCACTTGTGTAAAAAGTGCTGGGGAAATGTTATGGCCATTTCTATATTTCCCATTATACCCAAAGGGCATGGGGAGCAGACTTTCAGATTTAGCAGGTCTTGTTCAGGCCTGGATAACCAACTGAATCAAAACAGACTGAGTTGTTTCTCAGTCTGATACAAAGCCAATGTTGTGGCTGGCACACCCCTTAATACGATCTTTTTCGTGTATTTTCTCCAGAGGAGACTATATTATTATTACTATTGTTATTTATTTATGCACACCAGCTGTCAAATACGGTTTAATGAATATTCGGCATTCTGATCCACGGGGGATAATTTTTACGGAAATATTCTGGGGCAATATTTTTCGGCACCCGTTTCTAAATTACACAAAAATATTGCCATTTACATATAAAATCATTCAAACACAGAAAAGCCAAAACACTGATCTTGTGATATGACCCACGTATTCTGAAAATGGCAAAAGTGCTTTCCATTGGTCTAAGTCCAGCACAAATTCATTCACCTTGCATTGAAGAGCAGGTTTTCCCAGAAGCTTACAAGGCAGAGGAGGAATTTTGAACATCCATTGTTCTTTCTGTTATCACCTAGGTTGCGATGAGTGCACTAAGTGGCCAGTTTCTAGCTGTCTCAGCATGGCTTTCCCAGCCTACTGAGAGGATGAAAGAGCAATAGATTGACATTTGCTTGACTTCTGACACTTTAGCCATTCCAGGTCAAGCTTATGAAAAATCTCAGCTTGATGTCTTGGGTCTGCTGATTTGCACTTCCTCTGTTAGGTGTTCTCCTGGGTAAGAGTGCCAACTCTGCAGGTAGCAGTACAGGAGACCAATCTGTCTTTTTTTCAGTGTGGGCAGATGGGGGGGTGTTGCACAGTGCTACTGATGAATTTGAGAAAGAGAGGTGAGGATAGTGCTTGGATAAGAGGAGGTGCCAGCAAGAAAATGCAATGCAGGGATGGGCAGACTTCAGGTTTATCAGACCTATATCTTTTTTTCTTTTTCTTTTTACTGGATTGCTGAGATCTACCAGTCAGATCCAGGTGCAAAAGAAATGTAGATAGCATTCAAGGACATTGTTTTCATAACAGAACTTCTCTCACCTAACAGTCCATTCACATAAAAGTCCACCCCAGTTAGCTTCGTTAATTTCAGCTCCTTAATTTTAGTGGAGAAAATTTTGTTCTTGCTACTGGAAAACAATTGGGAGTCAGAAACCCATGCTGATTTACTGCCAATGAATTACAGTATATAGTTGCCATTAGATCTCAGTTTGCCCATTCCTGTCCTAATGCACCCATTTTTTTTATATTGCCCCCTCCACCAGCTAGTGCCTTTAAAAAGCTTGGAGTGGTATGATTTAGCTGAAATTGAGGTGGTGGTGGTCAGTGGATGGGACTTACAGTTCTTATTGCAACCCCACCTTTTCCCCTTGTGGTCAAGAGCATTCATTCACCAAACAACGATGAGTTTGCAAATTTGAAAAACCCTAAGAGGCTTTGCGGGACGCGGGTGGCGCTGTGGGTAAAAGCCTCAGCGCCTAGGGCTTGCCGATCGAAAGGTCGGCGGTTCGAATCCCCGCAGCGGGGTGCGCTCCCGCTGCTCGGTCCCAGCGCCTGCCAACCTAGCAATTCGAAAGCACCCCCGGGTGCAAGTAGATAAATAGGGACCGCTTACCAGCGGGAAGGTAAACGGCGTTCCGTGTGCTGCGCTGGCTCGCCAGATGCAGCTTGTCACGCTGGCCATGTGACCCGGAGGTGTCTGCGGACAGCGCTGGCCCCCGGCCTCTTGAGTGAGATGGGTGCACAACCCTAGAGTCTGTACGGGCAGGGGTACCTTTACCTTTACCTTTACCTTTACCTTTAAGAGGCTTTGCAAGAATTGTGTCAGGGCACAGTAGCATTCCACATTTTTAAAAAAGTTAGTGAACCAGTATTTTCAGATACAGGAAACATCCTGTTCAGACATCAGATGAATGTTTGTGGGAATGAGTTGTTGGAGAGGTTTTGTGGCTACGTGTGGCCATGACTGTAGGAAAAGTTATTTGTTGTAGCCCTGATCAGAGGAATAGACTTTTGCGTGAACAGTTATTTCCTAGAGGGAACCAGAGCAAATATTATCTGAACCCTCTCCAGGGCTCTGTTTCAAATTGAAGACACTCAGGGAACCCTATCCCCAACCATATTTAAGCACTATTTTAAAAGTAGAAGTTGATCTTAGCACAGCATCTTTGCTGCTTACTTTGCCCTGCAGCAGACTTGAATTTTAGCAAGGAACTTTGCAACGGTTCTGTGTGCATCTGATAGCTAGCTTGGCTCCTTACTGTAGTGTGAAGTGTGTTGAGGAAATCACACAGCAACATTCAGTCAAGATGGATCAGTGGGATTCAGTGCACGGGGATGTCTTGTTGTCTGGGCAGCCTAGGACCTCCAGGCACACTGCTCAGGCTTGCACCTTGGATAGATCGCTTTGGTGTTGCTAATGCAGCAAAACACAGGAGGCAGCAGTTGTGAGTTACCAGTTTCTGCAGCCACAGCAGGCGCTGTGATTGTCTTCACCCCTGAAGGCACTCCATTGTCTCTCGAGACAGATGCATGGCAACAATGATTACAATGGAACTCTAACTCTGGTCCTAAAATCCACAGAAATGGCTCCCGCAACCACCCACTAATTTTATTCTGGCTATGTAGGACTTCAGCAAATATATATCCAATGTCAGATATATGGGGTTTTTTTAAATGAAAATCCTTATTTACTTTTATTATGAAGTATTTGAAAACCCTAGAGTCAGGGGATATAGAAGGTGTTAACATTAATCTGTTCTGTTATTGATGCTTTGCCTTTGCTGAAGTTATTTTCTCCTTACACCACTGCAGAGTGGTTTTTATCAAGAATGGCTTCAAGCTGCCCTCAAAACTAACCCAATCAGTATTAATATTCTAGTTATTTTTAGTAAGCTGAGCATATCATATATGTAGATTCAAATTATGATGTGCATAAGTTGAAATGATTGCTTAAGTATCTAAGGCTTTAGGTGGGGGAAACTTGTTTACTAACAAATTCTTTCAGCATAGAGATAAACTTGGTTGTTTAAATCAGTGTTTGTTATTCTGCTATTATATTGTAATTTAAAATAAGCTTCACATGGCTATTTCTTTGAATGTAAGGTGGACTTAATAGATATGTTTATGATGGAAGACATTAAAGCAGCTCTGTCACAGTGTAAGCACTTGATGCACAAATCTGAGACATATGTTCTTTTGTCTTTCTTGAATTTTGCAACATTCAACTTCATTTGGAAGTTCTGTGCTGATTTTGACAGCACAGCTTCCTTGAGTGCCTGATCAGCTGAATGCACATGGTCAAACTCTCATTTTACATTCTCAGCTAGCGATGTGAATTGGAGTGGAAGTGCACTTGGCTAATCCATGTGTTTGATTACGAAGGTCGGCAACATCTCTAATCATTGGTCTTACTAAATGCTTAGTGTCGTTGGCATTCTTGGACCTTTCTACTGTGGGCTTACATTCTGCAGTGCGATGAAGCCAAGAGGGCAGTAATGTGCAATGCAGACCTTTGTAACTCAACTGAATTGCTTAGGGATCCAGAAGATAGCCCATACCCCTGCTTAGAAAAGCACAGTCCACTGTAGGTGGGGCAGACTCAAACATGTTGCTTTCTAGATGGCTTGGCAGCTGGCTGGCTTGTCTCACCAGCTTTTCCCAACTGCACGAGAAACAGATGCTAAGGCAGCCTGGTGATGTGGCAGATTAACCCAATTTCCACTCCAGAGTTTGTGGGGAGTATTCTGTTCCTCTATACCCACTGAGAAGCACAGATTCCATCTGTTCATGAGTTGGCACTAACACTCTAGGGAATCTCAAGGAGCTCCTTGGATACTGCTTGCAAAGAACACCGGAAGCTACAGTGTAGGCACATCCAAAGATGTCTGCCATTCCAGAATCTCTGCATGGGCGAGAGCGAATGTGAAAAGAGATTGTCAGTGGAGATGGAGGGAGGGAGATACCTTTCCATTTTAATAGCATCAAGTCAGGAATAGGTTCAGCAAAATCAGCTTCTCAGGCCATGCCATAGCAAAGGGTCATATCTCAGTGGTAGAGCATTTGCACTGCATAAAGAAGGTTCTAGGTTCAAGCTCTGGGATCTTCAGATAGGGCTGAGACCCTTGTCTGAAATCCAGGACAGCTTCTGCCAGTTAGACCATACTGAACAAGATGGATCAATGGTCTGACTCAATATAAGGTAGCTTCTTGTGTTCCTGTGGTTCAAGGGCAGATGTTCTGTCAGAATCTGGAGCCAAATGGGCTACACTCAGGCAAGGTAGTGCCACTAAATATTGCCAGATGCTTCAAGATGAAGGCTTTGTCATAGTCTTCCAACACTGGGAGGCAAGAAAACCTGCCGAGCAAAGCTGCTGATAAGTTGTCAGTTAAGCTGTGGCCCGAGGCAGGCAAATGTTTGTAGTCACTGGACTTCAGGTGTACATTTGCTAGAGCAGGAAGAGTTCTCACTGCATGCAGTTCTAAAGTAGCCATCAGGGTACAAACAGTTAACTTCTTCCAGAGCAAGACAGAGTCAGTTTTACCCTTGATTATGCAAGCCAAGGGAGGTCGCAAGAAGGCGCCTGGCTTAACCAGTTCCTGCACACTTGACAGTATTCATCAGAGATATTCACTGTTAATGATAAAGAAGCTGTAGCCCCTAAACACTTCTTTTTTTATGGGATGTGACCACAAACCCATTTATTTCAGCAGAAGCATCTCTAGCCCCCATTTGGATGCGGTGTTTCTCACAAATGATGCCATTTAATGCAAGGCTAGAGAATAGTAATGCCTATCATCCTTGAACATTGGCCGTGTTGGCTAGAGCTGGTGGGAGCTAACAACAACAGGAAGGTCCCAAGTTGCTCGGTCCTGAATTAATGAATATTGTCAGGCAATGACCCACATATATATCCGTGAGGTTTTCCTTTGTGGGGAGATGACCTGGTAATGCTCCGTCACCCCCGGGCAGTGTCCTCAGAGGTGGACCTACACTGTTGGGGCCCTAAAGCATGAACTGTTATGGGGCCCCCTTCACAACCAGCAATAAGGACTGGGTAACCGCTGTTATCTTTTTCAATGGGATTGTTCCACAACAGAGCACCACACCTTTACAATGTCTGTGCTACTGACTCTCAAACTTTGGGATTGTTGAACTATATACAACAAAAGATTAATGTCAGGGACACACCAGGCAGAGAGGAATCTGCAGAAGAAGAGGAATTGGCTGCACCTGAGTCTCCACCTCCAGAGGAGGATGAATTGGCTGCACCTGAGTTGCCAAGAAGTAGGAGGCAGAGCAAGCGATTAGAGCAGAGGCAGGCCAGCAGGAGGCAGGGAAGGACATGGCGTATATCTGGCCTTGGGAGGGGTCAGAAGCCAGTCGAGTCAACTGACTCCGACCGCGAAGGATGAGTTGTGGAAGCTTGGACTGCTGTAAGCCTGTTATTGAGAAATAAACCTCAGCTACTTAAACTGCCAGCGTTCCATGTTTTGCATGGGAGAAGTGCTAAACTTGACAATTAATCAATTTGACTCAAATCAATGTATCTCAAACTAGGTCTACTAGACATACACACACCCTTTTTAAAAAGCAATGTGGACTAAAGTCGATTACGGGGTCTCTCCGGGATGAAGCTTAAGCTTCATTAGCTTCACAGTAGATCTGCCCCGGGGTGTCCTCCTGATGTTTTGGAGCACGCAACTCCCATCTGCCTCAACAAGGATGGCTGTGTTGGGAACTGAAACCCAAGGCCGGCCCACCCATGAGACAAGGGGAGGCAATCACCTCGGGTTGCAGGATTCACATGGGCAGCAGATCCAGCCTGCAAGGAATGCATCGCCTGCTGCTGCTGTAGCAACAGCTACGGTGCAGTCTTTGGAGGCTGGATCTGCCCCCTCCTCAGCAGTTCCTCTGCCCCATGTAGCCTCTACAGCAGCCTCTTGGTGAATAGCAGGCAATGCTGGTCTCCTCCCACCCCTGAGGAGGAAAAAGCAGGGGGCTGCTTTCTGAGGTTTCCTGGGCTCTGGATCCTTCCAGCAAGATTCAGAGTGGGCCCCTCCCCACCATTACATCTTTTGATTTGATTCCCCCACTTTGTTCCTGATGTAGATCTTCATTCACTGCTTCTTCCCTGGTGTGGAGCTACAATTTTGTGGTTCGCCTCAGGTGCCGAAATGTCTTGGGCAGGGCCTCCTGGAGTCTAGAGCATCTGGTAGACACCAAGTGGGTGGTGTATATGAGCAGTATATTTCGCAGTACTGTCTCTCCTCCAATATTTGAGCCTTCTAATTGACTTTTTCCTCTGACCCCTGAATTTATTCTTTGCTTCTATGTAAATGTCCTCAGAACTAAGGAGTCAAGACTTCTTTAACCAAAGTTAAACAGTATTTCTCAGGTTTATGTTTTTACGGGGCCATTTATATTCTGATACTTAGTGCAATAAAAGTTGAACTAAGCAGTTAGGCATTGAGATACAAGTACTATTGATCTTGTACACCAATGTCACAAATTCATCAATATTGCGTACATGAGGGATGATGCTATTTAATAAAAATACTGCTCAGCACTACATAATTACATTATAAAATTTTAAACACCCCTTGTTGGTATTGGAAATTCATTTTCCATATTATAAAATACTCTATCTCGTTACTCATAAGCAGTATTTTTTTCATCAACCAGAGATGAGAAAAACCCCTTAACATTTTTTGAGCAAGATGCATGCCCGTAAGTATTGTCTTGAAAATTACGTCTCATTTGTACCTCACCTTCTTCTACGTTTGAGACAACTTGTACATAGTGCATAAAAATGTGAGCATGTATTTAGAGATGGAAGAACCCTCAAAGTTTCTCCTCCAATTGGATGGGGGGGGGGGTTCCAATCTTTCCACTCCAAATCTGAAATGAGGGGGAACTTTCCAACGGTGTTGTCTTGCCCCTTCGTGTTTCTGTCGCCCTCTTGTCTCCCCAAGGAGATAGTATCTAAAGATGCTTTCCCTTCCTTCTTACCCTCTTGGCAGAAGCAGGAGCAGCAATGAGAAGCAAAAGGGAGGTTTGTTTACCTTACTTCTTCTGCCAACGTCTCTCTCCCTCTCCTCTCCCTCCATCAGCCCAGAAGAAGTGATCCTGGACACAATGCATTCTGGGAACAGTAGTTCTTTCAGCACTCCCTGCAGTTAAAAAGTGCCACCTTTCAGAATCTCTCCCCACCCCCCGGGTTTCAATTCTGCCTTTCAAATCCTGGTAATGTCTGGGAAAATCCTAATTAAGAGTCTTCCTCTGGGTGGAGGCTCCTTTGGCCTTCCAGATGTTGTTGGACTCCACCTCCCATCAGCCTCACCAAGCGTTGTCAATGCTCAAGGCTGATGGGAGTCGTAGTCCGAACCATCCAGAAGGTGCCAAAGCTGGGGAAGGCTACTTGTTCTCTTGCTACTGAACAATCGTTTGAGGGCCAGAGCGTGCAGCTGAAGCTGACCAGATTGCTGACAAGGAGGGAATTGCAAGTGGCAACATCTAATTGAAATGAATTCCTCCCCCATTACCATTCCCTCTGAACGTATCCTTTAAAAGATGCTGTGTGCAGTGTAGCAAACAGGAATGCCATACGGTGTGCCTGATAAAATCTGGCAGCATTACAATAATCAGAATGTCGAGCAGCAAAAGCTAGAGAAACCAGCTTGAAAAAGTGAGCTAAATGCACTGGCAAATTAATTAATGTTAACAATCCATCTTCTCTCTTCTTGCCCCTGGAATTTCCCGGTGTGCTTAGAATTTTTCAGAGAAGAGAATGTGCTTGAACAGCTGATGCCAAGATGTTAAACTGATCCCCAAGCAAATACCTTCTCCTCTTCGGATTGCTGTGTTTGTCACTGTCTCCTGCATTAAGGAAACGTGTAAAGTTCCTTATATAGGCCTGCTTCCCACTTTATCACCCCCCCGGGGGGGGATGTTGAGTTGGTTTGAGTCCCATCTGGAACGAGAGGGTTTTTCACTCTGTGTGAGTGCCTGGAGGCGGTTGGAGGATGGATGGCGGCTAACAGATTGAGGTTGAATCCTGACAAGACAGAAGTACTGTTTTTGGGGGACAGGGGACAGATGGGTGTGGGATTCCTTGGTCCTGAATGGGGTAACTGTGCCCCTGAAGGACCAGGTGCGCAGCCTGGGAGTCATTTTGGACTCACAGTTGTCCATGGAGGCACAAGTTAATTCTGTGTCCAGGGCAGCTGTCTACCAGCTCCACCTGGTACGCAGGCTAAGACCCTACCTGCCCGCAGACTGTCTCGCCAGAGTGGTGCATGCTCTAGTTATCTCCCGCTTGGACTACTGCAATGTGCTCTACGTGGGACTACCTTTGAAGGTGACCTGGAAACTGCAATTAATCCAGAATGCGGCAGCCAGACTGGTGACTGGGAGTGGCCGCAGGGACCACATAACACCGGTCCTGAGAGATCCGCATTGGCTCCCAGTACATTTCTGAGCACAATTCAAAGTGTTGGTGCTGACCTTTAAAGCCCTAAAGGGCCTCAGTCCTTTATACCTGAAGGAGCATCTCCACCCCCATCGTTCAGCCTGGACACTGAGATCCAGTGCCGAGGGCCTTCTGGCAGTTCCCTCATTGCGAGAAGTGAGGTTACAGGGAACCAGACAGAGGGCCTTCTCAGTAGTGGCGCCCACCCTGTGGAACGCCCTCCCTTCAGATGTGAAGGAAATAAGCAGCTATCCTATATTTAAAAGACATCTGAAGACAGCCCTGTTTAGGGAAGTTTTTAATATTTAATGCTGTACTGTTTTTAACACTTGATTGGGAGCCGCCCAGAGTGGCTGGGGAAACTCAGCCAGATGGGCAGGGTATAAATAAATTATTATTATTATTATTATTATTATTATTATTATTATTATTATTATTTCAAGCAAAAGAATGTAGCTCGGTATTAGGGTATCTGTTTTGCCTGAATGAAAGATTCAGGTTCAGTTCTTGGTGTCATCTAGTGAGGTTGGAAATGTCCTCTCTCTAACATCCTAGAAATCTTTAGTGATTCAGGATGGATAACACTGAGCTAGACAGACCAGCTATCCGCCTTGGAATAAGGACCAGAAGGCAGCATCACGAGAACAGGCCTTTTCTGTGGTTGCTTCCCATTTGTAGAATGCTCTCCCCAGAGAGGCCCGCCCAGTGCCTTAGTTACATATTGTTAGGTGCCAGGCAAAAACATTCCTCTTCTTCCAGGCCTTCGGCTGATTAAACAATCTATGACCTTTTAAACTCTTGCAGGGGTGGGTGCTGTTAAGTATTTTTGTGGTTTTTTAATTAACTGCCCTTTGGTCTTCAGGGTGGTATAGAAGTTAAATAAATAAGTAAATAAAAAAATAAATATCCAGAGTTACAGAAACTTTAGAGTGTCCCTGTGTGTGATGTAATAAGTAAAGTACTGAAGGGGTGTGGTGGGGACATATTCTTGATGCCATATCAAACTTGCTGTAAGTTTGAGGGCAAGTCAGACTTAAGGTAAGTACTTAGAAGTTGTGTGGCTTCTAAGGTCTATCTTGTGAAGGACTGCAACATTTCTTTAAAATAAAGTAGTTTAATTCTTGTCTTTCAGTGACTGCTTAAGTGATTTAGCATGCCACGATCCCCATTAATCAACAGATCAGTTTTCTCTGTGCCGCAATACAAGACATGCATGTTTGTGTATCAGGATTGGGGGAGTGTAGGGTTTTGTGTTGTTGTTTTTCAAAGAAAA
The DNA here is from genome assembly GCF_964188315.1 of Podarcis muralis. Lineage (NCBI taxonomy): Eukaryota > Metazoa > Chordata > Lepidosauria > Squamata > Lacertidae > Podarcis > Podarcis muralis. The sequence continues at coordinate 12,725,955 of NC_135660.1, read as the reverse complement.
GTAAGAAATCTGCATTTCTAAACTGGCACACAGTGTGAGGTTGTTAAATATCTTTCTGAAGTGTTTGTAAACTCTGATTCAAGAAAGCTCAAGAGGGTAGAGGTAAATTAAGAACCAAGGAGTGAGGGGTTTGGTTGAACAGGAATCAGCTGCTATCTGAAGCAATTTGCTGAATTTGATTGTGTGCTTTAACGACAACTCTGTGTAACTGGTGACCCACCAAGCCAAACACCTCTTGGAGGTCCTTTCCCAATTGTACGCATCCAGTATACCAAGGGCACTGTAAACCAGCCTGACTTGAACTGCAAAAACAGGGACACTGTCAAGTGTCTGGCAAGCCATGTCACTTATTTTTCAGGCTATTTTTAGGCTTGGTGGGCCACAACTTGTGTAGACTGGCCTGAGGTCACTTGCTGCCTTCCGGGCTTTGCTGTCTGTTCAGCACAACAGCAGTACGTATGATTTTAAATTGTGTGAAAGTTTTAAACAGCTGACTTTACCTGCTTTTTTTGCCCATAATTTTATTGCTTTCTTCTTTCGGAAAACCTCTTTGCTATGTTTTCAGGATCAGGCAAGATAGAATTTAATGAAATAAGTGAACAATAAATAACTGCAGGGTGCTCACGTACATATCCCTCCTTTGCTCAAACAGCTGGACAGGAGGGCACTATGTCAACTGTGATAAGTAGTCATGCAGATGTTGCAGCTGTGCATGGATGGTATGCTGGAGCCCCTCCTGAAATCTCCAGCTTGTATTAATCTTTTACACCTTGACCTCAAGGTATGATAAGAGATGTCTATGCATTTGCACAGGTATAGGCAAACTCCGGCCCTCCAGATGTTTGGGACTTCAATTCCCATCATCCCTAGCTAACCGGACCAGTGGACCCTTTCGTCCTGAGTTCAGGTGTCTTCAAAACCCATGACACCTTAGGTAAAGGCTGTTCTCCAATTGGAGCACTCGCAGGCCAAGGTTTCCCAGTTGTCGGTGTTTATACTACATTTTTAAAGATTTGCCTTAGGAGAGTCTTTGAACCCCTTCTGTTGACCACCAACATTATGCTTTTCATTTTTATGTTGAGAATAGAGTAGTTGCTTTGGAAGACGATAATCAGGCATCTACACAACATGACCAGCCCAACAAAGCTGATATTGAAGAATCATTGATTTGATAATGGTGATCTTTGCTTCTTCCAGTACACTGGCATTAGTTCATGTGTCTTCCCACCAGAAGTAAGGCAGCAGGCAACCTCAGCTGAGGTTCACACTAATGGGTTTATCTTCCACTGTTCCTAAGGGTCTTGAGCTTTCCAGTCACAACATCCTACACCACGTCTTAGGCTTGCGAGGCTAAATAAGTATGATAAATCAATGTGAACCCTGTTGAAATGATCAATAATAAAACAGTATTATTGTGCATGCTGCTGTTCGGACTCCCAAGTCAAATGCATTGCATTTGTCTTTGTCTTTACATCAACAATAGCATGCACATTTCTTAAAATACATTCATTTAAATTGTAGCATTGCTGACCGAATCTCTAGGCATACTGGTGGTTAATGTGCTTAGGAAAACATCACCTACATTTGTAGTTTTGATAAACTTAATATAGCTGAACGTGTGACTCCCAAAACTAACCTTGAATTTAATTTTATGTTTTTCAGAGGCACAACTTCACCTGTCTTGGGCAAGACAAATGTGGAGAATTTAATGTCAGTTCCGTGCAAATGCAAGGCGATTCTGATTATTTCATCAACCATCTGGGGGTCCCGGCTCTGCAATTTTCATACCAAGATTCGACAGCATTAGAGGTAATTGCTAATGAAATCACCAGATAGGACAGGCTAATCAGAAAGCCAAATCTGGCTTCCCTCAGCAAATTCTGCCCCTATCAAGTAGATGGCTTGTCAGAAGCTGCTGGCTCATTTGTTTGCTTCTCTTGAAAGGTATGGATGTTCCTGCAGAGTATTTGGTCTCATCAGCTCTCTCGAAGTGTGTGTCATGTTCCATTGGAAAGGGAAATGTGCGCTGTCTCTTGCATTTTCACGCAGGCAATCATAACAAGGAAATTGCTGCAGCAGGATTAACATCGGAACATAATTGTAATATTCACAGCGACATGGGATGTGCAAAGTGGGGTTTTTTGTGTGTGTTTTTGCTGTTTTGCGCTGAAGGATGGGCTGGTGTGCTGTCCCTGATATTAAGCGCAAGGGGATTATATGTATACAAAGCATTCCTTGCCTAGAAAATAAGGGGACAGGGGAGGAATATGTGAGTGGAGAGAAGAAAAATGATACCAGTATTTCTAGGGAACTTTTTTCTGCCTGCGTTAAATATGTTAAAGGATTATTATCACCGCCCCCATCATCATAATTTATTGCCGCAATGATTTCTTTTACCTCCCTTCCAAGTTTTACGGGCAAACCGTTGCAGCACCAGGAGTTCCGAGATACCATCCTATGCACTTTAAAGAGAATGTTAATAGCAACCTTGGCGTGTGTGTGTGATTTTGGATCGGGACCACAACACTGGGAGAGAGTTAACCCCTTCTGCAACTCCAGAAACACCCTCTTTTTTTACAGTCTGAAGTGTCCCCTTCTGCAACCATTTGCCCTGCAGGGGAAACCACATAGGTACAATTCAGGTTAGCCCTCCCTGCTCCAGTCCCAATCTGAATAATCTGATTTCACCAGCCTGTCCTCTGTGAACCCCACTCCCATCTCCCCTTAGATGCTGTTAGCATTTTCTTTTAAAGGCAAGTAAGCACTGATCACGGGGCTCCCAAACTAGTCTGGCCCAAACTGGAACCAAACTGAGTTGGGAGAATTTTTGTTTCTTGTCTTTAAAAAAAAAAGTAAGAAAGAAAAGAAATCAGAGTAAATGGCACGACATAATTTATTGTTATAAATGATGAATGCTGTTGGATGTAGAGCATTTGGAGGGAAATGAAGTTGGCAATTCCTATTTAGGGTTTTTTAATGTTTGCAAGATAGTACAATTTCAAAGTGAAATGTGGAGATGTTTCACATTTACAAACGACAACAAGGCTAACTTTGTCTTGGTTCTGAGTTTACAACAATGCTCCCAACCAGTGGCGTAGCGTGGGGGGTGCAGGGGAGGCCGGCCGCACCGGGCGCAACATCTGGGGTTAGGGCAAATCCACAGGTTAGGGGGCGCAAATCCACGGGTTAGGGGGCGCAAATTACTTGCCTTGCCCCGGGTGCTGACAACCCACGCTACGCCACTGCTCCCAACACAACGGGCATCTGGCAGAGGAGGCACTCCTGTGTATGTTCTAGAGAGCCAATGTGGTCTAGTGGTTAAGAGCGGTGGACTCGTAATCTGGTGAACTGGGTTCGCTTTCCCGCTCCTCCACATGCAGCTGCTGGGTGACCTTGGGCTAGTCACACTTCTCTGAAGTCTCTCAGCTTCATTCACCTCACAGAGTGTTTGTTGTGGGAGAGGAAGGGAAAGGAGATTGTGAGCCGCTTTGAGACTCCTTAAGGGGAGTGAAGGGTGTGATATCAAGTCCAAACTACTACTACTACTACTACTACTACTACTACTACTACTACTCTTCTTCTTCTTCTTCTTCTTCTTCTTCTTCTTGCACTAGAACTTGCAGATATTCGACAAAGCTGAATGGTGGAAGATTCAGTGGCTTAGGGCCCTCATCTATGGGACCGCCTCTCCTGATATGCCCTGCAGAGGACCTTAAGGTCCACGAATAACCATAGTTTAGACATCCCAGGCCCTAAGGAAGTCAGACTATCCTCTACCAGGGCCAGGGCCTTTTCAATGATGACTCCAACCTGGTGGAATGCTCTGTCCCCTGAGACTAGGGCCTTTCAGGATTTAATCTCCTTCCATCGGGCCTGTAAAACAGAACTATTCTGCCTGGCTTTAATTTGAATTCAGCCTGATCTTTTATTTCCCTTCTCTTCCCTCCCCCTCCCCTTTTATGAAGATCACCCGCTCTGAGACCCCACAGCTAATTCTCCCCTGGCCTCCTCACTGGCCCAAGTAGGACCCATTCAGCCAGCTAGCCCTGGGGATTATCTAATTGATTCTTGATTTTTGAATTTTATTGTTATTCATGTTTTTATACTGTATTTTATGCTGCTTTTATAATTTAGTGTTTTAAAGTGTTTTAAATTTGTTAGCCACCCTGAGCCTGGTTTTTGAACCGGGAAAGGCTGGGTATAAATAAAAAAAATATTATTATTTATTATAAAAGAAAGCACTTATTTACACAGTGCATAGCTGAACTATGGAATTCACTCCCACATGAGGCAGTGATGGCCACCAATTTGCATGACTGTAAAAGAAAATCAGACAAATTCATGGAGGAGAGGGCTATCGAGGGTGAAGTTGATGAGGCAGGAGTTGGTACTGCAAGTGAGCTGTGTGCAGGCAAGCTGCAAGCAAGCTGCTGGCTAGCTCTGTGGAGGCTCCTTTTATTGGCATAATATGCAAAACCAGTCAGATACATTTTGGACTGTGACCTTCACACATCTTCCAATCCCAAGATTGAGGGGTGGTACAAAGTTATTTTGGCACCTGTTTCCACCACGTCATTTTCCCCTTGCACAATGTATGACGAAGGAGACAAAGGTCTCTGAGACAAAGGTCACAGACAGGACACGGCAGACTACTGAGACCGCGAAAGGTTAGAGAGAGGGCAAGATGTTCAGACAGCTGTGGCTTTACCTGTGAGGGGGAGTGTGCTCCGCACCCCAAGGTCACGCATGCAGACAACTGAGGCAGCCCGCGGGCGGAAGTGTGCTCCACAACCCAGCGATCATTCCTAGAGAGGGCTACTAGCAAGAAGACTCCATAGTCAGAAGCAGTAATGCATCTGAATGCCAGTTTCTGGAAATGACAGGAGGCGGGAAATCCCTCTTGTTCTCAAATCTTGCTTGTGGGTTTCCCACAGGCATCTAGTTAGCCTCTGTGAGAACACAGCCATTCACCTGATCCACCAAGCTCATCTCATGTCCTTATGCGCATATGAAACCAACATACTTGGGAAAACATGGTTCTGCAGCTGTGGTATAACATACCCAATATTTTAAATGTGTTTTCTGTCAATTGTCCTTTTGGAGAAGTTGCATTATTTTATTTCTTCCATGCACATTCCATTACCCGCTTAAATGGAAAGCTCATCTCGAGTAGCGGGAGCTTGGAACCCGTTGTGCGTCGGCATCTGCACCACTAATTTGCCCATAATTAAATTTCCGCAAACGCAGAGCAATCTCTGGGTTTGCCAAATGGTGGAGTCATTTCTTCCACCCTGCCCAACGCCCGCCCCCCTTCCACTCTGCACAGACACATTTTATAAGAAATGGTTGCGTTAATTGAAACGTCTGTAGTTGGTATCCTTTCTTTTTAGCAGGGAGGCTTTTCAATTTGTAAAACACTGTTGCACCTTATTAGGAAAATCATTCTGTTTCAGATTAAGTATAAGGCAGAGGTTGTCGTAAAAGAAATGGAAAAGCAGATGTTCTCTGATTAAGAGTGCAATGTTTATGACAGGCTTGTGGTCCAATGCTCATTTCTTTTGTCACTTAACAGCTGTTCTATGCAACTTCCGTTCCAGAGCTGTGTGTTCACTAATCTATATAAGAATCTATGGGCTCCGATGACATCAAAGCATGCGCAGAAGCCATTTTTCTTTCAGTCATCTATGAGAGAGAGAGAGAAAGAGAAAGAGAGACTTAACCTTTCTCAAGTACAAGAACTCAGGGCAGTAAACAAACTTAAAAACAAAAACAACACAACGTTATTTCATACAATTGCAATTGATTAAAAGAGAAACTCTGCCATTTTGAATTAACTTTTTTGGGGGGATTTAGGGCCGGATTTAGGTTTGATGAGGCCCTGAGCTATTGAAGGTAATGGGGCCCTTTTGCTCTATAAGACTCACTTTTTCCCTCCTAAAAAGTAAGGGGAAATGTGTGTGCGTCTTATGGAGCGAACGCAGGCTGCCCAGCTATCCCAGAAGCCAGAACAGCAAGAGGGATTGCTGCTTTCACTGCACAGCAATCCCTTTTGCTGTTCTGGTTTCTGAGATACAGAATATATTTTTTCTTGTTTTCCTCCTCCAAAAATTAGGTGCGTCTTGTGGTCTGGTGCGTCTTATAGAGCAAAAAATACGAAGTAGTGGAGGACAGAGGCTCTGGTCCATGGGGTCATGAAGAGTCGGACATGACTAAATGACTAAACAACAACAACAACAACAGCTGTCCTTTGTCAACATCAATTTGTCGCTTTTTTGTGTGTTGAATATATGCTATATGGCAATTTCTGGACCTAATCGGTATCTAAAGCCATCTGCACATAACAAAATATGTATTTTATCAAAGTAATTGTTGAACTGAAATACAATTAAGAAGCAGTATATTAATAGTGAAATAAAATTAAGAAGTATATTAATAGTGGAATAATTATTAAGCTCTAACTTAAAAAGATTGGGGGCCCATTACTTATGAGGAACGGCTAAGGGAGCTGGGCATGTTTAACCTGGAGAAGAGGAGGTTAAGGGGTGATATGATAGCCATGTTCAAATATATAAAAGGATGTCATATAGAGGAGGGAGAAAGGTTGTTTTCTGCTGCTCCAGAGAAGCGGACACGGAGCAATGGATCCAAACTACAAGAAAGAAGATTCCACCTAAACATTAGGAAGAACTTCCTGACAGTAAGAGCTGTTTGACAGTGGAATTTGCTGCCAAGGAGTGTGGTGGAGTCTCCTTCTTTGGAGGTCTTTAAGCAGGGGCTTGACAACCATATGTCAGGAGTGCTCTGACGGTGTTTCCTGCTTGGCAGGGGGTTGGACTCGATGGCCCTTGTGGTCTATTCCAACTCTATGATTCTATTATTCTACTTGCATAATAGGAGCCTACACAACACAAAACTCTGTTGCTGTATGTAGATTTTATTTTATTTTATTCTATTATTCTACTTGCATAATAGGAGCCTACACAACACAAAACTCTGTTGCTGTATGTAGATTTTATTTTATTTGTTTTTTTATCTTATATTTTGGAAATGTACATCCAGGTTTTTTTCTTTAATTGGGGGGCCCCAAGAGAGTGGGGCCCCAAGCTATAGCTGGTTTAGCTTGTGTGTAAATCTGGCACTGGGGAAAAACCTCTGCTAAAATAAAGTCCCTCCTCACACTCCTGTCTCCACTTGGGAGATTTCTGGAGTGGGCATAGTTACCACCCGAGGTGAGATATGTGGCAATGAGAGGCAGGACCTGATGGTGGTGACACCCAGGAATGGAGACGGCATTTGGTTCTGTTTGCGCTTCCTTTATTCATGCTTCCTTTAACAATTTATGGATAGTAATGCAGCTATCCCTTGAAATGTGTGCCTCTCCAAATGTTGCAGCACAGTTCTCCATCCAAATAATGTGTACAAAAATGGATATATTAGGGAAAGAATTCGTAAAATGCAGATATGAGTGACAACAACATACAAAAGCACATCGCAGATACAAGAATGAGGGAAAATTGATTGCAAAAATGTGCTTACTGATAAATGTGTGCTGAAATCCAGTTTTGTTACTGCTTGAGTGTAACAAAAAGGGGGAAAGACCCTTGAAGCATATTGCAAGAAGAATAAAACAATTAAAAACATTTAAAAAAAATACTTAAAACATACAGAATTAATTAAGATTAATGATAAGCTAAAAACCAGATTAAAACACATAATGTCAGCATTTTATATGTATGGCTAGGTATGCCTAAACAAAAAATTCTTTAAGCAGGTACTGTAGGCAGTAAAGCAAAGGTGTCTTCCTGATGTCAATGAGCAGGAAGTTCCAAAGTTCAGGTAAGGTAAAGGACCCCTGGATGGTTAAGTCCAGTCAAAGGTGACTATGGGGTTGTGGTGCTCATCTCGCTTTCAGGCCGAGGGAGCCGGCGTTGGTCCACACACAGCTTTCTGGGTCATGTGCCAGCATGCCTAAGCCGCTTCTGCTGTGACTGAACACCCTGATGGAAATCAGAGTGCACGCAAACGCCATTTACCTTCCCACCGCAGCGGTATCTATTTATCTACTTGCACTAGTGTGCTTTCAAACTCCTAGGTTGGCAGAAGCTGGAACAGAGCAACAGAAGCGCAGCCCCTCACAGGGATTCGAACTGCCAACCTTCTGATCAGCAAGCCCAAGAGGCTCAGTGGTTTAGACCACAGTGCTGCCCCACTAAACAAGTGTTTTTTTTAAAAAAAACAAGTGCAGAATGAGTATTGTGTGGCAAATGCAACAGGGCCAGTTCTGCAGATCAGAGTGGTTGAGTGTACCCGAACAGTTGTTGTTGTTTAGTCGTTTAGTCATGTCCGACTCTTCGTGACCCCATGGACCAGAGCACGCCAGGCACTCCTGTCTTCCACCGCCTCCCGCAGTTTGGTCAGGCTCATGTTTGTAGCTTCGAGAACACTATCCATCCATCTCATCCTCTGTTGTCCCCTTCTCCTTGTGCCCTCCATCTTTCCCAACATCAGGGTCTTTTCCAGGGAGTCTTCTCTTCTCATGAGGTGGCCAAAGTATTGGAGCCTCAGCTTCACGATCTGTCCTTCCAGTGAGCACTCAGGGCTGATTTCCTTAAGAATGGATAGGTTTGATCTTCTTGCAGTCCATGGGACTCTCAAGAGTCTCCTCCAGCACCATAATTCAAAAGCATCAATTCTTCGGCGATCAGCCTTCTTTATGGTCCAGCTCTCACTTCCATACATCACTACTGGGAAAACCATATGTATGTGATGTACATATACATATAATCAAAGACATATATGCCTATTCCAAATGATTTCTCATATAAAATGTCTCCATCAGCAATATGTTCTGTACCTGTGCATATAAGACTATGTGGACAGACCTTCTTGAAGTATTACACTCTGCCATGAATAGCCAGAGGCAGGTGTGATAGCTGGGTAGGGAAGCATGGCCAAATCTTCCTTCTCACCATAATGGAGGATTCAGACAGGGTATTGTTCAGTCTGAATGGGAGACCTGCCGCGGATCATAAATTGTACGGCAGGCGGGCCAAACCTCATCTCCCTTTAAGTAGTTAAACCATTGTTGCAACCGGTGACAAAACGGGAACATTTTCTCTGGTCCCCAATTAAGTCTTTAAAAAGGCTAATCTTAAAGAGAGTATTATTGGCATAATTGTCCCCAAAGACCTGGTATAGATCTTTTTGGAAAAGACTGATGATTATCCATTGCTTTTATTGCATTAAAAATTGACCTTGACTCATCACTGCAAAAATGAATTAAGGCAAGGCGTCAAATTTAAGTTGCCAAGGAGGATATAGTGCTTCTGTTGATTTTCTTAAGGAGGGGAGGTGCTCTGAGCTTCATTTAACGGCCTTTTCCTCATGACCTCCTACATAAAACCTCCCTCAAAGCTGCCATTTATATCTATTGATTATATGCCCCCCAATTAATTATGAATGAGAACACCTCTACTAATCTTTGGTTTGTAATTATAATTTTAATTCCTTTGTAGTTAATCTTTTATATATGTTTGACTATTCTTACTTTATGCATAACAATTAAAATTAAGAGCCAGATCATTGGCTCTCGGTGCAGTTACATCTCCCCTGTGCCAAGTTTATAAGCGGCTTCCACACTACAAGAAGTCATCCCAGGCTGTCTGAGTAGGGTGTCAAGCACCATGTAAGGTGAAAGGTAAAGGACCCCTGGACAGTTAAGTCCAGTCAAAGGCGCCTATGGGGTTGCAACGCTCATCTCGCTTTCAGGCCGAGGGAGCCGGCGTTTGTCCACAGACAGCTTTCTTGGTCATGTGGCCAGCATGCCTAAACCACTTCTGGTGCAACAGAACACCGTGATGGAAAGCAGAGCACACAGAAATGCTGTTTTACCTTCCCGCCACAGTGGTACCTATTTATCTACATGCACTGGTGTGCTTTTGAAGGTTGGCAGGAGCTGGGACAGAGCAACAGGAGCTTACTCCGTCGTGGGGATTTGAACCACCAACCTTCCGATCGGCAAGCCCAAGAGGTTTAGACCACAGCGCCACCTTTGTCCTAGCACCATGTGGCTCTATCCTGTATCCATACAGGTCATCAAACACAGGTGCCCTTCTTCTCAAAGGAAAGGAACATGAAGCATAATAATTTTGGGGCAGATGGGCTTATAGCATGCAGAGCCTGTACTGTACAATTGTAAATCTCTGTGCTATCAGAATGAATTCATGGGATGCCACCCATTTTTCCTCCCTCTTAACAATACTGGTCCCTGAACTTGAAAAATAATTGAAGGAGAGAGAGAAAGTGTCACATTAAGCAGAACCTATTTTGGCACTGTGTCCTGTGTTTTTGCTGGGTGGCTGCCCCTTATCAGCATTTGACACCTGACAAGATGGAACCTTGGAGTTCTAGGCCTGGTGCTCAGACTGCTGCCCCAGTCCCCCACCTCTCTTCGGCTGCTGCATTTAACCTGAACTGTGCAGAATCTGGAGGCGGAAGAAAGCTAAATGCTTAACAAAATGCCTGTGTGGGCAGGTGGATGGGTTTTTCCTTAAGAGCAAACTTGCTAGTGGCCATTAGATTCTGATTAGCTTTATTATTGAGTATATTATAGGTCATGTGGACAGTTAATCTTGGATAATCTCCGCACAGTTTTCTATTATTAATTAACATTTCTCCCTGAAAATGGCTTGGTGGCTCAGAGCTTATGCTATATGCTGTCACGCACTGTCACAAATTATCCCCAGTAATGATTTGAGGAGGCTAAATGGCTTTTCTTGAGACTACGAGGCCTATCCTTAACGTCTTTCTAATACTCGTGCACCGGTGTAGTTTCATACCTTGGGGGGAGTATAGAACTTAAGCAGTCCAAAAAACAAACTCTTCATTCCTCCCCATCCATTTTTTTCCTGTTTGACTCAGCACAAAAATATAATACAGATAATACAATGTGTGTGTGTGTGCGCGCGCACGTGGGCATGCACATTTGTAGCATTCATATGTATTATAAATGCATGGATTGTAAGTTTGGCAGTGTGTCTGGATGTCCTAGGCTGCTCGGATGACAAGACTTCCCTCTCGGCCCCGTGGTCCAAAGGAAAGCAGAACAATATGTTTGGTTCCTGACTGGCTGCCCAAGTTGCCAGAAGGAGATGTAGAAGAGTTTGGATTTGGATTTGATATCCAGCTTTATCACTACCCGAAGGAGTCTCAAAGCGGCTAACATTCTCCTTTCCCTTCCTCCCCCACAACAAACACTCTGTGAGAAGGGTGAGGCTGAGAGACTTCAGAGACGTGTGACTGGCCCAAGGTCACCCAGCAGCTGCATGTGGAGGAGCAGAGACGCGAACCCGGTTCACCAGATTACGAGTCTACCGCTCTGAACCACTACACCACACTGTAAAACCACCTTAGGGACTCCACTCTGAATATGTGTAGGGTTTACGAAACCTTAGCCTTTTCTTCTCCTGCAAGGAAGCAGAGTTTTAGGGTAAGTTTTCCTTCATCCACAGAAGCCACCTTCCCAAGTTGACATGCCCCATCCTTTGCTATAACTATTGTCATTCCTCTCCCTCTCTCTTTCTCTTCAGAGTATCCTTTTCCCTTCCTTCCTTCCTTCCTTCCTTCCTTCCTTCCTTCCTTCCTTCCTTCCTTCCTTCCTGTCATGCTAAGCTTTTACACCATCCTCATTGCCATGGTGACTGAGTTTACAGAGCCACCGGTAAACAGATTTGTGCATATGAGCTTATTACAAAAATAAAAAAGCTGTATATATGTGTTCTCTTAACACTTGGCTCCTCTGACTTGCAGAAGAAGGGGGGAGGGAGAGAGCAAGTGAGAGAGAAACAAAGTACTGCATAAGTTGTATTTTTTAAGCTGAGACATTTAGTCCAGAGCTTGAGTCTTTCTCTTTTGCTTGTGCATTGATTCAAGCTATTGCTATAAGACATTAACAAAATGTTGAGAATGTAGTTCAAGAAAAAGAATGGAATTAAACACCGTAACTATTACAGATGTTCCATCTTTTATAAACCTCTATCATTTATATCTCCTTTGCCTCTGAGTTATCTTAACAACAGCAACCCAAATACTTTAGCCTTTATGCATATAGAAAATGACCCAAACTCACTCCTAAACCTGAGTGTTTTATAATAATAATATAATAATAATTTATTATTTATATCCCACCCATCTGGTTGTGTTTCTTCATCTACTCTGGGTCGCTCCCAACAGAATATTAAAAATACAATAAAACATCAAACATTAAAAACTTCCCTAAACTGGGTTGCCTTCAGATGTCTTATAAAAGTCAGATAGTTGTTTATTTCCTTGACATCCGATGGGAGGGTGTTGCACAGGGTGGGCGTCACCACCGAGAAGGCCCTCTGCCTGGTTCCCTGTAACTTGGCTTCTGGCAGTGAGGGAACTGCCACAAGGCCCTCGGAGTTGGACCTCAGTGTCTGGGCAGAACGATGGGGGTGGAGACATGCCTTTAGGTATACTGAGCCGAGGCCATTTTGGGCTTTAAAGATCAGCAGCAACACTTTGAATTGTGCTCAGAAATGTTTTTTGTTTTATTAAAGGACCATGGTCCCAAGTAGAAGTCCTGACTCTAACCTTTACAGCCCTAAACAGTCTGGATTCAGGAAAGACACTCGTACCCTCGAGAAGTTATTCATTGTCAATTGAACTCATTTGGGTTGGGTCCTGCTCTCTGGAGAAGAAGCAAACAAATTCGCTCTATCATCCATATGACAGCACTTTAAGCATTCCGGTAATGCTTGAAATTGTGCAGACAATGCATGGTTAAATCTCAGAAGCAGAATAGGCATTACAGTTAGTGAGCTGGAGGAGATGAGTCTTCCTGTTGGTGCCTTCATGGCTCTTTCAGCACCAAAATTACTATTACATATGCAAAATGGGACGAGGGTGGCGCTGTGGGTTAAACCACAGAGCCTAGGGCTTGCCGATCAGAAGATCGGCGGTTCGAATCCCCGCGACAGGGTGAGCTCCCGTTACTCGGTCCCAGCTCCTGCCAACCTAGTAGTTCGAAAGCACGTCAAAGTGCAAGTAGATCAATAGGTACCGCTCCGGCGGGAAGGTAAACGGCGTTTCCATGCGCTGCTCTGGTTTGCCAGAAGTGGCTTAGTCATGCCAGCCACATGACCCGGAAGCTGTACGCCGGCTCCCTCGGCCAATAAAGCGAGATGAGCGCCGCAACCCCAGAGTCGGTCATGACTGGACCTAATGGTCAGGGGTCCCTTTACCTTTATGCAAAATGTGTGTGGGTTTTATAATGCAAATTGTCATGACTTGTACATGCCACAGAATTTAACTTATCGTGATGTAGATTTCTTTGTCCCCCTTTCTCTTCCACATTGCCCTGGGCGAAGTTTGATTGAGCCACAGAAGAAAGCCTTCTGCAGTGAGAGTGATTCCCCGATAGTTTCCGCATTTACGACAACAGCCTAGGATGGAGAGGATGATTGGCATTTATTAAAAGTGGATAATAGAGCACAGCCATCATCATCCTTTTCACTTTTTATGCTCTTCCATAATCTAGAGGCATATCCAGCTCTCAAAATAACCAATAGCCATTCTAAAACATTATCTGTTTGTTGTTCAACCCTTTCATTCTGACCGTTTCTGATAGCGTTTAGCTCTTAACGTGATGTGCTTTCTTCTGCTGCGATAATAAGGCAGGTAGATCAAGATTATGGCTGGTATTATTAGTTTGTTTCAGAAAATAATGTGATGTACATTATTAAAAAACCAACCTGGATATTTCTCTCTCTCTCTCTCTCTCTCTCTCTCTCTCTCTCTCTCTCTCTCTCTCTCCTTATTTATTGATGGATGTAAATTTAGCATGAAGTATTTTATGCTAGCTGTCCAAATTCTGGCTATGTAAGGCTTCCAGGACATTTATTTTTACCACCTAAGTCATAAAAGTTGTTTTCCATATCTTCAGTCAAACGCAAGTACAGGCCAAAAAAAAAGAAGAAGAAGATGGGGGGAAGCATAAAAATTTCCTTGTTGCGTTACTCCTAGCCTATGCAGAGATACAGTAATATCATGGTCCACAAAGCAAATTGGGTGGGTAAGGGGGGGGGGTGGAGATACAAAGAGTAGGTGTTCGGTTAAAATACACTGAAGAGTCTTGACAGTTGGAAATTGTATCGTCTTTGGAGGGAATGCATAATGATTTTTATTTCGTTTGAAATATGCAGAACTTTCTGAAGGTAACTTTCACCCTCTGTTATTACTTTCAAAGCATCCTCTCTCTCGATAGATACAGGTAGATGGTGACAGATGATAGATAGATAGATGATAGATAGATAGATGATAGATAGATAGATGATAGATAGATAGATGATAGATAGAGATAGATGATAGATAGATGATAGATAGATAGATAGATAGATAGATAGATAGATAGATAGATAGATATAGATGATGATAGATAGATAGATAGATAGATAGATAGATAGATAGATAGATCAGTGTTTCCCAACCTTTTTTGGGCAAAGGCACACTTGTTTCATGAAAAAAAATCTCGAGGCACACCACCATGCCAGATGGGGAAAGGTCACTTTTTACTTATGTAAAAAAAAATAAAAAAATAGTAACAGCATAGAAGGTAATGGTTAGGCTAGCATCCCTCTTCCAAATATGCTAGGTTTTTATTTGCAGGGACTGTTCTACATGGGAAAGCATTCAGCACTGTCATTCTCCCATCTGCCATCTGAATTGGTACTATTCTGGGTCAACTTACTCTGCTGCATGTGTAGATGAAAATGGCACCAAGTGTGGGGGAGGGGGCAGAACAGGTTTCAGATACATAGACAGAAGCTGGCTCTAAGATCTGCCTGCCATTGCACTCTGAGGTGTGAATCCTATGGAACGAAGCAAACCCACTTATATTCTTACATACGGTCCTTTTAATGCACAAGGTAACAAAATATGTTAACTTGCTCCAGCAGTTTTATGTTGTAACATACTGAAAAGACTGTCGAAGTCTCGTGCTCCCCCAGCCTTCGCCAGCCCTGCGCCCTCCAGATGTTTCGGGCTACCAGCCACGCTCCCCTCAGTCTCAACCTAATATCCCCAAGTGTTTCATATTTACTAGGAAATAACTCCCGCTGGTACAACGGAACTTCCTCCCAAGCAAGTCCATCTCTCGGTTT
This sequence comes from Podarcis muralis, assembly GCF_964188315.1. Taxonomy (NCBI): domain Eukaryota; kingdom Metazoa; phylum Chordata; class Lepidosauria; order Squamata; family Lacertidae; genus Podarcis; species Podarcis muralis. The sequence continues at coordinate 12,710,773 of NC_135660.1, read as the reverse complement.
ACATCCACGAGCTCGGGGCTGCGGCGTCCAGGAGGCGACAGCCCCGCCCAATGGCCCCGAGGGGACCCCGGAAGGGAGGCTTCGGCGCGGCGGCGGCCCCTGCGCATTTCGCCTCAGGCTCCGCGGGGGCGGCAGCGACAGGCTGCGCGGCTCCTCCTCGGGCCGCTAGGCGGAGCCAGAGCAGCGCGGGAGGGCAGCGGAAAGGGCGGGTCCGTCACTATAGAGACGCCCGCTTGGGTGGCGCTCGAGGTGGCTCCGCCTGGCCCGCGAGTCCTGCGAAGCGCTCTTCCCCGGGGCCTGTGGCGCAGGCGCAGAGCGGCGCGGCGGAGGGCCGCTTCCCTCCCCCGCCCGGAGCGGCATTTAAAGGGGAAGTGGCCCCTTTCCCGCGGCCGGCCTCCTCCGTCGTCGGCGCCCGGCTCTCCTATGGCCTGGCCCGGGGCGCGGAGGGCGCGGAGAGTGGCAGTCGGGGCCGGGGGGCCATGGCTGCTCCCGGGGCGTCACGCTTCCTCTACGAGCTGCCCGCCGCCCCGCCTCTCGCCGCCCGACTCGCCCGCCTCCCTCCAGGCAACATCTCGCGGCACACCAGGCAACGTCTCGCGGCACACTAGTGTGCCGCGGAACACCGGTTGGGAAACACTGAGATAGATAGATAGATAGATAGATGATAGATAGATAGATAGATATAGAGGTACATACTCACAGTTATAATTGCTAAGTGAGCAATTGCTGACATTCTCACTGTTTCCCCACTGTTTACATTTGTAAAATTTATTTTGCATTATCTTATTTTAATATTTAGATTCCTTGCTATCTGTACCATGTGATAAATGAGCTGACACAAAGATTTAACTGTACATCTCTGTAAACACTGAAGACATTCCTCAGGGAAGGGGCATCCTGTCACCCAGTGCCGGATTTATGTATAAGCTAAACAAGCTATAGCTTAGGGCCCCACGCTCTTGGGGCCCCCAAAAAAATTTAAAGGAAAAAATTCCTGGATGTACATTTCCAAAATATAAGATAAAAAACAAATATGGGTAAAATAAAACCTACATGCAGCAACAGTGTTTCGTGTTGTGTAGGCTCCTATGATGCAAGTAATGGGCCCTGCCTGCTAGCCTGCTCCCTAAAATATCACTGGTTTGCTCATTTCTTTATACAGTCGTACCTTGGTTCTCAAACTTAATCCATTCCAGAAGTCTGTTCCAAAACCAAAGCGTTTCAAAACCAAGGCGTGCTTTGCCATAGAAAGTAATGCAAAACAGATTAATCCGTTCCAGACTTCTTTTAAAAAAACAACCCTAAAACATTGTATTTCACTATTAATATACTTCTTAATTGTATTTCAGTTCAACAATTAGTTTGGTTAAATACATATTTTGTTATGTGGAGGTGGCTTGAGATACCTATTAGGTCCATAAATTACCATATAGCATATATTCAACACAAAAATCAGCGGCAATTTGTTGTTGACAAAGGAGAGCTGGACATATAAAGGGCCCCATTACCTTCAGTAGCCTAGGGCCTCATCAGACCTAGATGAGAACACGGCCCCATACTCTCCCCCTCCCCCTGTAATTGGTGTTTTGCACACTTGGGCTATACTGCATCATTTATTTATTTATACCCCTCTTTTTCAGTTTTATTCCATTTTGGAGGTGGTTCCTTGTTGTCTGAAAGGAGAAGCCAGTGTGGTGTAGTGGTTAGAGCATTGGACCAGGTGCTGGGAGGTCAGGATTCAAATCCCCACTCAACCACAAAGCTCACAGGGTGGCCTTGGACCAGTCACTCTCTCTCAACCTAGCCTACCTATGAACATAAAATGGGGAGGAAGAGAACTGTGTTCACCATCTTGAGGTGCTGGGAGGAAAGGTGGCATATAAACACATTAAAAGAATGAATGAATGAATGAATGAATGAATGAATGAATGAATGAATGAACAGGATGTTTTACAGCGCTGATATTTTAAAATAAAAAGGCTGCAGGTCAGATGTGACCACTAAATAAAGAAATAAATATGTTTATTCAAAGCATTCCAAAAGCCTGCCACAACAGCTTACTACTATCAGTGATTAGACCATGCCTGGACTCAAGCTTTTAACTTGAAAATACACATCACAAAAGGAAGGAGGACTGGGGAGGAGGAAGAAAAAATAAATCCCAAGACCCGTTCTTAATTACAAAGCTCTTGTAACAAGTACAGTGGTGCCCCGCAAGACGAATGCCTCGCAAGACGAAAAGCCCGCTAGACGAAAGGGTTTTCCGTTTTTGAGTTGCTTCGCAAGACAATTTTCCCTATGGGCTTGCTTCGCAAGACGAAAACGTCTTGCAAGTCTCGCCATTTTTTCCCCGCCCCCCCTTTTTCTAAGCCGCTAAGCCGCGAATAGCCTTTTAGCCGCTAAGCCGCTAAGCCTTTAATAGCCACTAAGCCGCTAAACCGCTAATAGCGCTAATCCACTAAGACGCTAATAGGGTTGCTTCGCAAGACGAAAAAATCGCTAGACGAAGAGACTCGCGGAACGGATTATTTTCGTCTTGCGAGGCACCACTGTAACTGAGTTCAGGGAAAGTAGAAGAGAAATGTTGCTGGTACAGTCATACCTTGTGTTGCGTTAGGTTCATTTTGCATCTTTTCGGCTTGCGAACGCGGCAAACCCGGAAGTATACACTTCCAGGTTTTGCCCCACGTGTGTGCGCAGAAGCGTTCTGTGCACTTTGCGCATGCACAGAAGCATTCTGTGCACTTTGCACATGCATGGAAGTGCTCTATCGTGCCGTGTGCGTGCACAGAATCAGCGCTCTATTTATGGGCTTTTGGGGGTCTGAACGGCACCCCAGAAAGGATCGAGTCCGTAACTAGAGGTATCACTGTATTTCATCCAACCTCTTTGAAGTCCTGCACTCCGATCTCTCTCCCTCTCTTATAGCCTGACAAAATGTCTGCTGTAGTTTGCAGCTGAAGGAGGAGCCGAAAGATGCTAGCTTTTCAACGGAGGAGACAGAGAGGCTGCACAGTCCCATCTCTCTCCATCTCCGAATGTGAAAGTAATATAAAAACAATCTCCAAATATCAATAAAACTTAATTAAGAAATACAGTACAACAGTTACACCTAGAGACTGACAAAACACGGCAAAGCAGAGAATGACTAATAACCAGCTGAATTAAAGTCGCAATATGCTTTGCCCTCTGAACACCAACTGGATTAAAAATGTCTCTCAACAAAATTGGCGGGAGTTGAGGCGAGAGCGGTGACCTGTTGGGGTCTCCCGGGGAAGGAATTCCAGAGAGACGGAACAATTACTGAGATGGCTTTTTGCCCCATCACTCTTATGAAAGGACTTGGAGTAACATCGCCTGAGGACCTTTTTAAAGGAAGAATGTTTATTTGCAAATAAAGAGAGAGAGAGAGAAAACACTGCCAGCTGTCATTAGCCATGCAGCCTAAGCTGTAAGATGTTGTAATCTGCATTACAGAACCTGAGGTTTTTTAATAGTGGGTCTCAAACCTTTTGGAGCCACTGCTCCCTTGGTTCTATGAACTCATCCTCAGTGCCTCCAATAATAATAATAATAATAATAATAATAATAATAATAATAATAATAATATATTTATGCCCCACCCATCTGGCTGGGTTTCCCCAGCCACTCTTGGTGGCTTCCAACAAAATAAAGCACTTGCCTGGCAAGTACCTCTGCATGACCGATGGCTCACGCCAGATGACTATCTGCAAGCAAGCTAAATAAATAGAACTTTTCTTTTCTTTACCTCTGTGGATCATGGGATTTGTGAATGACACCTAAGCTAGCTCACTTAGATGTCTGTGTTATAATGGCCCTCCAGAATGACAGAGGGAAAACAAACTTTGCTGTTAGGACCACAGCCAGTCATTTAAAAATGCCTCATTCACATTATTGCTTCCTAGTGGGCATTTTCACTCCAGAGCTCTGTTTAAATGATATGTATAAAACCCCTATCATTCCTGGATTTTGGATACAAAGACATGGAACCATAATGGGATGAAGGGAAAACCGAGAGCCAGCTAGCAGCTAGTTGCTCCAATCTCTTTGGCAGTTTCTACTGCCCTGCTGTTAATATTTCTTTTGAGAGGCGAGCTTTTTCTTTCTCTGATCTAAGACAGGCTGAATTCAACCAGAAACCTGGTTACAGCCAGGAGCTGCATGGGAGAGTCAACACTCTTCCAAAGCAAAGTTGCACTCCTGCTAATACTTATCTGGTGGTTTACTTGACTGCACAATGTTTGTAGTCGTTTCTTGATATATCAGGTGTACTGAGAGGGTAAGGTAAAGTGGACCTCTGACCATTAGGTCCAGTCGTGGCCAACTCTGGGGTTGCAGCGCTCATCTCGCTTTATTGGCCGAGGGAGCCGGTGTACAGCTTCCAGGTCAGGTGGCCAGCATGACTAAGCTGCTTCTGGCGAACCAGAGCAGCGCATGGAAACACCGTTTACCTTCCTGCCGGAGTGGTACCTATTTATCTACTTGCACTTTGATGTGCTTTCGAACTGCTAGGTTGGCAGGAGCTGAGACCAAGCAACGGGAGCTCACCCCGTCGCGGGGATTCGAACCGCCGACCTTCTAATCAGCAAGTAAAAAAAAGCACATGGACTTTATTCTGTACCCAAAGCACAGCTTCTTTGTTTTCAACAAAGAAAGAAAGTCTCGGAAGAATTCAGAATGCCCTGTTACTAGATCAGATCGCTTGTCTCAATGGACTTTTCTTATCCAACCAGCCCAAAATAGTCTTCTCTGACTTCCTGGAATGATGTTGTAACGTTGTTTCAGCCAGAGAGGTGATAGGATAGCCATCTTCAAATATCTCAAGGGCTGTCACATGGAAGATGGAGCAAGCTTGTTTTCTCCTGATCTGGAGGGTAGAACTTGAACACCAATGGAGTCAAGTTACAAGAAGTGAGAGCCCAACTAAACTTCAGAAAGAACTTTCTGACATTAAAAGCTGTTTGACAGAGGAATGGACTCCCTTGGGAGGTTGTGGACTCTCCTTCATTGGAGATTTTTAAGCAGAGGTTGGGTGACCATCTGCCACGGATACTTTAGTTGAGACTACTACAGGATTACAGGAGGATCGGTTGAAGGAACTGGATATATTTAGCCTGGAAAAGAGGAGATATGCCTGTCATCTTAAAATATCTCAAGGGCTGTCACATGGAAGATGTGGCAAGCTTGTTTTCTCTTGCTCCAGAAGGTAGGACCCGAACAAAGGGTTGGACAAGATGACTCTCAGAGTCCCTTCGAACTCTACAATTCTATAATTTTATGTCAAGGTAACTTACATAATTGATTAGGTAAATTACACAATTTCACCACAGCATACAGTGAGAAAAAATAAGACAGCCTTTGGTTGGAAGACAAACTGCAGTGGAAGAGAGATGGAGCTGCATGTGACAAACACAATGTGGATTGGAAAATGTTGCCTTCAAGAATCCAAAATGGATGCTGTAAGCAGGCTGAAGATGTCACGTGAGAGGTCTTGGAGCTTAACAATTATTTTCATCGTGTGCATTAACTAAGTAGCTGAGACCAAGCTTCCATGCAATATGCAACTCTTTCTTGTTTCTCCCCAAAGACTAGCAGGAGGATGATAAATTATGCAAATGACTAAGCACAGAAAGTAATAGCTTTTTCAAAATAAAGAAACATGCATACTGGCAATTTTGGTAATCTATACAGGTAAACATTTTTTTTCACATGCCATTTAAATGGATACCAAAAGTATAACGAACCGCAGACGAGCATTCATTATCAGCAGCTCTCATCTCATACTTGTAATGGGATAAGAGATTTGTTTTTCCTTGTGGCCTTACGTAACAATGAACTCAAAGTTGCTCACGTAAAACAATCCATACAATCAGCTTAACCTCCGCGTGTGTTTTGCCTTGTAAAACACTGAGCCATTAGCCTTAACAATGTCAGTGTGTTCTTGCTAAAATCCAGCTAAATTAGCATCCAAGGGAATATTTAAGAGCACCTTTCACAATGAGTAATGTATTAATGCATTATGGGCTTCTATTAAACTGAGCAACCCTTCAATGCTCTGTGAAGGATTTAGAAAGTGCTAATGTGTAAGCTCAGGAGGAAAGGAAGAAATGGGTTCACTTCAGATCTGCAAAGACAGGTACAGACTGTAAAGCAAATGTATGGCATCAGAAAAGCAGCCTTAGGTAAGATATTTAGGATTTGGAGGATACAAACCCAAAACGATACAAGCACCAGGGATGGCTTGTCTAAATTGGCTTAATTCTGAAAAGCAGGTGTGCCTTCCAGTTTCAACTGAAGCACGATGGGTGATTAATTTCATCCCTAACTATTTCTACCTTGCAAGTAAGAAACTCCTTAAGAAAATGAAAGGATCTCTGCTGGATTATCCAGCCCATCATTTTGCCTGTCCAACTGACCCAGTCATGTAGAAGTTACATGTGTTTTATATATTTTTAGCTACTGCAGATTTTAATCAGTTTAATAAGTTCATACAAACACCTTTCTTTACCCAATTATTGTAATGCCCCCCCACATATATTTCTAAACCTCTTAGATATTGGTGTGTTGTTGTTTTTTTAAAAAAAGCTACAGTATATAAAGTTTGTCCAATAAACAAACAAGCAAGCAAGCAAAGTTAAACTTCTCTTCCCTCAGCGGCCAATCAGATACCCTTAGAAGCAGAAGCAGAACTGAAGAGCAACAGAATTTTCCCCACGTACTTCATCTGCCCTCAGAATGTAGAAAAGAAGAAGAAGAAGAAGAAGAAGAAGAAGAAGAAGAGGAGGAGGAGGAGGAGGAGGAGGAGGAGGAGGAGGAGGAGGAGGAGGAGGAGTTTGGATTTGATATCCCGCTTTATCACTACCTGAAGGAGTCTCAAAGTGGCTAACAATCTCCTTTCCCTTCCTCCCCAAAACAACACCTCTGTGAGGTGAATGAGGCTGAGAAACTTCAGAGAAATGTGACTAGCCCAAGGTCTCCCAGCAGCTGCATGTGGAGGAGTGAGGACGCAAACCCGGATCACCAGATTATGAGTCCACTGCTCTTAACCACTACACCAGACTTATCTACATTCACAGAACGCCTTGATAGCTTATCAGGACCGTGAGGTGGCAGGCTGGGGAGAGGTTGGGGCAGTTCAGGCACAGAGGTGATCCTGTCAGTGTACCCAAACTGCTCTGAACTTGCCACTGCCCTGCTCTCTCAACAACGGGCAGTAATTGTGGTGCTGTTGCCAGAGACTCTGTGGCCGGATTTACGTACAGTGGTACCTTGTGTTACAGACGCTTCAGGTTACAGACTCCGCTAACCCAGAAATAGTACCTCGGGTTAAGAACTTTGCTTCAGGATGAGAACAGAAATCGCATGGCGGTGGTGCAGCGGCGGTGGGAGGCCCCATTAACTAAAGTGGTACCTCAGGTTAAGAACAGTTTCAGGTTAAGAATGGACCTCCAGAACGAATTAAGTTCTTAACCCGAGGTACCACTGTATAAGATAAACAAGCTATAGCTTAGGGCCCCACTCTCTTGCCCCCCCCCCAAAAAAAATAAAGTGAAAATAAACTGGATGTACATTTCCAAAATATAAGATAAGAAACAAATAAAATAAAACCTACATACAGCAACAGTGTTTTGTGTTGTGTAGGCTCCTATGAGTTAAGTAATGGGCCCCGCCTGCTAGCCTGCACCCTAAAATATCACTGGTTTGCTCATTTCTATATATAGGGTGCCTACATTCTGCATAAGGGACACGGGTGGCACTGTGGATTAAACCACAGAGTCTAGGGCTTGCCGATCAGAAGGTCGGCGGTTCGAATCCCCGCGACAGGGTGAGCTCCCGTTGCTCGGTCCCTGCTCCTGCCAACCTAGCAGTTCGAAAGCATGTCAAAGTGCAAGTAGATAAATAGGTAGCGCTCCAGCGGGAAGGTAAACGGCATTTCCGTGCGCTGCTCTGGTTCGCCAGAAGCAGCTTGGTCATGCTGGCCACATGACCCGGAGGCTGTACGCCGGCTCCCTCGGCCAATAAAGCGAGATGAGCGCCGCTACCCCAGAGTCGGCTACGACTGGAATTCATGGTCAGGGGTCCCTTTACCTTTTACATTCTGCATGGACAGGTTGCATGGCAACCTATTAGGTCCATAAATTACCATATAGCATATATTCAACACAAAAAACAGTGACAATTTGTTGTTGACCAAGGAGAGCTGTACACATAAAGGGCCCCATTAGCTTCAGTAGCTTAGGGCCTCATCTGGCCCTGCCATAGAGGCTTTGCTGTCATTACAGTCATCTATGATCTTTCCACACTGAAGGGGGTGCATGTCTTTTCTTCATCCATCTTTAGTTTCATTAAAACTCACAAACATCGTAGTAACAAACAGATGCTATTGAGTTATAGATTTTCTTTCTTTCTTTCTTTTTTGCATTTTTAGAAAATGCAAAGATAGGCTTCACCATGAAGCATCTTCAAAGCTGTAAATGCATATTCCCTCCCCCAAAACAACCATCACTTTAGATATATGGCGGCTCTGCAACCCATTCCATTTCAAGCTTGTTAATTAGTTTGTCCTCGTCTGCATACGATTTTGCACACTGTGTGTAACTTTATTCCGCCTCGCGAATATTGCTGTAGTCTTCTCACATTTTGTGTTGTCACTGTTTTATTGGTTTTCATACTTAACTTCATCTTTAATGACCTCAAGTTACAGGAATGTCTCTTTTATTCTGATTATTTTTAGCCATGAGGATGTTTGAAAAATGCACTTATGGTAAATGAGTCATTACGCTTCCCATCCCTAGATTTGTGCTTGGTAAGCAAAGCAGCATGACTGAGCATGGCTCTGGGGGAATTATGTGAAACATTAAAACATGGGAATTGCCTTGCTGGGCTCAAGTAGAGCTCGTCTGCCTCCAGTTGTAGCCAACCAGATGTACCTGGAAACTTACAAGCAGCTGAGCTTATGATCACATCCCAATGTTTATCCCCAGCACCTGGTCATCAGTGATGTACCCAGTTCATCCTGGTTCCCACTCAGACCCTTGGCTCAGTTATTACCTATTCCAATATTCACCACAATCTAAACACAGATGAGTTTTCAAGGTGCACTCAGTGGGTAAATACAGACCTCCAAAGAACATGGCTAGGCACATGCTATGATGCTGTACCAACACTTGACATGTCCCCTTAGTTCTTCTTTTGAAGAGTGGAGTGGGCAGAGTCCTGTCTGAAGACACGGGATCAGGCAAGCAAGGGAGCACTCCCAAGAATAGGCTTGGTCTGTTCATACACCTCCACAACCAGCGTCTTGGCCATGGAGATGTTGGTGGAGTCAATGACACAAGATTACTGTCCAACCTAGGCTCGGCTCCCTCCCTGAAGGTAGGGAGCACATCACTAGCAGGAAGTGGGACTGGGGTCCATTTGGGCCTTTTTCCTGGGAATATTCACGGGGTGCTTCAAGGCATACAGAGATCACATGCTGAATGTGAGAACATCAAGATGTTCCCTGTTTAGGGAAGCTTTTAATGTTTAATAGACTATAGTATTTTAATATTCTGTTGGAAGCCACCCAGAGTGGTTTGGGAAACCCAGCCAGATGGGTGGGGTGTTAATAATAATAATAATAATAATAATAATAATAATAATAATAATAAATCATATATAGTTATGTGATGATATAAGAGAGCCAGTGAAATCTCCTTCCCCAAATTGCCCAAAGCAGGGGGTAATTTTTTATATTAAAAAAACTACTGATAGTTTGTATGGAAAGCATTTCCTCCTTCCAGCAATTTAAGAGGAGAGAGGGTTTGTTGTTGAAATGATTCTGTAACATTATTATTATTATTATTATTATTATTATTATTATTATTATTATTATTGGCAGGGAGGACTGGCACATTTCTTGGCTACTTCTATTCTGATGTGAGAGATGGGACAGAATTGAGACTCTATTGACATTTTAGTGAAAAATTGCCAAATCCTTTCGCAGCTGGATAAATGGGTCTTTACCATGAGTGTTCACTTATTAAGGTTATAGTCTTGTTGTAAACGTGTTTGTTGTGTTTGCATTTTTAACTGTTTTTAATTGTAAATCGCCTTGATATGGTGGTTTAGAAGGTGATCAGTAAATTAACTCTAACAACAACAATTCTCACTTTTCAAACCAATACACAAATTGAAATGCAGGTATCTTTTGAAGGTCACACTTCTTTGACTTTTGTGATGCACTTCTCAAACCAAAACATGTGCAGAAATGCATATATTCAGGGAAGATAGGTGGATACTCATGGAAATAATGTGCAAGAATTCATTATATTAGGGAGAACTGCTTGCAAAATGTCTATATTAGAAAAAAATATCTCATTACAATGTGTATTGGGGAAATGTACACAAAAATTCTGGTAGTCTTTGTAAGGATTTTTTTAAAATAATAAAACAAAAAAAACCCCTAAATTTCTTCAGAAATGTGGAGAACTGAATTTAGGATTGGGAGGGTGAGAAACTAAGCGAAACCAAAATGGGCAGATTAATCCATCCCTCTGTCAACCTGGCCACTCTTGCGCAATTCGGCCATGTCTACATGGGAAAGGCAGAGAGTTCGTTGCCAGACCATCTGTTCTGGAAGGTAGGTTTTTATAGTGTGCATTTAAGTAAGCCCGCCTGTAATTAGCTAGCCTCACATTTTATACTTCTACATAGGTAAAATGGGGACGAGCGAGTTCTAATTAATGTAAGTGAATGGATGGCTAAATCTACGGAGCAGGTGGAGTACATATACATGAGAGGGAGAGAGATGCGACATTATTGTCTTTGCTGCCAATTTTATGGCTGCTTTGGGAAAACCAGGCTCTATATTGTCTTTCTGGGACCAATCGCAATAAATACTTTATGGCTATTAATCATGAGACCAATCATTTGGCATCATTAAAAAGTTATCAGACTTCCTCTGTTAGACCTTTTTTTTCTTTTGTTTTTTTGTTGATGAAGTACAAAGGACACATTATGATAAATGTTGCTGTTAACCCGAGGGTCTGCGGATTCAGAGGCAGAGGTGTAGGAGGGGGGGCAGGGAGGGGTGGACCGCCTGGGTGTCATCTCTGAAGGGGGTGACATTCGGCGCGCTGCTTGCCCACGACTCCCAAGCCTACTCGGAGCCATCAATGTGTGTGGGGGAGGGGGTAACAAAAAAGATTCTGTACCGGGTACCACCTGTTCAGAGGCCCAAGGGGAGAGGCCTAGGGGTTCAAAGGTGGAACCTAGTTGAGCTGAGCATGGGTAGAGTTTGACATCCCTTGGTATTTTGTTAGACAAGTTTGAAACTTCTTTCAGCTGATCTCCAGTGCAATTTTGTTTCTCTCTTCCCATTGTGTTTTCAGTACACTACTACTCCTATCAACAACAACAACTTTCTTATTTTATTATTTATACCCCAGCCCCACTGGGTGGCTTCCAACACATAAAAATGCAATGAAACATCAATCATTTAAAACTTCCCAATACAGGGCTGCCTTCAGATGTCTTCTAAAAGTTGTGTAGTTTTTTTATTTCCTTGACATCTGATGGGAGGGTGTTTTACAGGGTGGGCGCAACTGCCGAGAAGGCCCTCTGCCTGGTTCCCTGTAACTTCATGTCTCGCGGTGAGGGAACGGCCAAAAGGCCCTCGGAGCTGGAGTGTAAATTGCGACCGTTCACAGATTCATCTCATGTCTGGAATGGAAATCAAACCAGCGAATAGATATGGTATTTGCTGTTCAGTTCGCAAATGATATAAAACTGATTATGCTTTTCCTCCCTTTGCACCACATTTCCTTTGCATCGAAACGAACGGGATGGGAAAACGTCGAGACAGCATGATATGTGTAATATACACTGTTAATTCAGCCAATCACACGAGATACATAAATTTGCAGTGAGATGAATGGCACGGTTTGGGGAGGATGCCAAGTTGCAGACGAACAGAAGCAGCGCTGTGGGTGACAAACTCAGGGTGGAACAGAAAGCAATGCCTTCTTACATTCCTGTTTGGCAGGGCCTTTTCACTGGCTGTGCCAAGGCTTTGCAATTCCTCTGCTAATCTCCCTTCTTGGAGCCTTCCAATGGCAGATGAAGACATTTATGTATAAACGAGTCTTTTTGTTTTTGTTTTTCTGCTGCTGGTTTGTTTTCCTTGGATGCTTTTTTAAAAAATCTGCTTTTGGTTTTATTTTCTCCTATTTTCATTGCGCTGTTGTTTTTAATATCGGCTTTGATATTGTGTTAGTATGTAACCACTGTGGGTCGTCTTGGTTGTAGCAGGTAATGGCAGTTGTGGAAAGGCAGGATATATATTCGAAATCAGGAACAGGGAACCTTCACCCCATCGAATGTTGCTGGACTTCAACTCTCATGAGCCTTGGCCAACGATGCTGGGATTATGAAAGCTGTAGTCTAACAATGTCTGGAAGGTCAGAGGCTTTCCGCCAGTACTGTATATAATAAACATACTCTGTCATTGTGAGACAAACCATGAGACCAAGGAACCCTAGTTAATTGGTGGGGGGGGAGGGGTTGGATCAATACAGTAGGATTAGGGTTGGGGGATGAATCTAATTCACTTTGCATTTATAGATGAACTTCCCTATTTTACACATTCTGCAGCAATATTTAAACCAAAACAAAGCCATCCTTTAAAATCCACATGTCTCCAAATTTTGAAATGCAGCTCTCCAGCAAAGTAATGTGTACAAAAATGCACATACTAAGGTTCTGCGTGCATATAAAATGCATATATCAGTGAAAATGGCAGGCAAAATTGCTTTGCAAAAATGTGGATATTAAAGAAGTTGCATTAAAAAAAATGGATATTGCACTAAAATTCTACTGAATTTTCAGGAGGGTTTTTGTGGGTGTGTTTTTTGAAAAATCACAAACTGATGTGGAAAAATAGAGAATGGAACTTGCAACGACAAAATGAAAGGTGCGGGGACAACGACCTGAAATGAAAATATTCACCTAACCCTAATTAAGAGACAGGACTTGGATCATTCTTGAATGCTGAACTGAAGATCATGGGAACAAACCATATCATTAGTGTAGCAGTGCTGCAAATCCGTTAGGTAGAGGTCTCTGAGTGCTCTGACATGTGCATCGTTCTCCTGCATGAGAAATTCCACCTCTTCATTCTAATGGAGAAGGCCCGTATAGGCTTCCATTTAACTGTCAAGATGATAATAATAATAATAATAATAATAATAATAATAATTTATACCCCGCCCATCTGGCTGGGTTTCCCCAGCTACTCTGGGTGGCTTCCAACAAAACACTAAAATGCAATAACCTATTAAAAATTAAAAGCTTCCCTAAACAGGGTGGCCTTCAGATGTCTTCTAAAAGCTTGGTAGTTATTTTCCTCTTTGACATCTGGTGGGAGGGCATTCCACAGGGCAGGTGCCACTACTGAGAAGGCCCTCTGCCTGGTTCCCTGTAACTTGGCTTCTCGCAGTGAGGGAACCGCCAGAAGGCCCTCGGTGCTGGACCTCAGTGTCCAGGCAGAACGATGGGGGTGGAGACGGTCCTTCAGGTATACTGAACCGAGGCCGTTTAGGGCTTTAAAGGTCAGCACCAACACTTTGAATTGTGCTTAGAAATGTACTGGGAGAACGGCTCCCTCCCCAGTCCAACGAAGGGAAGCATAACTGAGCACCCAAATATTTTGGCAGGTGTTAAATCAGGACCCATCATTTTAATTAAATAACACCCCCCCCCAAAAAAAAAAAAATCTAATGAGGTAGCCGTTGGCCTACAAAAAATCAAAATCAAGGTTCCACTGACTCCTCATTTAAGCTGCACAAGGCTTTCGTGCTGATGCAGGCATTATTCCCACATCTGCATACACAGGAAAATGTGAGAATTGCTAATACACGAGGCTGACAGATTGGTGAAGCCTGTAGCTCCAGAAATTGCAGTATGACACTACACTGGCATACTTCATTTCAAGCTACTTTAGAATAACTGCTGCATTTCAAAAAGGTAGCATCTCATTTTGCCCCTCTGCTTGCTGAAGTTCAAAAACTATGTTTAATATTCCCTTTTCTTTTATACATTTATACTTGTTTACACATGTCCCCCATCAAAATCTCAAACAGGAAACATCAGGAGCATAGTAAGCAGGTCAGTTATTATTAGCTTTCACTTTATTGGCCTAATCTTATCTTCTAAACATTTATACAACTGGAGAGGTAAGTTAAATTCTACACAGAGAAGAGGACTCCCGTTGTCTCATCAGTTTCATTTAGATGCATTTGTAGGCGGCATTGGGGAAGAGAGGGTTTGTCTACAATTATATAGACCTGAGGAGTTATTTTTATGGACCTAACCCCTGTAAATATAAATGTCACCAACTATAAAGCATGTTGCTTGTTAAAGCCGAAATATAAAGCAAGGTTAAAAAACACAAGTAAACATGGCAACAAAAGTGCTCACTGTCTATCTGAACAATGCTTCTGGTACATTCCAGCTGAGTTATAAACTCACATTAATATTTCCTGAGAGAATTGGCAGAGTTTGTCATTTTGAACTACTACTCCCCCCCCCCCACACACCTTTAAAAAGTCATAGAGCGATTGAGCACAAGGAATGAATCATCCTCTCACCCACACCAATTATTTACTCTTCTGGCGGAGAAAAAAATAACAACAGACATGAAGTCAGTTGGCATTGCAGAGGGAAAGCATTCGCCTACACACTGTCTGGTCTTGGGGTAAACATATCGGCTATGTTTCTCCCCTTGTAGAGAAGAAGTCATTCAGCTTTGTCTCAGGACCTTCCTCCAAGAGCTGGAGAGGGCAGAGCTTAAGTCTGACGAGGTAGGAACTTTGGTCTCTGTCTCACCAAAAAGTACTGTTTGGGCACTATCCACATGCAGAACTTATGTAAGGGGGAGTTGGTAGGTTGCCCTGGCCCTGACATCTTGCATGCATGTCAGCAAAGGCAAAGCCTATGCAGGAGTAGCTTCTTACACACCTGCTTTGCCTCTGCAGACATGCCCACTGATGCATGGACTTCCAGAAGGAGTGGCCGGCACCACTCAAAGTGTCAGGGGTGGGACCTGGAGCAAATTACTGCCGCCATCTTCTTCATGCATAGGTTTTGCACGTGGAGAATGCCCAAACAGATTAAGGGGTTTCCTCCACCACAAAGAATGAAGTGTGAGGATTCAACAAGGTTCACCTTCTTGTTTTCACAGCCACAAGGGAAGTTCTAGTTAAAACAGGAGTCAGTGGGCTCCATGGAGAAGGGATACTATTGCCCACAACTGGGGAAGCCACTCTCTTTTCTGACATAACTATGGACCTTATTACAGTATTAACAGCTGGTTGCCTTGCAGATGATGCAGTGTTTTGCCGTCATTTTAGATACTTTATCCATGGTGGCTCTTGGGGTCTCAAATTTCAGCAGCACTCTGTGTGGCGCTGAAATTCGGAGCTCCTCCACCCTTCATGCTCCATTCTAAATCATAGTTGTGATGTCCCTGGCAACACTGCTGAGGCTACGTGCCGAGTGAGACTGAACTGGTCATGATCCCCTAAATCCATCTCTGATTTTACCCTCTATTCTTTGTAGACATTCTGAAGGTGTACAAAAGATACCCCACATTCATTAATCTTAAAACAAACTGATCCCAGGGAATGCACCCTTTAAAAGGTTCCTCACCCCACTCTGGTGTTACAGGAGAAACCAAGGCTAAAAATCCTCAGGCTGCTTCCCAAGTTCCTTGCAGAATATATCTCACCTCATTCTATGGGTCACTGTTCAACCTCTCCCATAATCTCCCATCAAGGTGGTGATAGTCAGAGTTTGAATGCTTAGAGTTTACTCCTCAGAGGATGTTACCACAGATCTGAAGTTTCATAATGTACATGCCTGAGTAGCTAGCCTCCATTTTAACTGATTCTGCGGAGGTCCCTTATGTTCAAAACAGAAGCAGCATTTGGTGTGAGACTGAGACCTACCTTGGCCTTCTGAGCCTCTTCTGCTTCTGCTGTCTTTTCCTAAGCAATTACATTGTGGGCCAAAGAGCTTGCCACTTCAACCAGCTCTCTGAAAAGTTGACCTAGGATTGTCACAGAAAGCTATCCCTAACTGCCATCTTTAGATGCTGCATGTGCAGAGGTGTTTGCTTTTGCAGTTGCAGCAGAGATTTTTGTGGAAATTCTACCCATTCAGAAAATGGCATACCCCTTGCAGTTCTGGCTCCAGGAGGTGGGATGTAGCCAAATAATGAATGACCTCCTGTCTAAAAGGAGTGCAGAAATTCACCAGGGGAGATTCCATGACCACCCTTCCTGTCAAACAGTGAGTGCTATTTATAAACACTGGAAAAATTAAATGCTAATGCTCCAGAGCATTTAGGGATTTCAACTGCATAGGCATTGGTAGCATTGCAGACACAGACAAGCTTCCTAACATGCTAGTCTCAACTGTTGAAAGAAAATGTAAAATCAATAGTGTAATGAAGCAATATAATGCAATAGATGTAAAATAAATTCTAAATAGCCATTGGAAGAAAAAGAAAGGCCTATAATCTGCATTTCCTAAAGCAGCAGCAGAAGTAGCAGCAGTAGTAATAATTGATAGTGGGGCCTCCAAGGATGCATGATCACATATTGCTAGTCCCAATTCAGCATCCAGTGAGCAAAATCAGCCCTAAGTGCTCATTGGAAGGACAGATCCTGAAGCTGAGGCTCCATTACTTTGGCCACCTCATGAGAAGAGAAGACTCCCTGGAAAAGACCCTGATGTTGGGAAAGATGGAGGGCAGAAGGAGAAGGGGACGACAGAGGACGAGATGGTTGGACAGTGTTCGCGAAGCTACCAGCATGAGTTTGACCAAACTGCGGGAGGCAGTGGAAGACAGGAGTGCCTGGCGTGCTCTGGTCCATGGGGTCACGAAGAGTCAGACATGACTAAATGACTAAACAACAACAAGCAAAATCAGGTTGAGACAAAATCAGGTTCCAGAAGGGGAAAGCCAGACTTGCCAAGGTCAGGCAAAGCAGACAAGAGGTGCCAATATGAGAGTCAAAGCAGGTCCAGATCAGCAAAGTTGGGCGAAAAAAGGCAAGGTCCAAAAAAGGCAAGTGAGCAAGGCACTCTGAATTGAGGTTGCCTGGAGGTCAAGCAAAGCATGCTTGGAGGTTGCTCCAAGAACCACCACGACCAGGTTGATCCTTAGGTAGCACTGCAACGTCCTCTGGCAAACTAGCCCCATCCCTAGCGAGTGAGGCCTGCTTTTAGCCACAATTGACTCTGGCAGCATGTGAGGCACTGGGAATCAACTTGGGCAGGGTGAAGAAGCGAGGGCCAAAAGTGGCCCTCCAAGTGTCTCCTTCTGACCCTTGGGACTCCTTTCAGGCCACACACCCAGACCCTACAAGTGTTCCTATTTTCCAGGGAGAGAGTGCCGGATTTACAGAAGCCATCCTTGATTTGATCCCAGAATGCCCCACTTTTCCTTAGGACGAGCTATTGTCATTGGAGAAATGTTGGAGGGTATGGAGTTATGCGACCCACCCACCCCAGCCAAGGAGATAAGTAATTATGCAACCTTTAGAAGAAATATGAAGGCAGCCCTGTATTGGGAATTTTTTTAATGTTTAATATTTTATTATGTGCTTCTATATGTTGGAAGTAGCCCAGAGTGGCTAGGGCAACCCAGTCAGATGGGGTATAAATATCACCATCATCATCATGAAATTGGATGTCTCTATTTTCATCAGAGAAATGTTGGAGGGTATGCACACCCTCCCCCCCCCCCCGGGCCACACCCCTCACTGGTCTTGTTTCACGTCCACATTGAGTGTTTTTGCGTGGCTGGAGAGCTTCCTGGAACTCTAAGAATGCCCCATGCTTGCCTCTTTGTGAAGAAACTAGCCTACTGTGCCAAACTTTACAGGGCAGTGTTTTGCCCTGACTTGCCTCTGGCCCTGCCCACTACTGGCATATGGCCCTTCGAAGATTTCATAGAAGGGAATGTGGCCCTTTGTCTGAAAGTGGTATTCCACCTCTGTATAGGCCTCTGTGCTGGAGTCCTGGCTCGTTTTATGCTCAGTAATATATATAATGGATGATGATAGGTAATGATCTCTCTGATAGGTTCCTCAACACTGCAGCCCATTGGCTTTTTATATTGTAAAAAAGGCAAAGCTCACATTTGTATCTATTTTCCTCCTTTTCGCAATCATTTGTTGATTGAAAAAGAAAAGAAAGAAAACGATGACTTCTTACTTGCTTTTTAAAAAAACAGAAACCCATTTCTGATTTCTGCATGGTTTACTACGTTCTCAAGGGATGCTTGCAATTTTTTAGGATTATGCAGTTTTATTGCTGCTTTTTATGATATTGTAAAGCCAACGCAAACAGTGGGAGAGGTTAGATGAAAATATGAAAATAAATAAAATGCTGTCAACACCTGTAGCAGTGTTGCTGTGAAGCTCTTAGTCAATCTTTTATATGGCCATTATGTTGTTAGAACTGTTGGGTCATCTTTCCAGCTTCTTGAGATGGTTCAATTTGTCTAGGTCATTCAGATCATACATGAAGTTTAGAGTGGATTTCAAAATAAATTCAGCGCTCATGATTTCAGTGGTCTTCAAACTCTACAGCTTAAACTCACTTGTAACATTGTGTGAAATTCACTCGTCTTTCCGTAAACTATCCTGGATTATTTAAAAATAAGAAAAGTTTAAGATGTACTGTAAGTGTGGTAGCAACAGTGTAATGATCCACAGCTCTGGAGTTTTGACCATAAGAGTATAAAGGAAAGCCACTTAAGAACAGCATGGTTGGGGAACTTGTGGCCTGCCATTGGACTCCAACTTCCACCAGTCCCAGTAAGCAAAGTCAATGGCCAGGAATGATGGGAGTTGGAGTCCAATGACATCTGAAAGTCAACAGGTCCCCCTGCCCTGATACAAGACAAGTGTATGCATGAAGATCACTTCTGTTACCTGGTTTTCTACTGCAGTTGTTTTGTGGCAACAGGTTGGTGTGGGAGGAATCGAAAAATATTACATTTCTTTCACGGAACGAGGAATTTTAGCCTCCGTTTCGACAGCTGCATTTGTGATTCCTCAAATTGTATGGAAGTGATTATAGTGCAGCGTCTCCTATCTCCATGTGCTCTTGAGTAGGTCAGTTCTTATGCATTTCTTTCATCTTATGCAGTTTCTTTTATGTGTTTTGGGGTGTCCACAAGGACACTCCGTGCATATCATTGGCAACAAGTAAACAGAAAAGAAGGCTTTTAATGTGAGCTGTGAAAGTTTGTTTATCGCACATTCCATTATATATGCAATCATATTGAACGTGCCTGGTCTTGCATTTAAGTAGGAACCACATAAGCTTCAGTTCATATGGCATATCAGGGGTTTTTTGGCAGGGGCAGGGAGAGAATGATAAACTTTTCCTCTGTGCTGCAGTCTTGATGAAAATCATCCTCCTTCGAATCTGCGTGGTGTCTTTTGCTGAGTGTGAAAAGGGTTGCACATTTCATATCTCTCTAAAATGAAGTTAATTACATGGGAAAGGGTGAGAAAATCTAAAGAATGGACGGAAGAAAGCAGATGTACATTCTGACACATGCCATAAATAAATCAAAGGGAATGAATATTTTTTTTTGTTCCCATTTAGAGGCCAAATGTAATTGATTCATAAATCAATTAATCACTGTGTCAAGAGACCAGAGGGCAGCAGAAAATGGTGCCCAAATTAAAATGAAAAGGAGGCAATTCTCTTTAAGATTGGAAGTTGGATGCTCAATCGAAGTCTAATCAGAAGTGACCCACTATTGTGAAAGGGGAAGCATCAATATCTTTCTAATTTCACAAAATACTTCCTTAAACGAAAGCTCAAATGATCAGGAGAGCTGATCATTCTTAAGGGAAGATGAGTGAGTGATCTTGTCTGAGGACATTTTGGTTGATTGCAAGTGTGATGGACACAGGAGTGACACCAGAGAAGCCTGATCAAAGGAGTGGAGGAATGATGAGGACCATTATCAAGATCGCTATTGGGATACAGTGGTGCCCCGCAAGACGAATGCCTTGCAAGACGAAAAACTCGCTAGACGAAAGGGTTTTCCGTTTTTTGAGTCGTTCCGCAAGACTAATTTCCCTATGGGCTTGCTTCGAGAGACAAAATGTGTTGCGAGTTCTTGCGAGTTTGTTTCCTTTTTCTTAAAGCCGCTAAGCCGTTAATAGCCGCTAAGCCGTTAATAGCCGCTAAGCCGCTAATAGCCGCTAAGCTGCTAATAGCCGTGCTTCGCAAGACGAAAAAACCGCAAGACGAAGAGACTCGCGGAACGGATTAATTTCGTCTTGCGAGGCACCACTGTGCATCCAACCTGGAATACCAGAATATTGTTCCAAAAAATCAGATAAAATTTACAAAGTCCGCAATACCTGAAGGAGCGTCTCCACCCACATCGTACACTGAGGTCCAGTTCTGAGGGCCTTCTAGTGGTTCCCTCACTGCAAGAAGTGAGGTTGCAGGGAACCAGGCAGAGGGCCTTCTTGGTAGTGGTGCCCACTCTGTGGAACGCCCTCCCATCAGATGTCAAGGAAATAAGCAACTATCTGACTTTTAGAAGACATCTGAAGGCAGCCCTGTTTAGGGAAGTTTTTAATGTTTGATCTTTTGTTTTGTTTTTAATATTCTGCTGGGAGCCGCCCAGAGTGGCTGGTGAAACCCAGCCAGATGGGTGTATAATTATTAGTATTATTATGCTGTTACTGCAACTGCTGCAGCATATGGTTTGCCACTGTGAGAACAGGATGCTGGACTAGACTGGCCTGATCTCAGTCTCTCTATACATTTTTAAGTACATATGGTGGGTGGTGGTGGAATTAATTAGCTGGAACTTTCTGTTTCTGCCTGACTGTTGAAATAATCTCTTTGTTTTCCTATTATCAACTCTCTTTACCCTCTCAGAGGGCAAGGCAACAGCAGAAGACAACATCTGTTGGGAATGCTTTGTAGCTGTTGTAGTCCTTGAACAGTGAAAGAAGCAGATCAGCAACACAGCTTTGTCTGTCAAGCCCTGAGTAGACGTAAAGGCAGAGCAAAAGTTAGCATCTCATATGTGGCAATATGGTGTTCCTTTATTATCTGTTGCATATGGTTAGCTCCTTCAGTCCTCAAGGTGTTAACCATTGCATTAGTGTCAGCTAAGTAGCACATTTTCAGTTATTATGCTTATGAGGGAGAGATAGCGTTGCTATTGTTGACTCTATTGAATAAATCAATGGGAAGACTCACTCATTTGTGTGTGTGTATGAGAACACTGCTGGATAAAGCTGCCCTTACTAAGTACTGAGATGTGCTTATAAAAGTATCTGGGCTGCACACTGTTCATTGGGATAAAGAGAGCTTGACTTGCTGACCTCCCAGAAAAAAACACAAATTCGATCTTCTCCTTTTAGGTAAAGATCATAAATCGACCCAGATGGTCGCCAGATTCTGTCTACAGATCAGTAGGCGCAGACCATCCCCCGATACAAATCAGTCTGTCAAGAAAATCACCATACTCAGACCCACAGGTGACTGGGCCAATTTTCTATGGTAGTTTTTCCTAAAGGTTTTATGCGTTTAGCACATTTTTGAACATGTAAGCCATTGTTCTCACAGTGGCCAACCACATGCCTTTGGGAATCCCCAAAGCAAGATCCAAGCATGAGAACATTCTGCTTTCCTGTGGTTTCTAGCACCTGGTTAATTAATTAATTAATTAATTTGATATACTGCCCTATACCCGGAGGTCTCAGGGCAGTTCACAAAAAAGACCGTGATATATAAAATCAAAATAAAAGCAATAACCCAATAATTCACACACCCCCCAAAAAGAGCCACATTTTACGGTTTTAAAGTTTTTATTAAGGTTTTCCATTAAAAACACCAAACATATCCATTTACATATCACAAAATTTGTCTTATTTGGACCTCCCACAACTTCTCTGACAATCATTCGTAGTTCAAATCTTATCTTCACATTCCTTTGTTTCAATATTTCCATCGTATTATATATTTCTATTCTTATTTACCTACTGGTCATATTTCCTTATATTTTCACAAAGCTTCTTTAAAACACACTAGCGTTGTACCCTCCTCACATGTGTTTTCCAAATACTCCGTAAATTTCCCCCAGTCCTCAAAAAATCTATGGTCTTTTTGATATCTGATTTTTCCGGTTAATTTGTCCAGTTCTGCGTAATCTGTTAATTTTGTCCTCCATTCTTCTAGATTCGGAACCTCTTCTTGTTTCCACCTTTGAGCTAACAATGTCCTTGCTGCGGTGATCGCATACTGGAATAGTTTACAGTCTCTCCTACTTATATCCATTCTTGTTATCCCCAGCAGGAAGGTTTCTGGTTTCTTAACAAAGCTGTATTTTAGCATTTTCTTTAGCTCATTATGTATCATCTCCCAGAACCCCCTTACTTTCCTGCAATCCCACCACATATGCATAAATGTACCTTCTTTCTCCCTGCATCTCCAACACTTATTAGAAATTTTGTACATTTTTTGCTAATTTTGCTGGTGTCATATACCACCTGTAAACCATCTTCATTGTATTTTCTTTTAATGTAACACATGCAGTAAACTTCAGATTTTCATTCCATATTTTTTGCCAATCATCCAAATCTATATTGTAACCTAAGTCTTTGGCCCACTGAATCATAACTACTTTTACTTCCTCGTCCATTGTATGCCATTCCAACAAAATTTTGTACATTTTAGAAATTATTTTGCAGTCATTGTTCACAATTTCTGTTTGGAATTTTGAATCTTTTTCTTTATAGCCTTTTTCTTTCTCTTCCTTTTTAAACATTTCATTTATTTGGCGGTAGTGCAACCAATCATAGACATGTTCCTTTACTTGTTCATATGGTTTTAACCTCCACTTTCCCCCTTCCTTCACCACCAAATCTGCATAGGTAATCCAATCACTTCTCATATTAATTTTCTTAACGCCTATGACTTCTAGTGGGGATAACCAATGTGGAACCCCTGTTTCCAATATGTTTTTGTATCTGTCCCAAACTTCCAGTAACGATTTACGAAAGATATGGTTTTCAAATGATTTGTAACCTTTCTTCTTTTCTTTCCAAAGATGCGCGTGCCATCCAAACCTGGTATCGAATCCTTCCAAATCTAGGAGCTTTGTGTTTTTTAGTTTTATCCATTCTTTTAGCCAGCAAAGACATGATGCTTCGTAGTATAACTTCAAATCTGGCAGGGCAAAGCCTCCCCTTTCTTTTGCGTCTGTTAGTAATTTGTACTTAATTCTCGGCTTTTTGCCCTGCCAGATATATCTAGAGATCATTCTTTGCCAATCTTTGAAAATCGCCACTCCTTTTAGTATTGGTATCATCTGGAAAAGAAACAGCATCTTCGGTAGCACTAACATCTTGATCATTGAGATTCTTCCCCAGAGGGACAGTTTTAACCTATTCCATGTTTCCAAATCTTTCTTAATTCCCTTCCACACCAAAACATAGTTGTTTTGGAACAGATCAATGTTCTTTGGAGTTAGCCATATTCCCAAGTATTTCACTTTTTTTGCAATTTCTATACCCGTTTTTTGTTGCAATACTTCCATCCTTGTTTTTTCCATATTCTTAGCTATAATTTTGGTTTTTTTCCTGTTTATGATAAACCCAGCCACCTCTCCAAATTTTTCAATTTCTTCCAATATCTCTGTTGCGGTCTCCAACGGTTCCTCCGCCATCAAAACTAAATCGTCGGCAAAGGCTTTAACTTTGTATTGGTTTTGGCCTACTGCCACCCCCTTTATACTTTCCTTTTTCCTAATTGAGTCCAATAGCACCTCAAGAACCATGATGAATAGAAGTGGTGACAATGGGCAACCCTGCCTAGTACCTTTGGAGATCTTTATTTCTTCCGAAATCACATTGTTTACTATTAACTTTGCTTTTTGCTCCGTGTATATTGCCTTTATCCCATTGAGAAAGTCGTTCCCCATTTCCCTCTGTTCAATATTTTCTAACATAAAATCCCATGATACGTTGTCAAACGCTTTTTCGGCGTCCACGAACATCAGCATTGCTTGCTTCTCATTCCTGGCAGTCAGGTATTCTAAAATATTTATGACATTTCTTACATTATCTCTCATCTGCCTGCCAGGAAGGAAGCCCGCTTGGTCTTCATGAATGATTTCTTGTAAAACCTTTTTGAGTCTTTCTGCAATTATTCCTGCAAAGATTTTATAGTCCGTGTTTAATAATGAAATTGGTCGGTAGTTCTTTACTTGGGTTAAATCCGCATCTTCTTTCGGGATAAGGATTATAAATGCTTCCTTCCACGTCCCTGGGATTTCTCTCTCCTTTAGTATGCTGTTCATTACCTCTCTCAATGGTAGCGACAGGGTTGTTCCCAATTCTTTGTAATATCTTGCTGTGAAGCCATCCGGTCCTGGGGCTTTTCCATTTTTCATTTTTTTTATCGCCACCTTTATTTCTGCTAAATCAATTGGGGTGTTCAACCTTTCTTGTGCTTCTGTCAGGATCTTTTGCACCTCTTTCTCTTTTAAGTATCTCTCTATCTTCCTCCTGTTATTCTTCTCTTTTCTTTTATACAGTTGTCTGTAGAAATCCAAGAATCCTTTCCTAATATCTTTAGGGTTAGTTATCTCTTCTCCTCCCACTTCAATTTTGTTAATTGTATTTTGCTCTTTCCTTTTCTTGGTCTGCCAGGCAAGCCATTTTCCTGATTTGTTTGCAAATTCGAAGTTCTTTTGTTTCAATTTTTTGATATTCCATTCCACCTCTTTGTTTATCATCATTGCGAATTGAGTTTGAAGAGCCTTGATACTTTGCTTAATTCTTTCATTGTTTGGTTTCTTAATTAACTTTTGTTCATTTTCCATAATTTGTTTTAAAATTCCTTTCTTTTCTTTCTCTCTATTTTTCTTTTTGATCGAATTCTGCTGTATAAAGAAACCTCTCATTACCACCTTGCTTGCATCCCAGACTGTACACATTTTCGTTCCTTTGTTACAGTTATCTTCAAAATATTCTTTCAGTTTCTTCTGTGCCTCCTGTATGACCCTTTGATCGTCCAGAAGGTAGTCGTTCATTCTCCATCTGAATGTTCTTTCTTCAAAGCCTTTAAGTTCCAATTTGATGGGACTATGATCTGAGATAACTCTCGGTTGAATTTCCACTTGGAGGATTCTTGGCGTTAGTTCGTTTGAAATCCAAATTTGGTCGATTCTCGACATAGACTGATTCGGTTCTGAATAGAAGGTAAACTGTTTTTCTAGAGGATGTCTTAGTCTCCAGGTGTCAACTAAATTACAATTTTTAACCATTTCAAAGAAGGTTTTTGGTAGTTTCCCTTCTTTCGATCCATTATTTCTCAATCTGTCCATTTCTGATGACACCACACCATTCATATCCCCCATCAAAATTATCTTCTGATCCGCGAACTCCAACAGCTTTTCCTCCAGATTCTTTAAAAAGTCAGTTTTGTTTCCATTAGGTGCGTAGATCCCGACTATTATTATTTTCTCGCCTTGCCATATAATTTGAATTGCAATAATTCTTCCTTCCTCGTCCTTAAAAATTTGCTGGGCTTCAATCTTGCTCTTTACATACAGTATCACACCCCTCTTTTTCTCTTTGTCTGAGGATATGAATTCATTTCCAAGTCTCTTATTAATCAAAATTCTTCTGTGTCTCTTTGCAACATGTGTCTCCTGCATACAAATTATATCTAAGTTCTTCCTTTTTAGAACTTGTTCCACCTTATTTCGTTTCTTCTTTTCGTTCAATCCGTTCACATTCCAATTCCAAATGTTTAGAGCCATGATGTTTCCAATTAATCAATTTGATCCAAAAGTTTTCCTAAGCTGTTACAATTTTTCTTCCTCTTCCTCCTCTTCCTCCTCTTCCTCCTCCTCCTCATCCGATTGTCTTCCGTTTTTCGTCTTTTCATCCACACCTCCTGTTGCTCCTTTCACTTCTTCTTCTTCTTCTGCTGTCAGTTCTTTATATTTTCTCTGAAACTTGCCTATTTCCCCTGGGCTGGTCAGTCGATGTCTCTTGTTCTTGTAAGAAAAGGAGATCCCTTCCGGGAATTCCCATTTAAATTCTATGCTGTTCTTTTTAAGCATTTGTACCAGTGGTTTGTAGGGGTCTCTCCTCTTCAACAATCTGATTGGTATGTCTTTAAAAATAATTGTGTAGCAACCATCAATGGACAGTCTCTTTTCCCTATTTTTTTGCAGAACCAAATTTCTCATATCTCTGTCTTTGAATGTTATCAGGCAATCTCCAGGGTATTTCTTCGCTTTAGTCGTTCTTACCTTCATTCTGAAGGCATTCTGTATTGTGTTTGCCACTTCCACTTCTTGGAGCTCCAACCATTGAGCCAATTCCGTAATTAGTTTTTGTCTGATATTCTCATTATGAGTTTCTGGTATCCCTCTCAGCCTTAGGTTAACTTCCCGTTGTCGAAGTTCATTCATGGAAATGGCGTCCCACATTTCTTCTTGCGATTTGTTGATTTCCAAGAACCCCGCCCTGAATTTGTCCTCTTCCCGTTTCAGTTCCCTCATTTCCGTTTTAGTCTTTTTCATTCCTTCTTCTAACGCATGGGTTCTCTTTGACACTTCTTTAATTTGTCCTTTCAATTCGTTTACCGTCTCATCCATCTTCTTATCCAATTTCCCAATCTTTGCATCCATTTGTTCCATTTTTGTTTCTAAATTCTTTTCGCTCTGCCTAATTTCACCAAACATTTTTAATATTTCAGATCTGAAATCTGAGTCCTGTTTAGAACCCTTTCTTTCTCCCGGAGTTCCCCCCTCACCACTTTTTTTCTGTGTGTGCGACATTTCATACAGTTTAATTAAATTTAAATCCCTTTCCCAACGCGACCCAAATATTTATCCCACCTTCAGTAGTGACAAGAAAAGAAAAAGAAGAGGCAGAAAAAAATTATCAAGTAATCTTCCCCTGATGCAGTCACAACTGCCCCTTAAGTACAGAATATTTTTAAGACTGCTTTTAGTCCTAATATGATTATGTTTGGTAGTCAATCTCAATAAACAATGTCCCTTCTTCTTGCCACCAATTAGGCTAATCCACCAAATATTAGTGTTATTGATTAAATTCCGCGTCCAAAGACCAACAGTAAAAAAGAAAAAGTAAGATCAAGCAATCTTTAATCTTGGGTCTTCTTGCCACCACTTAGGCTAATCCATATCATTGTGCATGTCTGCATGTCTGCACACTTAAGTTCCTTGATCTTCTTGCCCTCAATTGGGCTAAATCCCATAAATTCTCAAACTAGTAGGGGTATTCCGTGAGTTACGATCTAGTAAATAAACTCTCAATAAGGTTCCTTCTCAACATCCAGGGTTCTCCCTACAATAATAACTAATCAGCCCAGGGAGACCTACCGACATCGAGCAGCCAAAAAAGGGAAAAAAACAAGGGGAAAAAAACAAGTTGTAGTTTCTCTTCCTACCACCGGGGGCTATGGTCCGGCAGAGAAAGGTTCGGAAAAAACACAGCCAGGGGAAGAGGAGCAAAAGAGAAAAAAAGCAAAAGGAAAAGAAAAGATATTCCCCGCTTCGGAATTGTGGTCTCTCTGAATACCGGCAGTTTATTCTTTCAATATTTAAGTGTTCAGAGAACCTTGGATTTAATTTTGATAATAGTAGTATGCCGAACAGACGGCCCCTTTCTCCTGCTTCCCCTTCTGTTGCACACAACAGCCGAAGTGAACAATGGAGACTCTGAAACAATGGAGTCTCTGAAACAATGTGTTCCTTCTTTGCGCAGAGCTTTTAGAAGTGAGACTGCCAATCCTTCTTGCCCCCTCGTTATAGTGGGGACTGGAGAATCAAAAACATATACAGGCTAATAGCAATAAAGTTTCTTTTTGCTCCCCTCTACTTTCCTTTTTCGCTGTTACTTAGTTTCAGGCATTCCGGAAAGTTTCCAAGGGAAGAGAAGTTTGACCGCTAGCGACACTTACGTTTTTCTCCGCTTTGCTTAGATCTCTGCGTCCGCCATGATTTCCAGATAAAAAGTTGAGCTCTTTTTTAACTTCCTTTTTGTTCGAATTATTTTTAGATCGAGTCCGAATTATATCCTCCTTATTTAGGCTCGAATTACTTTTTTTTGAGAATCCAGCGCTTTTCCCTCAGGCTCGGGGCTTCGCTTTCTCGGAGGGAGCTATGGCTTCCCTCAGCCCGCTTCCCCCCCCCGCCGTACTCCTCGCTCCGAAATCGGAGTTACCTGACGGCCGGGAGGCTCGCGATTCGGCTCCGCGGGAACCAGTGTATCTGCACGCCCTCCAGATACTTTTCAGGGGACCGCTGCGCCCTGCGGAACCCCTATTTTCCTCCGAGAAGCTCGGGATTCTCCGCTGTGAAGAAATCCCCGCCTGAGTCGGACTCGCGCTGGACCGGAAGTCAAAAAGAGCCACATTTTAAAAGGGTATAGGATGTCAATCAGATCAACCAAAGGCCTGGTTAAAAAGGAACATTTTAGCCTGGTGCCTAAAGGTATATAATGAAGGTGCCAGGTGAACTTCCCTGGGGAAAGCATTCTACAGATGGGGAGCCACTGCAGAGACGGTCTGTTCTCATGTTGCCACCCTCCAGACTTCTTGAGGAGGAGGCACACGAAGGAGGGTCTCAGAAGATGACCTCAGGGTCTGTGGAGGTTCATACAGAAAGAGCTGGAGTTAGACCAGGATTTGTGTACTATGCTCAAACCGTCTTGCTCCAGTGAGCAACCTGGCTGCTGAATTCTGCACAAGCTGAAGTTTCCGAACTGTCTTCAGAGGCAGCCCTACGTATAACACATTGCAGTAATCTAACCTTGAAGTTACCAGAGTAGTTACAACAGTAGGTAGGCTATCCCTCCAGTGGTGGCTCATGAACCTTTACGATAATGGTAATGGGTGGATAGTTTGGACTCAACTCAAATGATACTGCAAGGCCTTTTTTAGCATGCAAAGTCAGTCCGGATGAGCAATTCATTCAGAGTTTCAGAAAACACTCAGAGACAGGAGGGTTATTGGGGAATTAATTCAGAACAGGCGGTTGGGTCAAGTGAATTGGTTCAGGGCCATGAAGCAGGTTTGCTCAAGCAAGGTATTTTGCAGCGTGATTTAAAACAGGGTTGAGACAAAGCCTGGTGGTAGCTAAGTAGAAGGGCAACTGCTTGGCATGTCGGGTGTCTTAGGTTCAATCTCCAACATGTCCTTTCTCTGAAACCTTGGAGAGCAGCTGTCACTCAGTGTAGACTAGAGGGAGAAAGGTTGTTTTCTGCTGCTCCAGAGAAGCGGACACGGAGCAATGGATCCAAACTACAAGAAAGAAGATTCCACCTAAACATTAGGAAGAACTTCCTGACAGTAAGAGCTGTTCGACAGTGGAATTTGCTGCCAAGGAGTGTGGTGGAGTCTCCTTCTTTGGAGGTCTTTAAGCAGAGGCTTGACAACCATAGACAACCATATGTCAGGAGTGCTCTGATGGTGTTTCCTGCTTGGCAGGGGGTTGGACTCGATGGCCCTTGTGGTCTCTTCCAACTCTATGATTCTATGATTCTATGATTCTATGACTATATTGTATTGGGCATTTGAAACAAGCCACAGATTGTGTGCAGAGTAGACCTAGATGGAGTATACATAGATGGAATCACTGAAGAGATGCAAAGAGACCTTTGCAAGGTTTAATAACAAAAACTCCTCAAACATACATCTTACATAGTGGCTATAATCATCACCCATCCATCCACGGGGGGGGGGGGGGGAGGTCATAGCTGTCAATATTTCCTTTTTTTTAAGGGAAATTTCCTTATTCCGAATAGGATTCCTCGCAAGAAAAGGGAAAAGTTGACAGCTATGGGTAAGGTACAGAGTAAAGCTCATTATATAGCAAACACGATTGCTGTCACAGCTAATCACAGTGGCCTATCAGCACCTGTGGGTGGCACTGTGGGTTCAACCACAGAGCCTAGGACTTGCTGATCAGAAGGTCGGCTGTTCAAATCCCCATGATGGGGTGAGCTCCCGTTACTCGGTCCCTGCTCCTGCCAACCTAGCAGTTCGAAAGCACATCAAAGTGCAAGTAGATAAATAGGTACCACTCCAGCGGGAAGGTAAACGGTGTTTCCGTGCGCTGCTCTGGTTCGCCAGAAGTGGCTTAGTCATGCTGGCCACATGACTCGGAAGCTGTACGCCGGCTCCCTCAGCCAATAAAGTGAGATGAGGGCCGCAACCCCAGAGTCGGTCACGACTGGACAGAGTCGGTCAGGGGTCCTTTACCTATCAGCACCTGTTACACCACCACACAGCTGCAAAAACTAGGTCAGGATATGCACCCTGGCCCTTAAAGTGGTACACACCCTGTGAAACAATAATGAACTCTACCTTTAAACAAAACTATTCAACATACTGAGCTAGACGGACCAATGGTTTGAGTCAGTATAAGGCAGCTTCTTGTGTTCTCTAAGTTCCTGTTTCAGAATACTAGGCTATGCTCCATATCTGATTATCAGTCTTTGCCCAGCTTGTCATCTCTGCCTTAATCCTGCTTGTGTTAAAGTTGTGCCTTATCAACAAGGCGAAGTGGGTGGCTCAGCAGCTTCTAGGACTCTTGTCATATGTCAATGGATTGCTCAAAGCCTCTTCCATCAATCATGCAGTCCTACAGTGTTCCAGTTCAGCTGTGATGTGACAGAAGGTTATTTTCAGGAATTTGGTTGAAGAGAAGAAAGTTGATCGATGGCTGCTGATCAAAAGATGCCACCCCATTAACCGAGAGCGTGGAAGGGAAGGGCTTTTTGGCTTGTCAGGTAGATCTGATGGTCTTTGGGTGGTGGTCGCCTCTTCATCCCATAATGACAACCCTTGGAGTGTTTCCAAAACTGCATTTAAAAAGTTGGGAAATAATATGTTCAACAAGGGGAGTGCAAAAATTGTACTATCCCGCCGTGACACACTTTGCACCTACTTTCTGCAAGCAAAATTATTTACAAGTTACTAAGCATTAAAATAGTGTGTGTTTTAATATTTGAAAGGATGTACAAAATAAAATATGTGGTGATAGGGTATTCAGTAGTATGGGCAAGATCAGGGGTCGGCAAAGTTTTTGTGGCTTGGGCCGGTTCACGGTCCTGCAGATGCCGCAGTGGGCCTGAATGCGTGCATATGCATGCATGTGCAAATGCTATTTCCGGTGCTCCTTCCAGCATGGAGGAGGCATGCGCAGCTTCCCACTGGCTGCAGGAGCTTCCCGCAGCCAATGGAAAGCCAGCCAGTGTCACGGAAGGCGGCCCCCGCTCTGCTCCGCGCCGGTTTAGCGTGGCGCACGGGAACCGACTGAGCGGGTGGCAGGAGTCTATGGGCTGGTTAAACGACCCCCATGGGCTGCTTGTGGCCCATGGGCCTTAGGTTGCTGACCCCTGGGCAAGATGGTAGGGTCACACTACAGAGACAGTCTGTGTGAATGAGAAAGGTTTAAGCCCATGTCTAAAGCATAGCACCACAGACACTTGTTTGGGAGGGTGTTTTGTAAAAATAAGTGCAACAGTGATCAAATGCTTGCTTTGAGTAGTCACGGAACAGACCTTAGGGGCTAGTAGCACAGTGAAAAGGTTCTCTCCTGAAGACATCATCATCATCATCATCAACATCATTATTTTATTTGTACTTTAAATGTGCTTTAATACATGGTGTGTACACAGCCTTAGTTGTTTCAAGTGCACTTCGTTCTTTTAAGCGGGAGGGTGCTGGTTCAAGTGCCTTATTGATTTGTTACCTATCCATTGTTGGCAATTTGTGTGTGTTATTCGCGCAGCAGTACATTGGGCTCTTCTCCTTTCCACTTAAATGTACTGATCTGTTCAGTCTCCCTGCATAAACATCTAAAATAAAGATGAATCGTTACTGTCAATCATGCCTCTCTTATGCACTGTCATCCTAAAAATGAATGAGTGGAGTGGTTCTCTTCCTGGAGATATTTGGTGTGTGTGTGTGTGTGTGGCAGGGTGGGAGTGGAAGACAAGCAAGTGCTGAGCTCTCATAGATGAAAATACAGTGGTAAGGAATCTATTCCCTCATTAATTCTTCTGAGAATGATTGATTATGCAACATTCAGATCTTGCGGGTTTCTTTAATGTTTCATCCAGCGAGAAGCAAGGAGGTCACCACAGTTATTTCCTACTTTGAAACTGAAACTACCACTTCGTCTTTTCTGATTATTTTTTTAAATGTATATAATGCATTGGAAAGATTGCATATGGGTACATTTTTTTAATTTATTTCTTTCCACATTGCTATATAGATTTGTAAGGTATGGTGTTCGTGGGTCTGATTTTCTCAGTATTGGAACCATAGAGAAACAGTGGTACCTCGGGTTACATACGCTTCAGGTTACATACGCTTCAGGTTACACACTCTGCTAACCCAGAAATATTGCTTCAGGTTAAGAACTTTGCTTCAGGATGAGAACAGAAATCGTGCTCCAGCGGTGCAGCAGCAGGAGGAGGCCCCATTAGCTAAAGTGGTGCTTCAGGTTAAGAACAGTTTCAGGTTAAGAACGGATCTCCGGAATGAATTAAGTACTTAACCTGAGGTACCACTGTATAAGCTGTACACAAGACCCTTTCCAGCCATGATATAAAGGTTTTTATATTTGCAGTACCAGTTAAAGCCCTACTTATTTATCCAGGCCTTTGGCTGTGCCTTATTGGTAGTGCATCTGCTTTTCATGAAGAAAATCTCAGGTTCAATCCCTGACAGTTCTGGGTAGGCAGGGGAATGTTCCTCATCTGAAACCTTGGAGACCTGCTGCCAGTCAGTGTAGGTCGTACTGCACAAGATGGACCAAGGGTCTAACTCAGTAGAAGGCATCTCCTTATGGTCCATCTATTCAACCAGTCATCTCTTTAGCCACTGAGAACCAGGATATTTGCATGGCCACTCCCTTCATCTGCATATTTCCATCTGAGGTTCTGTTTCTTGCTCACTAGATGTCACATCCTCTTCTCTGTTCATTTTGTACATAGAAGAGGGATTCTGCCACTGTCTCCACTTGCAGAGCCAAAGCTGCATGGGTGTTCCAAATACTCAAGAGCATTGTACGATTGAGGTTCATGTTCTAGCGGAATTCCAGCAGAGAACTTATGGAAGAGGAGGTTGGAAGGGAGCTTAGACTGGGGCTGGATCTTGGGAGAATAGATAGGATCATTGGGCACTGCCTTTTATATGTGCAGATTGCTTGCAGGAGAGGGAAGTCAGTTTGCACCTTGTGTGAGAATTGTGATTAATATATCTTGTGGACTTGTGGCAAGGCAAAGGATTACTGGGAAATGATTTATAATGAACTGAAAAAGATGCTTAAATTGACCAACCCCCCACCCCAACCCAAAGCATTTTTGTTGGGGATAATAGGGACGGAAATTCCCCAAAAGCTGTCTAACCTTTTTATGTATGCAGCAACTGCAGCAAGAACTTTATATGCACAGAAATGGAAAGACAAAGAGACTCCAACTAAGGAAGACTGGCTTATAAAACTGGTGAACTATGCAGAAATGGTGAAACTGACTGCTAAAATAAGAGGACAAAATGATTGTACTGTCATAGAAGAATGGAGGCCATTGGAGGACTATCTATTGAATTATCATTCTTATATGAAATCACGTGCAGGATTTGAGATATGAGCAATGGAAGAATGTGGAGAATGGATTTGGGGGGATTAGAAAATAAATGTAGATGTGTTTTAATGCAACTATTAAGTGGAATATAAAAAAAAACGGAGGAGGGATGGGAAGTCAAGAAGAAAATATGTAACAAAAAAAAGATATATATGATTGGAGTTATGTAATAATTTGGAAGATTTAATAACAATAATTATAAAATGAGAGAGAATTGTGATAAAAATTGCTAGAAGCATGAAATGCCACTGATGTCTAAACTTGTTTAAGTGAAACAGCCAAGCTCGGTTCTTTGTAGAAAAGGAGCACACTGAAGTTTAAAACAACCAGAGACCCTCAGAGCAGTGTCCTAGCTGTCAGAAGCAAACTGGGAAAGTTGCAAAATGCATGGCACAGCAAATCAATCCTGTTAAATCTTCCAGCGGCATTAATATCACTTCCAAAGCAAAGGTTTCAATTTCAACACTTCACAGTAATATATGGACTCTAAAAGGAAAACTTTCTGGCAAGTCAGGAATGGATTAATCACGCTTTTGATACTAACCATTCCAAAATTCAGGACTCTACTAAATGTGGACTTGAGCATCAGGCAGCCGACTTTTGAATATCAGCAGATGTCAGACATGGAGAGAAGCTTCAAAAACGTATTTCCAAACATACAGGTGCTTATCACCTATGGCCAAACACAGCTAGAGGAACATTTAAAAACAAAATCTCCAGCAGAACTGCATTCAGAGTTCATCAAATGTGCCATTATCTTCCCTGGCTCATACTCAGATGCTAAATCAGAAATGAGGGACCTTCTTTCAGCCAGAGGACTATATTCTGTCCTGGTCAACACCCGCAAGGACCACTTGCTAGTGCTGGGTGGGGACAGAAGCAAAACTGGGTGCCCAGTCTGGCTTATATTATGAACACTGAGAACTGTGATGTGATGAAGCAGCAGCACAACCTCTGCAGTGCAAATTGGTTGCTTTCAGATCATTGAATTATTTCCATATGTACCAAACCCACAGTTGTGCTTCCGCATTTGGGTAAGATACACATGGAGGTCCTTTCCTTAAGCTGAAAATTAGCAGAAGCTACCAGTGGGCTTTGAGCAGTAAGGTGCAACAAGGAGCTTCTGCCAGCAGTATATGTGAGGTCTTAGCGGACCACGAGCTTAACATGAGTCAACAGTGTGATGCAGCGGCAGTTTTTAAAAAGAGCTAATGCTATTCTAGGCTGCATCAACAGAAGTCTGCGCAGCTCTCAGAAACAGAAACCCAAAGATGTTGCCAGTTTGACTGTTCAATGATCAGCCCTCAAGAGAATGAATTCCCTATGAGTGTCTATGCAATAGAGCCCGGTTTTATAAAATTCCTCTCACTAGCTACATCTCAGGAAGATAAGCCAGGCCTTCTGTCTAGATCCTAAAGCACAAAAAACAGGAGTCCATAGAACTGGCCAAGCCTAGACTATGCAATCAACAGCTGTGCATGATGCAAGTATTGCAGGACTGTACCACTTCAGACAGCAGGAAGGGAATCAAACATATACCAGTGCAAAACCCCTGAGCAGAGAAAGCAAAGCCTTGATTTCCCCTGTTTTGTGCTCCTCTTGAATTCCCATTGAACTAGAACATTAAAAAATTAGGTTCCTATTATTTTTGCTATTATTAGTTCTTAATTTGTATGCTGCTGTTTTGAGTGTGTGATTTAGTTTAAGTTGGAGATTGTATTATTTATTTATTTTATTGTTCTGTTATTGATTTGTTAGCTGCCTTAGTTTGCTTGGAAATATTGAAGGGTTAAGTTAATCTTGGAAACTCGGTAATAAACAATGGTCCATCTCTGAAAACTATCTACTACCAGTTCTTCAAATAAACTAGCTCTTTTTTTAAATGAAGTTCACTGTTTTGCACTTTAGCACAACATCTTGAATGCCAAAAGGAAAAAGGTAAATAAGATAAATGGATGAAACTGAATTGAACTGTAAACTGAACTAGTTCAATTTCTAAATGGATGTACATGAACAGGAATTAGTTCATTTTTATAATTAACATTCTAAGCTATGCCTACTACTGAAGGGGAGGGATGCAGTTCCTCTTGAATAGTTTTGTGTTTTATGGCTCTAATTGTCATGAATATATAATTTCTGACAAGCCAATTAGTCATTTCAAGTTTTGGAATTACTAGCAATGCACAAATGAAATCAGTATGGATTTTTCTCCCCTTAGGCGTAATAATGCATTGAACGGGGAAGTACATTTACAAAGATAGATGTCATTTCAGGAGGACACTTTTTT
This sequence comes from Podarcis muralis, assembly GCF_964188315.1. Classification (NCBI taxonomy): domain Eukaryota; kingdom Metazoa; phylum Chordata; class Lepidosauria; order Squamata; family Lacertidae; genus Podarcis; species Podarcis muralis. Next base: position 12,674,734 of record NC_135660.1, on the reverse strand, counting down.
TTTTTACAGTAAAGATAACTGTATCCCTTTTTTCTGTTCCAGAGTTTGGAACAAGTAAATTAGATCACTAAAATGAAGTCTAATCATCAGCACAACTTTAAAACAATTTGAGGTCCTTTGAACCTTCAGATAGAATCCAATAAGGCATTTGAAGAAGGAAATCAATAAGAAGTCTTAAAGGTTCTCTCCCTCTCCTTTTCTCTTTTTTTGTCACACAGACGGCAAGTTTTCTCTCTGAAGCCCTTTTCCCTCTACATTCAACAATATCCAACGAACTGGTGTCTTCCTTCAGCCTGCATGAATCCATCGCAAAGGTAGAGGAAATTTAAGATGTCTCGCTCAGTAATACAAGCATTCCTTTCATGTTAACCAATTATGAATGAATCAATTTCTGTTTCAAAGGTGTTTCAAAAATATTTGTATATGCCAGACTGGCTGGTTATTTAACTGCATTAGAGTGCATTTCACATTCTCAGTATTCAGAATACGAAAGCTTCACAATCTGTTTATATTTAAAATATTTGGGCCTCACTGACATACTGATTGTCCCACGGTTTGCTTTGGTGTTGTTGTTTTAAAAAAATATTCCAGTACTTCCACAATAGATCACAACTTGAAATTTGGTATACACAGAGATATTCTATGGTGTTCATCATGCTGACTAAAGATGATGTTAGGTTCTGTTTGTCTTGGTAGACAATCCTGTATTCTTGGTAGAGTATTTTCAAGTTTTTCCATCTCCAGGTTTTCCCTTTTAACCTCCTCTTCCTTCACCAAAAACCTCTTATCTCCTACAAAAATGTAGAAATGCACTACACATATTTGATTCAGAAACTTCTTATGAACTTACTCAATTTCTTACAGTTTAATATCCCCTTCCTTCCATCATGGAACCCAAGTTGCTATAACTGTGGTTCCCAATCACTGACCAGAACCAAACCTGCTTATCTTCAGGCAAAGTAGTGACCTCATGTGCCTTCAGGTCATAAGCTGGGATGGTATACCAAGGATGGGGACCTTGTGGAACACCAGACGTTGCTGAACCACAGCTCCCATCATCCCTGGCCTTGAACCATGTTGAATGGAGCTAATGTGAGTTGGAGTCCAACCACATCTGGAAAGCCACAGGTTTCCCCAATTTCTTATACCTTCAAAAGAGCAATAACCCAACAAAGAAGACAAGCTCTTTTTTTCCTCACCTCTGAAGCCCTTTTTATTGACCAAGGCAGGTGCTGTGGGCACATTTCCATCAGAGAGAAGGAAAAGGAAATCCATGGAGATTGTTCATTTGCAGATCTAGCAGGCAGACCTGGAAACTGCTGTGCGAAGGTTGCCACTATATAGGGAAGAGTAGAGAGAAGACTTCTTGTCATGGCCTGTTGGAGTTTTTATGAAGCCTTAAACTGGGAATGCTGCAGATTAAAGAACATTCGTTGTGCAGGATTCCCCTTTCGCCTTTCTTGGCAAGCTGCTTTGACACGTGTCCTTGAAACTAAAAGGATTTCAAAGGGGATCCCTGTCACTCCATCCTTGGACCCTGAGGTCTGGAGAATGCACAATTCATCAATCCTGTTTACAGGAAGAATTACAGTCACCGTTAAATCATCTGCATTTGAACAGTCCCTGTGGTATGTGCTGGAATGATTAGCAGTGACAGAAGTGCTTTTGGATAGGGAGATGGCAGTTTCTTTGAGATAATTATCACATGAAATTTCAATGCGGTGGCAGTGGTAAGGAAACTAATTTGTAACCTCTTTTTCAAACACCTCCATTGGCCTCCACCCGCCTCAGTTGAGCAGGATGACAACTCTCACATTTAGCTATATAAACTCCAGCACTGATGTGCTAGGTAATTATAGATGCTGGACTTAATGATCTTATGGGTATGTAGACATGGGTATGTAGCTCATGTGAATGTAGACAGGGCCATTGCCAGTTGTGTGGGCTGGAGATAGAGTTTATGGAGGTGTCCCCCCGAAGGTGCTCACTGAGGCCTAATTTAGGGACTGCGCTTTTTGCGGAGTCTTAAAAGCCAGCTGTTTAAGCAAGGGCCAGGACTCCTGGGCAGAGCATCCGCTTTGCAGGCAGAAGGTCTCAGGTTCAACACCCAGCATCTCCTGTTCAGGTTGGGAGACACACCTGTCTGAAACCCAGGGCAGCCACTGCCAGTCAGTGTAAACATTGTTGGGTGGACCAATGACGTGACTCACTATCAGGTAGCTTCCTATGTTCTGATGCCCCTATGTTCCTTTGGTGATTATTATTATTTTTTTTAATCATTCTTGTGTCCAGGACTTACACGGATCTTCAAGGGGATAATAGAAAGCATCCGAATAAATATATAGAGATGCTTGTGTTTTCCTGCAATAACAAAACTGAAATGGAAACTGTAGCTTTCATTTCTGTGAAATGGTTCCATATGCATATATCCTTACAGGAAGGACCAAGCAACGTGTTACATCAAATATGTCTTTTAAGGTTACCAGACGTCCTCGTTTCCCAGGGACAGTCCCTAGATTTACAAATCAGTCCCCATACAAAATCCACTGAAGTTGAAAAGTGTCCCCGGATTCATTGAAAAAAATCTGGTAACCTTATATTTAGATGCTTGACTTGAATGTTTTTAAAATCAAACTATCAGATGTAGGGGGGCCCAGATCATGATAGGGAACTTGGAGGGATGGAGGAGTTTAACCTTTTGCCTCTCTATCACAGCCTTAATGACACCCCCCACCCCCCAGAAAAAAATCTTGCTACTTGTATTAGGACAGGGTTTCCCAAACTTGGCTCTCCAGCTGCTTTTGGACTACAGTTCCCATAATGGCCACTGGTCCTGCTAGCTAGGGATGATGGGAGTTGTAGTCCAAAAGTTGGAGACCCAAGCTTGGGAAACCCTGTATTAGGAGGAAGCTTAGAAAGGTGTGTGTGGCTTTTTCTGGTTCTGCAGAAGGGAGAGAAAGGGTTAAACTCCGCTCTATCCATGTGGTCCTGCATCTCTCTGCCCCCAATAGCTGCTACTTTGGTCTTTAAAAATAGTCACACACAATCCAAAAATGTGTTTCACATAATATCATGTTTGGTCCCACACGACAGCACAAGACCACACCTGCTGGGACAGGTCAATGGCCCACCTAGACTAGCATCCTGTTCTCACAGTGGTCAACAAGATGCTTATAGGAAAAATGAAAGCAGAAATTGAGCACAATAGCATTCTGCCTTCCTTAGGTTTCCAATGTCCAAGCAGATGCCTATGGGAGGACCAGAATGCAACAGCACACGCTTCAAACCCCCAGTTGCACTAGTAAGTTTTATTTAAGGTGTTGAGGACCAGGTTGTGCTTAACATGTACTTGCAATTTTCTTTTTACATTACCAGCCACTTGAAGAATCCAAACTGCTTATTATACATATCCTTCCTCTTTATTTCAGACAGATGAGAGTTGCTCGGTTTAGGGGATGGTTTCTTTTGCTTCATCTTTCTTCACGTTCTTAAATTACCAAGGCAGCTAAGAAGTTGGGAACTGTTCGAAGAGGAAGGAAATATTGATGCAATCTAATATTTTTTAGCGCGTGTTGTTAAGGTTCTTCCATCTTTCCAATTGTCTATTAGACTGCAGCAGAACAAAATCCGTCTGTAGGACTTCACCTATATGATTCAGAGTCTAAAAATACCATCTGTATACCATCTGCACATTGATCTTCGGTATAGTCCCCTAGAGGAAGAGAGAGCTCAATAAAGTTTTATTTACTTTAAATGGAGTGTAAGGGAGGAGGCGGGGTAATTTAATTTCACCTGTAATGGAAATGTCTGAGATGGTACATGAAAGGGAACTGCAGCTATAGAGGGTAGAACATAATTTATCTGATGAGTTCTGTAGTTAAGCATAAATATTAACACATCAGTTATCCATAGTCAATGTATGAATGGTGGTAGAATTATTATGTTGCACACACCGAAACATTGTGTGTGTGAGCAGGCATTCCTTTTTTCATTGATTGATTCTGCATGTGAGTCCCAAACCAAAGCTCAGGGAAGTGCCTGTCGCTCATTGTTAAAACATGTGCTTTGCACACAAGAGGGTTTTATGTAGAATTATACTCAGAGTTGACCCAATGAAAGCAGCACACTTAAGGTAGTCAAACCCAGTTCTGGGCACCACAGTTCAAGAAGGACACTGACAAACTGGAACGTGTCCAGAGGAGGGCAACCAAAATGGTCAAAGGCCTGGAAACGATGCCTTATGAGGAACAGCTAAGGGAGCTGGGCATGTTTAGCCTGGAGAAGAGGAGGTTAAGGGGTGATATGATAGCCATGTTCAAATATATAAAAGGATGTCACATAGAGGAGGGAGAAAGGTTGTTTTCTGCTGCTCCAGAGAAGCGACACAGAGCAATGGATCCAAACTACAAGAAAGAAGATTCCACCTAAACATTAGGAAGAACTTCCTGACAGTAAGAGCTGTTTGACAGTGGAATTTGCTGCCAAGGAGTGTGGTGGAGTCTCCTTCTTTGGAGGTCTTTAAGCAGAGGCTTGACAACCATATGTCAGGAGTGCTCTGATGGTGTTTCCTGCTTGGCAGGGGGTTGGACTCGATGGCCCTTGTGGTCTCTTCCAACTCTATTATTCTATGATTCAAACCCATCAATTTCATTATGCCTCATCAGCTTCAGCCCACGCTGTTCAAGTTTCAATCCCTGACGTTCAGCTAAAGGATTTAAGGGTTATTGGTCCGGTCCGGTCTGGGCTTTGTAAGATTCCTGTTTAGGAATAAATAAATCTGTCAAATTCAGTTCTCTAAGTTTCTCATTTTCTCAATCTTAAATTAAGTTTTCTACATTTGCTTTCCTTTGATTATCATGAAAATTCACCAGCATTTTAGTGGAAATTTCAAATACAACCCCCCCTTTTTTTGCAGGCAATCATGACTAACGTACACATTTTTGCAGGTAATTTCTCCAAATGCAAAGTATTTTGAATGTTATATGTTATATCCACCATTACAGGCATTTAACGCAGATTTTCACATGTGTTCATTGTTGTACATAATACTTGCTTTGAGAACTGCATCAAAAAATCCAAAGAAATGCAAATTTCAAAGGGTAGCTGTGTTTCGGTTTGCATGTTGGTTCAAGAAGTTTGAATCAGGCAGGTTCTCGTTAAAATGCAAGTGAAACCAAATTTTCACTCAGTTATTCTGTCTGACACCTTGGAGAACCAGAAATCACCTTGCAACACTGATGATTTTTTGAAACTTAAACAACTGTTCGTTCTAAAAAGCCTGTGCTCTTAATACATGTCATGGTTGGAAGATGATTAATATTAATATCTAAAAATAAAGAATTTCATGCCTAAGAAGGCGTACAGTACAATCCCATTGGTATAAATACTCAGAAGTAAGTCCCATTCACTTCATGTGGCACATTCGTAACTAAGGGTATATACAGTGGTACCTCGCAAGACGAATGCCTCGCAAGACAAAAAACTCGCTAGACGAAAGGGTTTTTTGTTTTTTGAGCTGCTTCGCAAGACGATTTTCCCTATGGGCTTGCTGCGCAAGACGAAAACGTCTTGCAAGTTTGTTTCCTTTTTCTTAACACTGTTAATACAGTTGCGACTTGACTTCGAGGAGCAACTCATAGAACGCGGTGTGGTAGCCTTTTTTGAGGTTTTTAAAGACTTTGGTGATTTTTGAAGCTTTTCCAAAACTTTCCCGACACCGTGCTTCGCAAGACGAAAAAAACCGCAAGGCGACAAAACTCGCGGAACGAATTAATTTCGTCTTGCGAGGCAGCACTGTAGAAATACTCACTTAAGTTACTTAACATTATTGTAAGTTGGGCATTAAACCTTTTAATCATAATAGTTATTAGTTTGTGTTTTCTCTTACATTTTTCTGCAGGGTGGGGACAAAGTAGAGGTAAAAATATTTACATTTTTGTACTTTTGTAAAAAGGTGGATTCAGGTGCTCTGCTAATATTGTCAACTGAACTGAATTTGGATGTTTGTGGAGGAAAGGAAGGAAGAGAAATTCATGTAAAGAGGAGGGAAGGGGGCAGACTTTGCCTCAAGTATTTTGGTGTGTTTGTGGGATGGCTTGCCTTAGACTTTTGTTTTGTTGTGTTTTTAAAAAAACTGATTGCATGATGATGGTGATGGTGATAAGTTTTTGGAAAATAAGGAACTTCCCCTCTTGGGCACCTTATTTAAAGGTAGCCTAACTCCACTCTTGCATGGTTGGCGATAATGCCAGCAGCTCAAGAGACAGTGCAATTCTCCCTATTCCTAAAAACCACTCCATCCAGAAAACTTTGGTGAATTGTTGCTGTCTCATCTAAGTCATGAGGAGGGGCTCCCACAAAAGAAGAGGGTTATACTTTTTTATTCAGGAATGCATTGCTTCATGTTGTGTTACTTTTATTGTTGTTAGCCACTCTGAGCCCGGCTTTGGCTGCGGAGGGTGGGATATAAATAAAATGTTGTTGTTGTTGTTGTTGTTGTTGTTGATGGAGCCATATCAGTTCTAAACTTGATCCGGGGTTGAAAGCCCAAAAGTGATGAGCAGTGACTTGTTGGATCAGACAAGAAGGTTCAATCTTGTTCACAATATTGTGCTCTCGGTGGGAGGAGGGAATTTGATTCAGTTCACAATTTTAAAGCTGAACTCACAAAACCCGCATTTTCCCAAACGATACCTGAACTGAAGCACACCTGGCCTTCCAAATTTTTGCATTATCTGAGCACTCGGGAGGGAAAGACTAGCACCTTTTCATCGTCTTATTCCAGAATTCTATCTCTCTGAACACAGCTTGTGAATTTCCTTAAGAAAAACCCTTGCTCATATCAAATCGTTGCTGGCAACCCTCCCTGTGCACACCCCTCCTTTTTTGTGGCATATTAAAGTTCGGGGGGGGGCAGTGCCTGTATACCTTTGTAACAGAGAGAAAAGATTCCAGCGTCTCATACAATGCAGGCTTTCAAACTGCCATCAACGGGGGTCTGTCCTTGAGTTGATGGGGCTTCAAAGTGTAGCATTTCTTCCAGTGTGGAATGTTCACAGCTGTATACTTCCTTTTTACCATTCATAGATGCATAATTAAAGTCCACAAAGGGGGGGAAAATATTTACTGAAAGTGAGGTTTTATATTTACCTTATATTTTGTGGGCATAGTTTACAATTTCTCAGTATATTGCTCTCTCGCCCCCGCCTCTCTCTGCGTGTGTAGATAGATAAGCTAGGCCTTCCAGAGTTAGTGACCTTTACTACTTATAAGCTCATTATCACACTAAATTGAGCTGCCATCGGTGGAATCCTTTCTGAAGCCAGTATTTCTAATCAGACACGACCTTCCTTCATCTGTTGCAGCATGTTAAAAATGTAGAGAGACAGAGAGAGAGACAGAGAGAGAGAGAGAGAGAGAGAGAGAGAGGAGAAGGAGGACGAAAGTATTTGATGGTGTGCTAGAGAGGGGGTAAGATCCTGCCACATTGGTCTAAGTGAATGTTTGTTACTTCTAGTTAAGAATGTTGGATAATTACGACAAAAAAAGGGGAACTGAAGCAGATTTTTATTTTTATTGTCCCATGTTTAGAAAGGAGATCAATTCATTGGTGTTTTCTGTTGCTATTGTGCTCCCAACCCCCTCTGGGATCTTTACTTCCCCCTCAGGGAAATTACTGAGGTCACCATGCATAACCAAGCCCTTTCCAGGCTGCTAATCCCTGCCTGGTCCCTGTCTGAGAAGCCCTGTCTCAGCCCTTTCTAGGCTCCAAGCTGATCACTCTCCGATTCCTATGTGTCATACAAGACCAAGCACTTTCTAAGCCTATCTGACTAGGATCCAAACAATGACGAAGACTGCTTCCTCCACCTTGGAGACTCTCAAGTTTGGTGACAATAGCTCAAGAGGTGGCCAAACATGTAAAAAAAATAATGGGCAAAGTCACAGTGAATTCACATTTTGGTCCACCATCTTGATTCAAAATGGTGCCTGGCATACCAATAGTGACTGTCTGCTGCTGTAACCCTTTTTGCAATGACCTGAGCCTCTCTAGCAGAGATTAGAACAGGCTTCCTCAACCTCAGCCCTCCAGATGTTTTTGGCCTACAACTCCCATGATCCCTGGCTAGCAGGACTAGTGGTCAGGGATGATGGGAATGTAGTCTCAAAACATCTGGAGGGCCAAGGTTGAGGAAGCCTGGATTCAAATAACACTTGGATTAAGTTGTAGTGGATGACATCTGTTCAACAGAGTTAAAGGAGTTAAATATTTCAGTATCCACCCTTACCTAATTTAGAAGCAGGCTTGTATGTAATAATGCCATTTTAGCTTTCACTACTTCTTCTCTCTCTTTTTTGGTATATCTTTTCAATTGTCTGGCATCTTCACAGCTGGGCCTGAAAAAATAAATCCTGATTTAGCAAAGTAAATATTGCTTTTATGATAATCAGTACCCAGCACAAATGTGCCGTTATTGCTGTAAATTCAACATTTTCTCTCCATTTTGAGATGATAAAGCTTACACTGGCTTTAAGGAATGTGTCCTATAATACCAATTACTGTTAATCTTTCGAGGGACATAAGATCGTTCAAATCGAGCCCAAGCTGGTTGCTTGAAGGGTCATGGTTGTAATTTAAACTATGTTTTCTCACACACGAGCAGTGGAAGAATCTACAAATTCAGGGCCAATTCTTCTGTGGGCAAGGGAGGGCTCACCCTTCGGAGATTTTATGCTTTCCCAGCTAAAGCTTCGTAAGATTTGCCTTGAGGGTTGGGGAAGGCAAAGATTATGTGGTGATGCAAAAGAGAAACAGTTAAATAATTTGCCTCAGCAGCTGATGGGCACCATGTTTAAATGACTGGCTATTGGGATTAGATTCATTACAGCTAAGTATATAATCATAGTTAATCATTCCCTGGTTTTAGGCTGGCAGAGGACCAGGCAAAATAGCCTGGCTTGGCCTTGAACAATCCAGGTCCACCCATATTTGAATTCTGCAGCCCATCTGCCAAATATATGCAGGCAGGATTGAGCACCATTCCAGTAAACATGGTCTTTGGCATTATGGCTGAGGGTGTCCCAACCAAAATCGTGGTCAGCATTTTCAAACTAGAGAATGTTGTGATAAATATAAGATCCCTGCTGAAACAGTCTATTCCATGTTGTCCCTGTTCTAAGGCATGCCCTTTTCTAGCATATATATATATAGGAGATATATATATATATCTCCTTTGTCCTGTCCCACCCACCCCCACCCTAAAAGGCATTCAGCATACCATGTTGATTGAACTTACTCAGTTCTCATTGAGCTATCTGGGGAAAGCATTTTTATTTCTAGATAATGATAAATGTTTCTTCTTGGTGCCTGCTGAAGACATTCTTATTTAGACAAGCCGGGTGGTGCTGTGGAGCAGGCTAGCAGCCAGTTTTTAACAGGGGCGGAAGAGATACCTGTAAGGGACACGGGTGGCGCTGTGGTCTAAACCACAGAGCCTAGGACTTGCCGATCAGAAGGTCGGCGGTTCGAATCTCTGTGAGGAGGTGAGCTCCCGTTGCTCGGTCCCAGCTCCTGCCAACCTAGCAGTTTCAAAGCATGTCAAGTGCAAATAGATAAATAGGTACCGCTCTGGCGGGAAGGTAAATGGCGTTTCTGTGCGCTGCTCTGGTTCGCCAGAAGCAGCTTAGTCATGCTGGCCACATGACCCGGAAGTTGTACACTGGCTCCCTCGGCCAATAAAGTGAGATGAGCGCCGCAACCCCAGAGTCGGTCACGACTGGAACTAATGGTCAGGGGTCCCTTTACCTTTACCTTACCCAGATGTTTTAAAAGTTCATATGAGGTGTGTGTTGTTGTTTTTGTCTGTTCTATTCTGTATGTTTGAGATTATGGTTGGAAATTGGCAATAATTTTATTTTATCTTTCTTGGTAAACTGTTTTGAGGATTTTTCCTAAAATAAATTTTAGGAAATAAATGAATAACTACTTTTTGCATCTTTGCGAACGTCAGAGTTTCACCACGCCTTCTGTTACCATGAATGGATGGTGAAGGTTTGGCTATATATAGGCATCCATACTGTGAGGATGTGTTTGCTATTTAGTATACCTCTGAAATCTGGAGGTATCGTAGAATTGTAGAGTTGGAAGGGACCATGAGAGTCATCTAGTCCAACCCCCTGTAATGAAGAAATATTTTGCCCCGCAACCCTGAGATTAAGAGTACCATGCTCTACTGACTAAACTATGTCATACAGACATCTAATAAGCCTAGAAAGAGCCATATTCCATTAACTTTTCTAATTCCCCTTAAAAGCCCTCTAAGCTGGTGGCCATGGCCACATCGTTTGTTAGTGAATGTCATGGTCCGGGTTACAGGCAGTCGGAGTCCCGGCTTGGTACGTCGGGACCGGGGTAGAAGTCGGGAAGCAGGAATCAGCAGTCCAGGGTCAGCAGTCCAGGGGTCAGGAAGCCAAGAGTCTACAAATCAGGAAACCAGGAGTCAGGAAGCCAAGAGTCCAAGGGTCAGGAAACCAGGAGTCAGGACGCCGAAGCACAGCTAGGTGGGTAGTGTGCTGCTGTGGCAAAGAGCCAGAGGGAAATGCTGGTCTTATATACCCCTCCCGGCCCTTGCCACCAGGTGCTATGAGTCTTCTGTCAAGCCTCACCTGTGTGGCCATGCCTTGCCCTTCCAGGCCAAACTCAGGAGGGCCCCAGTCCTGTGAGGCTGTACCAGTCACAGGGCCTGGCTCCTTCACGCACTCCTGACAGTGAATTACAGAAATGAATGTTGTCTGCGCTGGACCTACTGTCAACCTTGATGCGAAGTTAGAGCTCATTGGTAGAGCACAACCTTTACAAGCAGGAGGACCCAAGTTCAGTCCTTAGCATCTCCAGGAGAAGACCACTTTCTGAAACCCTGGAGAGTTGCTATCAGCCTCTGTAAGCAATACTGAGCTGGATGTGCCGGTGGTTTGCTTTGGTAAAACACAGCTTTCTGTGATCCTACGTTCTAGTCTTATAGAAAAGGGAAGAACATTCGCTCTATCCACTTCCACCATAGCATGCATAATTCTATGAATCTATAACATTTTCCCTAGGAAAGGGGCTCAAATCCTATGATCATCTTGATTGCTCCTGAAGAAACATCAGGGTCATGTTTGTTCTGTATACTCTTTATACAGCATTCAATGAGAACCAACCAAACCAGTAACTGCCTCTGTCTTATCAGGTTTTGTCCATTGTCTCATCACCTTCTTGTCATAGATGCAAGTGACCTTGACCCATCATGGGTCATGACCCATCATGGGTCATGACCCATTATTATTATTATTATTATTATTATTATTATTATTATTATTATTATTATCCCAGCCACTCTAGGCACTTCCAACACATTTAAAAACATACTAAAACATCAAATATTAATATTAATAATCAGATACAATATTTTAAAAGTCCAAAAGAAATCTTTGAAATAAACAACTTACATCAAATAAAGCAATATTCAATAATCCATTCAAATCTAATGTAAACAGTAACATTAAACATCAGCAAATAAAAATTAAACAGTTTACACTTATCAATTACAATAAAGAATTACTAATCAATAAAAATAACAGCAAATCACAAAGCATAATATAGCACAAAACATACAAATAAAAGGATCCAGCTGAGAAACAAGGACACACAACTTAGGAACTTATTTTTGAAAAAATATCCCTGAACTCCTCTCTTCCTAGCTGCTTCTGCTATTCTCAAAGTCAGGCAATCACAGGCCCAGATTTTCTTTCCTGGATTCCTTGGCACATGGAGGACCTGAACCAAAGGGTTAAAAAGCCTGTAATTTTGCATTTGTTTTGCCTTTATTGGAATGAGGTTTTCATCTCTGATGCCAGTCAGTTGCTCCAAATACAGCGAGTCCTGTGGCACCTTGAAGGCTGGCCTGTTTCTAAGATTTATACCTGCCCTTTCCTCCAGGGAGCTCAAGGTAGCGTTCCTAGGAGTTCCTAGGAAGTCTCCCCTCCAGGCATTGACCAGATCCAAGCCTGCTTAGCTTCAGCAAGGTTATTGTGGCATGAACTTCCACAGGCCCGGGAGATCTTACTTCATCAGAGGTAAGACAGAACAAAACAAAGAGCTTTTTGCAGCCAAAGAGAAGGTGTGCAAAATTCAAAGTAACAAGCTGGAGCCAAAAGCTGCAGGGTGGGGGGGGGGGGGAGGCGAGCAGGGAGCAAAAGAAAGAGCATTCAGTAGGGTGGGGAGAAACAGCTGCAAACTTCTGTATAGGAAAAAGGCAGTATCTTTTATTCCCGCTGCATTTCAGCAAGTCTTCTCTTTCAAGTTAACTCGGAGCAGGTCTGCTGTTACGATTGAAAAAAAAACATAAATTTTTGGGACTGCAAATATCAGGTGGAATTGTGAGGACCAGTTCTGTGGCAAAGAGTAAATCTCAAATTGCATTGTGAGTCAAGAATACTGAGTTTAAAAATCACCCCCACCTTATCTCTGTGTCATTGGGCCGGATTCCATGGGAGCCACCACGATGATTCCCAGTTGTGCAAGTGGTGCTTTCTCTCTCTCTCTCCTCCCCCACCACATTCTCCTGCATGCCCCCCCCCCCCATCAACATATTGGCTCTGGAGCATTGAGACAACCCCTAGAATAGCGCATGGGGAAGAAGGAGAGGGGAGCAGAAATGCTTTGCACTGGCAGGACAGTCATAATAGTTCAACACTGAAATTCCTCCCTCTGTTTTCCCCCTGCTAAAATCCCAATTCTCTTTTAATCAAAGTCCACTATTTATGTGTCAGGAATTTAGCCAAAGATGCCCTCCTCAGGACTAGTTCAGCTCTGCATATTAAATGAAGACCCTTTCCATGACCCATTCTCGGCTGGAGAGTCCTGTTGCACAATCAGAAATCAGTCTTCTGGTGTACTTAAGAGCTGGTGTGCTTGGGCACATGACCATACTGCTTTAGAGCCAAAGGTGGTGGGGTATCTTCTTGAATGCCTCTCACATTTTTTAATTCAGTGCCCTACCCACACACAAATAAATAAATGCCCAAATGAAAACGAAAACCAAGCATATCAGGGACAAGTTATAACGATCCCTGGCAGGCAAGCTGCCTGATAAGCAGCAACAATTCTCCATCAGTTTTGTGTAAGTTTATTTACAAGAAAAAAACACATCCAGAGCATGGCCTTCCCGCCTGTTCTCATTAACAGTACTTGCTCAGTCTGACTCATCATCCCTCCCCCAACAGGAAGAACGCCAAAATCCCATCTTTCTTCTCCTTCCTTTCCATTGTTCTCTGAGCTTCTGCAGTCTCCTAGTACAGGGACTAAGCGGCTGGCCTGTCTCCTCCTCACTCCCAGAAGACACAGCCTCAGCCTCTGGCTTATCTGCTGGTTGCCTGGCAATGCTATGACCAACTTCCAACTCTTCCTCTCCTTGGGAGCTAACAGCTTCTTCCCTGGGAAGGAGGGGGGCTGGGCTGTCCTCTCTAAACTATGACAAACAGCTCTCATCTGCAGAGTCAGCCCCTTGCTCGTTTAGTTCAATTTCTGAGGCTGACTCTTCTGCTGCGCCCTGGGGCAGGGGGCATGTTCCTGACACCAGGTTTTAGCCCAGATTATCTTCTGCTGGGCAAGGGAGAGCATTCAAAAATATGATCTCCTCAAACTGCAAACCAAAATGGTACAATTCATTATATCATCTCAGATCTCATTCTGCTACATGTGTACAGCAGTCTTGAATGTATCTCGTATTTGTGTCCCATTACAGAGAGTGGTGACCAAACAAGCCTAGATGATACCAGCAGAATACTGTAGCAGTGAATGAATGTCAGTTTATGAAATATCATTTGATGAGAATTACTAATGGGAAGAGCGCTGTTGCATGCAGGAAGCCCACGGGAATGTATTGAAAATTCAGAGTTGATGACACATGTCTAATGTCAGTAGGGAGGTCATGCCACATATTGGGTGTCACTACCCTAAAGGTCCTGTTCTTTGCCCCTACAGATTAGATGGCAGGAACAGCTTTGTCTATACCAGAAGAGGTGGTTTATAGTAATCACGAATTCCAGATTACAACACTGAAGAATCAACCAGCATTGTTATTCCCAAACATTACTGGCATGTGGGTGGTGCTGGTAAGGTTGTAAGAATAGTAGCTTTCCTACATGTTTATGTTTTGACCGAGGCAAGATTAGAACTGAGAACGTCAAAGTTATTGCACACTTTGCTTCTCTCCTTTCTCAAACATACAGCAAACAGCTCCATTTGACCACATCTCAGACCGAATGGCTTCTTCTACCATTCTTGGTAAGAGACTTGGTAAGAAGAGTCAACTGTGCTGCCCCTTCACCTCTCATGAAATCCCCAAATGTGGGCCCTGTTAAAAAAATTAGCCACAGACCTGGAGGAAATGAATTACGCCTCGTTAAGAAGCTGCGGACACATGCATAAAGCTTAAAAGATCATGAATATAAGCACTTGAGTCTCTTGTCATAATCTGTGGCTGTGTGAATTATCACACCGGTTAATGATTCAAAGTGCTACGGAGAATGGTTAGCTTTTCATAAGGGTAGTTCAAAAGATCACAGTGAAATGCAGCCATATGTAAAACTACACACTCATTAGCGCTGAGATATAGGCAAGGAGCCAAATTAACATTCTTGCACTGTCGTTCCTGATTCGAAGGCAGCCAGTTTCTGGCTGTAAACAAATGGAGCCAGCTATCAAATTTACAGCCCCTCCTTCCTGTGAACCTCCAGGTTTATTTATTATGTCTGCATTATGTGAATTTCTTCATTTCCCCGGGAGGAAGAATAATCAATTATTCCAGTGTCTGTGTATTTCACTTACCACTGTACAGAACAGGGGGACATCAAGTCTGTTAATGCTTGTCTCCTCCTACTCTGAGAAATTGCACAACCCTCTTTGGGAAATTACCAAAATATTCACAAACAAAAAACCACCAGCCACCACTCCTCAGCATGCCATAACTTTTTAGACCTAGCAACAACAATAAGTTGAAGATCAGCTTCTCCCCACCCCTTCTCTCCAATAAATCGTGCATCTCTGAAATTGCATTGTAAGAGCCAAACTAGATGAGATATTGGCAATCTATTATAAGTGCTGGGAAGGAGGGATGCCAGCCTCTCACCCCACCACAGTATCATTTCTTCAAATCAAATACCTTCCCCCAAATGCTGTTGGCTTTATTAGAAAAAAACCATACATCAGGGATGTAGGAACACATTGGTCTATCTATGCCAGTATGCTCTACACTGGCTGGCAGCAGGATATCAGGAATGAAAGTGCAACAGTCCCTCTTTTAGTGCTAATACGGTAGGCTCACATTTAAAGGCAAATCAAACAAATTTATCCCACATCCTAAACCCCAGGGGCATAGGATTGCAGTCTGTAAGTGTTGGAAGCATTTGCAATCCTTACAGCAACCTGTCAGGAATGAGCCAGCTCCAAGTGAAGATTTACAGCCAATTGCAGAAAGCAGCCAGGAACAGAGAGGCTTAGATTTCACTCAGGCAGGGGAGAGCCGACAGCTGCAGACTTCAGCTCTTCCTGACCTTGAATGGCCGGATGATAAGGCAGTAGCTGAGAGCAGGCTGGAACACAGCCAAAGCTCGCTGGAAGCACAAACAGGAGTGAACAGACACGGGGGGAGCCTCTCAGAACAGGAAGAGGTTGGAGCTGATCCACTAAGTCCGAAGTTGGCGAATGGGAGGGCTGCTCGATAGGAAGCAAAACAAGAGACGTAAGGGTCGTAAGTTCAATATCTTCTGTCAACACCGGAAGGAATCTTCAGAAGGGTCATCTTGAGCGATGATGCCAGAGGCTTTGTTAGAGCCGTCCAGAGCTATCTGTTTGTTTTTGCAATAAATCCTCCTTTTTAATTACCTACACTTACTGTGTTATCAAGCTGGGAACCTGGACTCCTGACACAATCTTCTAAGGTAGAACAGTATTATCAGCCCTTTACTGCAAACTGGGGGCAATCCTTGCTGAATGATAACAAGTTGACTCATTCCAGCTATTGACTTCACAGCTGAGGTGAGATTTTGAACCAGTGGCCTTCCAGTTCCCAGCCAGATTTTTGTATTTATTGTTGCATTTTTCTCGGAATTTCCCATCAAGCATGGTGGCATACGTGGTTTTCTCCCTCACCAATTTATCCTCACAACGACCCTGCCAGGTAGATTAGATTGAGAAACATTGACTGTCCCATGGTTACCCTGGGAGCTTCATGGCTGAGTGAGGTTTTAAACTCTGGTCTGCCAGTTCCTAGTCCACAGGTTCTCATCGCACCAGTATGCTATGCTATGGTATGGTATCAAATTATTTTTTAATTTGCAGAATATGGATAAATATCTTTTCAAAACGAGAGCAAGAACACTGGCTATTCTTCTGCCGTTCTCCATGACATATTGTTGTGTTTCAACTCTGACAATTATGAAAGATCAGAAAAGAGAAAGGCTTCTTTGTGTTGATGAGGAGATGAGTGTTTTGTTTGTATTAGACCTCATAGAAAAGAGATTACCTGGCAAAAGCAAGATCACACTTCTCACTGAGTTTGTGTAAATACTCAAGGTACTTATGTAAGGGGCTCGTTCATAACTATATTTTGAGAAAAAGTTTCATGTTCTTATGTAGCTGCATTGTTTTAAGGTGCTACTGGAAGGGATTTTTTTTGTTTTGACTATGGCAGACCAACACGGCTACCTATCTGTAACTGCATTGTTTTAGACTTTCTGAATGTCCCATTATCATATTATAAAGTACCTGTGTTCTATGTTATACATCAAGCACTGCTAGTATTTCTGCATTGTATTTCTAATCAGTATAAAAGTTGGTATGGTTTGAGCAAACCTTTGTTCCGACTCAGAGAAAAATGTTTGAGAACCACTGTCTTACTCCATTGCTACAACCACTAGGCCATGCTCTTCCTTTTGGGTCCTGCTTGCGTTTTCCTCACTGGTATCTCTTAAAGGTAAAGGGACCCCCTGACCATTAGGTCCAGTCGTGACCGACTCTGGGGTTGCGGTGCTCATCTCGCGTTATTGGCTGAGGGAGCCGGCGTACAGCTTCCAGGTCATGTGGCCAGCATGACTAAGCCGCTTCTGGTGAACCAGAGCAGTGCACGGAAACGCCATTTACCTTCCCACCGGAGCGGTACCTATTTATCTACTTGCACTTTGACATGCTTTTGAACTGCTAGGTTGGCAGGAGCAGGGACCGAGCAATGGGAGCTCACTCCGTTGCGGGGATTCGAACTGCCGACCTTCTGATCGGCAAGCCCTAGGCTCTGTGGTTTAGACCACAGCGCCACCCGTGTCCCTTACAGGTATCTCTTCCGCCCCTGTTAAAAACTGGCTGCTAGCCTGCTCCAGCGGGATCTTCTTGTGTTCTTATGATACATGTTCATATGTCTCAGATTTATTTTCTCTACCTCCACTCTATTTGCTGCAAACATGGAATTTATATCCATGTTTGGTGTTCTTTCCACATAACACGTATGGTGTTTAAAATTGTTCACTGGAGCGTGATGGTTTGCTTAGAAGAAGAAAACTGATATTTGAATTTAAAATTCCATGCTGGGGGGTAGGGCACACAACTTACGGGCTTTGGTTTTCTAATGGGAATATGTTGCATCGTTAAAGGCAGGATTAAAGCTGCAATTAATGAATAACCCTCTAATTCCCCAACAAGGCAAACAAACTGACCCCAAGGTGCTGCTTTTAATGTGGAAGTTCCATTGCAATATACTTGGCTTTGTAATAAACAAAAAACACCACGATTAAAAAGTGCAATCTGGAGTCACGTTTCTTTGTAGCTGCTGCTGAAACCTCATCTGGCTAATTAGCTCTTCCAGTCCAGTTTCTGCTAATGTAGTTCTTACCGTGTGTCATGCAAATGTATATTAATGCCATTTAGAATCTAAACAGCTTGAAATTTCCCTCGCCGCTCCGCAGAGGTCAGAAATGTTTGCAAGAGAATAAGTTTTAAGAGAGAGAGAGAGAGAGAGAGAGAGAGAGAGAGAGAGAGAGCGCTGATTTGCAGGACAAAAGAAGAAGAAAGAATTCAAGCCAGCCCAAGTCCCCCTGATTTCAATGGGAACGCATTAATCATGTGCATAATGCTGTGCCATTGAAATCAGTGAGACTGTAATGTGCTTAAATTTTCCTGTACCGTATTCTCACGCCCAATCTCCAGTATATATTTAAAGCAATGCTATGCCTCTTTTAGCAGCCATGACTTCCCCAAAAGAATCCTAGAAACTGTAGTTGCAAGGTATTGAGAATTGTTAGGAGACCGCCATTCCCTTCGCAGAACTGCAATTCCCAGAGTGGTTCAGCAATCAGTCCCACTTCCCAGGGAACTCTTGGGATGCGGGGAAGGGCTGTGGCTCAGTGGTAGAGCATGTGCTTCGCATGCAGAAGGTTCCAGGTTCAATCCAGGTAGGTCTGGGATGGACTCCTGTCCAAAACCTTGGAGAGCCACTTCCAATCAGTGCAGACAATACTGACGTACATGGACTAATGATTTGACTTGGCATAAGGCAGCTTGCTATGGTCCGAGTTGTCCACGTGAGTTGTTAGGAGGGTTGTGTGCCATGTTTGATCTGTAGCAGCTCACTCGGTAACACTGACAGGTAATCGTGTGCCATGCAAACCCTAACAAAGCTTAAGATTCTGATTCAGGTAGGTAGCTGTGTTGATCTGACACAGTCAAAATAAATTAAAAAATTAAATAATTGTCCAGTAGCACCTTAGAGACCAGTTCAGTTTGTTCTGGGTATAAGCTTTTGTGTGCATGCACACTTCTTCAGATGGTGTCTGACAGTTTAAGATTGTGCAACTTATTTTAAGTCCTGTTGGTTCTGAAGCCACGGAAGACAAATCGAGGCTCCCACCAGCTCATGTCATTTATTAAAACTCTCAAGGCCTGCTCACACTTAACCATGTGGGCCATGTGACAGACAAGGAGAAAAGTTGGTAGTGCTGGCTCCCAGCCTTCAGGAAGGTGATTCCATGCATCTGCCATGTGTGGGTCTCAGCCATTTCTGTAAGAGCATCATCAGCCTGCTGGATCAAGCCAATGGCCCATCTAGTGCAGCATCCTGTTCCCCACAGCGACCAACCAGAATGTACATCACCATTAGCAGCAGCTTGGCTAAAGAACAATACCTTCTGAAGGGAAATGTCCAATAATAGCCATGGCCAGAATGCCTGACTGCAAATGCTCCTCTTGTGAGAACGCATGCCAGATGTTAGGTGATTATATCAGAGCAAGGTAGTTATAGGTCTAGGCTACATTTCAACAAGTAATAGCATTCCAGTAATTATTTAGTCCAGTAATTAGGGATGTGTACACATTGCCGCTTACTCCAAAGGGACGCAGGTGGCGCTGTGGTCTAAACCACTGAGCCTCTTGGGCTTGCTGATCAGAAGGTCGGCAGTTCGAATGTGCCCAACGGGGTGAGCTCCCGTTGCTCGGTCCCAGCTCATGCCAACCTAGCAGTTTGAAAGCACACCAGTGTGAGTAGATAAATAGTTACCGCTGTGGCAGGAAGGTAAACGGCATTTCTATGCGCTCTGGCACTCGTCACAGTGTTTCATGCACCAGAAGTGGTTTAGTCATGCTGGCCACATGACCCGGAAAGCTGTCTGTGGACAAATGCCGGCTCGCTCGGCCTGAAAGCGGAGATGAGTGCCAAACCCCATAGTCGAATTTCACTGGACTTAACTGTCCTTTAGCTTTTAGCTTTTACTGATTACTCCACAGGGCAGGTGCCACTACTGAGAAAGCCCTCTGCCTGGTTCCCTGTAGCTTTGCTTCTCGCAGTGTGGAAACCGCCAGAAGGCCCTCGGCGCTGGACCTCAGCGTCCGGGCAGAACAATGGGGGTGGAGATGCTCCTTCAGGTATACTGGGCCGAGGCCGTTTAGGGTAAAAAGAAGCAATATATGTATACAGTGGTACCTTGAGTTACAAATGCCTCAGGTTACAAACACTTTAGGTTACAAACTCCGGTAACCTGGAAGAGTTACCCCGAGTGGAAACTTTGCCCCAGGAAGAGAATGGAAATCGTGCACCGGCGGTGCAGCGGCAGCAAGAGGCCCCATTAGCGAAAGCACGCCTCTAGTTAAGAACAGTTTCAGGTTAAGAACGGACCTCCGGAATGAATTAAGTTTGTAACTAGAGGTACCACTGTATATTCAATGTGTGAAAAATACCCTAACCCATACATTCTTATATAAATTTGATATTATTATCCTAATACATATGTAAATATTAATAGCCTACTACATTATGTATAAACCCATTCCAAATCATGTCATATTTATCCAATGTTAAAGGTAAAGGTAAAGGTACCCCTGCCCGTAAAGGTAAAGGTAAAGGTACCCCTGCCCGTACGGGCCAGTCTTGACAGACTCTGGGGTTGTGCGCCCATCTCACTTAAGAGGCCAGGGGCCAGCGCTGTCTGGAGACACTTCCGGGTCACGTGGCCAGCGTGACATCGCTGCTCTGGCGAGCCAGAGCCGCACACGAAAACGCCGTTTACCTTCCCGCCAGTAAGTGGTCCCTATTTATCTACTTGCACCTAAGGGTGCTTTCGAACTGCTAGGTTGGCAGGCGCTGGGACCGAGCAACGGGAGCGCACCCCGCCGCGGGGATTCGAACCGCCGACCTTTCGATCGGCAAGCCCTAGGCGCTGAGGCTTTTACCCACAGCACCACCCGTGTCCATTATCCAATGTTACCGCGAAAGTAATAGGACTGGCGAGGATAAATGTAAGACATGATCTAAGAATGTTCAGGCCAGGATGTATTGAGATCCTCCATCAATGGCACGGGAATCTCCTGTCACACATTAAGAATCTCAGAGCCCATCATATATGTAATGAAATCCACATGGAGGGTTTTTTGTTCGTTTGTTTTGTTTTGTTTCGTTTCATTTTTTTGCTTTCCAGTGGACAACACCAGTATAGGTAAAAGGTAAAGGTACCCCTGCCCGTACGGGCCAGTCTTGACAGACTCTAGGGTTGTGCGCCCATCTCACTCAAGAGGCCGGGGGCCAGTGCTGTCCGGAGACACTTCTGGGCCACGTGGCCAGCGTGATGAAGCTGCATCTGACGAGCCAGCACAGCACACGGAACGCCGTTTACCTTCCCGCCAGTAAGCGGTCCCTATTTATCTACTTGCACCCGGGGGTGCTTTCGAACTGCTAGGTTGGCAGGCGCTGGGACCGAACAATGGGAGCGCACCCCGCTGCTGGGATTCGAACCGCCGACCTTTCGATCGGCAAGCCCTAGGCGCTGAGGCTTTTACCCACAGCACCACCCGCGTCCCAACACCAGTACAGTGGTGCCTCGCAAGACGAAATTAATTCGTTCCGCAAGTTTTTTCTTCTTGCGAGTTTTTCGTCTTGCGATGCACGGTTTCCCATAGGAATGCATTGAAAATCAATTAATGCGTTCCTAGGGAAACCGACTTCAGACCAGGTCCAGGGACAGTCTGTCCCCCGACCTCTTCTGAAGGCTGGGGGGGGACAAGGGCTTTTCTTCCCACCCCCAGCATTTTAAAAAACCCCGGGACAGCGGAGGGCTTCTCCGCTGTCCGGGGCGATCTTAAAATGCTGGCGGGCGGCATTTTAAAATCGCCCCGGGACAGCGGAGGACTTCTCCGCTGTCCGGGGCGATTTAAAAGCCCCTGGGAAGGCAGGCAGGGGGGACAAAGACTTTTGCCCCCCGCCAGCCTTCAGAAGAGGTCCTGGACCTCTTCTGAAGGCCAGCGGGGGGCAAAAGTCTTTGCTCCCCCCTGCCTGACTTCCCGGGAGAGCGGAGAAACGCAGCGCGTTTCTCCGCTCTCCCGGGAGGGCTTTTAAAGGCAGGCAGGGGGGGCAAAGACTTTCGCTACCCCCCCCCCCGCCTGCCTTCAAAAGCTGTCCGGCCAAGGCTTCGCGGACCTCTCCGCAAGCAGCGGCAGCGCTGCCGCTGCTTGCTGAGAGTTGCCGGCATGCCGAAGCCTGCATGCGCTGAGATCAGCGCGCCCAGGCTTCGCGGCCCCGCCGCCCGGCTTCGGGGCATCGTCCCGATGCCGGGCGGCGGCAGGGGGGGGGAGAGAGGTTCCCGCCCCGCCGCCCGGCATCGGGGCATCGTTCCGAAGCCTGGCGGCGGCGGGAGGAGGTGTCCCCGCCTTGCCGCCAGGCTTCGGAGGAGGTCCGAGGACAGTGGGGAAGACGCGCTGCGCTTCCCCGCTGTCCCGGAGATTTCCCTATGGGCTGTCGTCTTGTGAAGCAAGCCCATAGGGAAATTCGTTTTGCGAAGCGCCTCCAAAACGGAAAACCCTTTCGTCTAGCGGGTTTTCCGTCTTGCGAGGCGTTCGTCTTGCGAGGTACCACTGTATAGGACTTCTTAAAACACATGGAAGGAACTGATGAGCTGATATGGCTATAATTGACAATGTCAGATTAAAAGGGAGCGAGTGGTAAATGGCAAGCTCCAATTGTCAAAGGGGACAGCTAGTTCTTTGCATCTTGGAGACATGACTTGCATTTTCTCCCGCAGCGCCAGACTCCTTGATTCCCCATAAGCTTTCCCTCATCCGAATTAATGCAAGCTCTTTTTTTCCTGAGCTCCCCTTCACTAATTTCTTTTGACACCGCGGGATTCTCCTCCTCTGCTTCAATGACCCCCTTTTAGCTTGTGCTTTCGTCACCAGGGTAATGCAACTGACAAGCGCCTATATGAAAGCTGACACAACTCATTGATATATATTGTGCTTGCAGAGAGCAATTTGCCCAAAGATCATAGCCTGCTTAGCTATTTGTCTCACACCTACCTGGACAGACAGGGCTGTAAAGCTCATCCATCAACATTCACAATGAAAGCTCCGTGGGATTTTGGAAAACGTACAATGAGAAAATGAGAGCTTGTGTAATCAAGATAAGATAAAAGGTGACAAGCAGGAGAGCTGATACAAGCCCATGTTTCTGGGGAATGAAGGCTCATCTCGCAACTTTAGATTAAGCACAGGTTTATTCTTGTACAGTTGGATCCCAAAAGACATCCAAAAAATGATTTTGGATGCACCAGGAGCTTTAAACTTTTCAGCAGCGGAGGGTGCATATGATGACAATGCAGTCACCCATCAAACAGTAAGATGAGCAGATCCTGCAATTGCTTTTGAGTACAATGAGCAAAACTGGTTTGGATATACTTCTGGAAAGTGCAGCTACTTAACCTAAATCTCACTTTGTGTTATATTTGCAGAAAACTGGAGATATATGCTCCGAATATCACAACGTGTTTCTGAACAGTTATTGTGGTACCCTTCTGTTGCAACTTAAGACCAGTTCACACAATGGGGATGTATGTGCCATAGCTTGGCCTCCTGATCATGATCAAGGATGCAGTCCTAACTCTGGCCACTACCTGGCAGGGCTTAACAGGACGACTGAACCACTGACACAACTGCTGAGCATCCTGACCAGGGTAGAAGGTTGTAGGGCAAGCCAATCTTTGTGTCAGTCTTGAGCTGGCAAAGCGACAGGTCCTGATGCCATCATGTGACAGCAGTGGGTCTGGATTTAAATTAAAAGGGGCATTCAAATCTCCAAATGTTCCTTTTTAGCAGTTAATGGTGATTCAGATCCCCAACTTCTTCTTGGTCATCTGGATCTGTCTGAAGCAGGATGTTTTGTTTAAAGATGTGAAAGAGATTGGAACCCCATAAGAAATGCGGAGGTGTCTAACATGGGATGTGACGAGGGAAGTAGCAGTTTTTATTTCAAATGAAAATTCCTATGGGATCATCACATTTGAGTCATCTTATACATATTTCCCTTACCCATTTTGTGAACAGATGTGCATTTAAAAACATTCATTACCCATCACCAACTTCATTATGATATAGTATCTGAAGTCTTACTCCCTAGCTTCTGCTGTAGAAAGGAAGTGAGTGGTATTTATAAGATGCAAAATCGTTTGCATTGCAAAGTGTAACCATATCAGTGGGCCCATTGAGAGAGCCATACTGCCCTGGGATGAGCTTTCTTTCCCTGAAGTAGCTTGGACACACCTTCTGTCAGTACTGGGCTGTTGGCTGCAGTCTGTGGTGAGACAGGGACCATGGACAAGCCAGCAGAAGCTATGGACCAGCTGCAGGAAAGGGCTCAGTGGTACAGCACTTGCCTTGCATGCAGAAGGTCTCAGCTTCCATCTCTGGTATCTTCAGGTCAGGTTGAAGAGCTGCTACCAATCAGAGTGGACATTGCTGAGCTGGATGAAGCAATGGTCTACCTCGGTAGAAGGCAGTTATTGATATTTTGCCATAGTCAGCATCACAGAGCATGTCAGGGCTGAAAGGCAAAAGAGTAGGATATCCAGGAACAAGGCAGAAGGCAGCACTGAAGGGCAAGCCAAAGGAACGCAGCCAAGATCAGGAAGACCTTGTTGAGCAAGGAAGGCTCAACTGGAATTATTGGTGCTATCAAAGCAAGACTTTGTGGTGGACTCTCACTGAGCAGAATGAAGAGGATGATCCCTAAATGCAGCAGGGCTAGCTTACCTCATTTTGAAATAATTCACATTATCATATAAAGACTGGGGCAGATAAAACCATTATGTCCAGATTCTAAAGTCATGTAACTGCACTGCTCCACTGTGGCCAGAAACTGGAAGTTCTTTTATAGTTCTTCCTAAGAGGTTCCAACAGCCAGCCTGGGTGGGTTGAACTAGTGCAGGGATGAAGGCCATAAATTGCCTGAGCAGGATGCTACAACGTGCAGTTCAGCGGTTCGCCACATGAGGCAGCCACACAAAAACCCCAAGAGCTCCTGGCTTCTTGCCATGTTGAAAGGAAGAAAGCATCACACACACCAGGTATTTCTCTGCATGATCCCATTGTTCTGTCATTTCTTGCCGTGCTCATGTTAAGAAGATGCCGTCTGCTGCATGATCATGAAACAAATGCCCTTTCTTCCTTTGCTGATATTGTTTCACTTTGTGCAGGTATATCACTGTATGGCACAGGGCTTCCCATTTTAAACAGCATGCTACATTAAGGGCTGGGGTTGGGAGATGAGCTCTTGAACAAAGCCTTCTGATAGCACAGCACACGTTTAAGGTTTTATGAAACTGTCTGGAACCAAGGCGGGGGAGAGTGAGAGAGCTCACTGTAGCTATTTTTAATAAGCAATGGAGCACAGCTATAAATCTGGGGAGGCTTTATGAGGTTTTATTTGCTACATTATTTGTGCAATGATAGCCTGATGAACACTGTTATAATTTCCCTTTTATGTCTTTGGCCCTATGTCATTTAAGGCTGTTTGAATATCCCAGTATGTAGGGAAGATTCAGATATGGTGTGAAAATGCACAGGGCAATAACGTTTAGGGATGTTTGTGTGTTCAGAGGTGACACTCTTGGTTCACGATTTACACCACAACTTACATTGCTTCTCACTTTTCTTCCATGTAACTCAAGGAAGCCTCCAAAGAGTTTCTTCTTAGTCTTCTATCCTATTATCTTAGGAACATTGGAACCTGCCTTACACCAAGTCAGACCAATGGTCCATCAGTGTCATCTATACTGACTGGTAGTGGGTGTACAAGATTTCAGGCAGGGTTCTATCCCAGTCCTCCATGGATATCCCAACCCTGAGAACTTCAGGTCCATTTCCCCTTTGTTAACACCTCCCAACAAAGGGAGTGGTATTCAATACTAAGGATAGCAAAGGTAGGACGATTGTGTTGTATCCAGGGCTTAGTGAAAAGGACCTCTCAACGTTCTTCACACTGTGTGTGATTTTGCTGAATATTCTCCAGGGGGAAACTGAAATTCTGTTCTTAGGTCATATTGGCAAATGAAGAAAGGAACAGGCTAAGAAAGGAAGACTGGAAGGTAAACTCATTGCTTCCTTCAACAATAATAAAATATTATTAAACAATTGTAAGAGAGTATCATCAGTGGATAGTGAAACTGGGGGAGAACTTGTTTGATAAACTTTCAGGGTGGGGGATGAAAATTTAAAACAGTTCAGGAGCAGGAAAGGAAAAGAAATTCTCATAAAATTATTTTCTGTGGAGTTTTGAATCAGCCCCTAGACATATCAGTGGTGTTGTTAATAGTCACAGACAACCAAAATGATCAAAGGGATGAAGTAATTTCTCTATGAGGAAAGGTTACAGTGTTTGGGACTTTTTTTTAGCTTAGAGAAAAGTGGAGTAAGAGGAGACATGCTACCACTGTGTACAAATAGGCACGGCATGGCGAAACTGGCTAGAGAAAAGTTTTTCTCCCTCTCTCATAACAGATGAATGCTGGAAGACTGGGGAAGGTATAGCCAAACTATGGAAGTCGTTCCCAAGGGAGGCAATGATGGCCACCAACCTAGGTGGCTTTAATAGAGGATTAGACAGAAGAAGAAGAAGAGGAGGAGGAGGAGGAGTAGTTTGGATTTGATATCCCTCTTTATCACTACCTGAAGGAGTCTCAAAGCGGCTAACAATCTCCTTTCCCTTCCTCCCCCACAACAAACACTCTGTGAGATGAGTGGGGCTGAGAGACTTCAGAGAAGTGTGACTAGCCCAAGGTCACCCAGCAGCTGCCTGTGGAGGAGTGGGGAATCGAACCTGGTTCACCAGATAACGAGTCCACCGCTCTTAACCACTACACCACACTGGCTTTCATGGAGGAGAGGGCTATCGATGGCTGTTAGCTATGATGGCTATTCTCTGCTTCCACAATTGGAGGCCGTAAATGCTTCTGAATACCAGTCGCTGGAAGCCACAGGAGGAGAGAATGGTCCTATGCTTGGATCCTGCTTGTGGATTCTCCACAGGCATCTGTTTGGCCATTGTGAGAACAGGACTCTGGACTAGATGGGCTGTTGACCTGATCCAGCAGGGTTTTCTTATGTTCCTAAAGTTATCCTGTGCTGATACATGAGACAATGGACACATCGATTTAGCCCCACTGTAATCTGTGTCCGTCTCTCTCTCTCTCTGTGTGTGAACGTACGTTTGTGCCACATCCAGGCGATACTCGGTCCAGTATACCTGAAGGAACGTCTCCACCCCCATCGTTCTGCCCGGACACTGAGGTCCAGTGCTGAGGGCCTTCTGGCGGTTCCCTCGCTGGAAGGAGCCAAGTTACAGGGAACCAGGCAGAGGGCCTTCTTGGTAGTGGCACCCACCCTGTGGAACGCCCTCCCATCAGATGTCAAAGAGATAAACAACTACCAGACATTTAGAAGACAGGCAGCCCTGTTTAGGGAAGCTTTTAATGTTTAATAGGTTATTGTATTTTAATATTCTGTTGGAAGCTGCCCAGAGTGGCTGGGGATACCCAACCAGATGGGCGGGGTATAAATAATAAATTATTATTATTATATTACTTTATTCCACTCGTTGAGTGCTTGCTCACTAATCTTATATCACAACATATATGTTATTCTTATATGGCAGGGATAGGTAACCTGAGAGCCTAGAGATATTGTTGGACTACAACTCCCATAATCCCTAAACAGTTGACTATGCTGACTGGGGCTGATGGAAGCACCATGTTGACTACTTTTGCTTTTGGTATAACAAGACTGTCCTTCTCTGCACTTATTTTTTTTATGTGCTTTTTATTTTATTTTTTTATTTCCCCCGCCATGAAATTTCACAGCTACCATGCTAGTCGTCATGTGATAATTAGGAAATCACATTTTGTCCCCCATTTCAAATCAATATTCTTGTAAACCAAATAGTAATTTCCAGCTCATAAGGAATGTCTTGTATAATTGCAACACGGCTCAAGCAGTCCCTGATGCATCTTTGATTTGCCATTAATTGTGGCTTGTTAAAAATTGTTTTTGAGAGCTGTACGTGACAGCCTCTTGTTTGGGAGGGGAGAATGTTGGAAAGGAAAGACGGCTTGTTTTGAGCTCCTGAAACTTTATGTTCTGACTCTGAGGCAGTAATGTGAAAAATTCGTCTGATGAT
Organism: Podarcis muralis; assembly: GCF_964188315.1. Classification (NCBI taxonomy): domain Eukaryota; kingdom Metazoa; phylum Chordata; class Lepidosauria; order Squamata; family Lacertidae; genus Podarcis; species Podarcis muralis. Next base: position 12,646,718 of record NC_135660.1, on the reverse strand, counting down.
TGCATAGAACTTGGCAGTTTTGTTATTTCTTACATCTCCGTTACTAAAGATAGCAGCAACTGGATATCAGTGTGTGTGTGTGTGTGTGTGTGTGTGTGTGTGTGTGCAATGGAATTGGTACCTAGTCACACCCACACCATACTTTGAAAGGACATGGCTTCCCCCAGAAAATCCTAGGAACTGTAGTTTGTTGAGGGTGCTGGGAACTGTAGTGAGGTGAAGTACAGTTTCCAAGATTTCTTAGGGGAAAGCCATGTACTTTAAATCCACTTTAAATGTACAGTGTGGATGTGACCCATGTATGTGTGTGGACTCGATGGCCCTTGTAGTCTATTCCAACTCTATGATTCTATGACAGTGTTTTCCTTGCTTAGTCCCTTCTCATCACTAACCTAAGGATACCTCACCAACATTATTTTTTCATGTGATTTGTTCCATTGCACATGGGTTGTTTGAGGCAGCCTCCAGGCTTTGCCCTCTCCACTGATAAGCTGCGGCCTCGTGAAGGAAAGACGCTCATATAGAGAAGAAGCGAATGTTGCACAGCTTTGGTGATTGTTCTACAGATATAGGGTTTTTTGTGATGAAGGATGTGCTAAAAATGAAGCAGAAAGAAAGAAAGAAAGAAAGAAAGAAAGAAAGAAAGAAAGAAAGAAAGAAAGAAAGAAACTGGGCTAGGAAAAAGGCCTTCAACTGGAGCCCATAAACCACTTCCCCCCCCCCCAAGGCTAATCGTAGCAGAGAGGGGTCACTTTTGAGGAATAATTGCAAGTGGAGAGGGGGAAATTAACTACCCTCCCCAGCAGCAAGCCCCTCAACCACCGTAGTTAGCCTTGGGGGAAAAGTTATAGTAGTAGCCTTGGTTACGGTACTAGAATTATTTTAGAGCCTAATTGAGGTGTGCATGCAGTGCTATTTTTCAAGAAAAAAGAGGTGCCGGAACTCACAACAAATGCCTCCCTTGTTCTCTTAGAAGGGCAATGGTGCTGTCAAGTACAAGAGTTCCCCTCTCCCTCCTGGTGGCTCACTGATAAGAATTAATGAGCATTTGGCAGATTTATAGTCCTTTCATTTCAGCATTATGTTACAAGCACAGACAGGCATACCCCCGCAAGTATATCAGTTGCCTACTCTGACCCATCCCCACTTCTGCAGCAAGAAGCGTGCCAACAGGAAGTCCCCCCTGCATCTCCTTTCTTCTCTGACACACTTGGTCCTCCGAGTTTGGGAGGAGGGAAGAGGTTCCCCCCACTCTCAATCAATGTATCACCCAGCTGCTCCCTCCCTTCTGGTTGCTTAGCTACTATCTCATAGCTGGGTAGTTCCTCTCACAACTGTGCAGCTTCTGTGTCTGCCTGTCTCTCTGCTTCTGGAAACACTGGACTCTTCTGTTAGGAGCTGATCTCCCTGCAATTGTATTCATCAATCTTCCGATCTAGACCGGCCCCCTGACAGGTGCCCATCTGAGAGGTGCTGGAACTGAGTTTCAGTGTGTTCCGGCTGGGGAAACAAGCCCTGTGTGCATGTACTGATCATCCTCCCCAGCTGCACTCTGGAGGAAGATCCCATTCGGCCTGGTGGGGGGGAGTGACAACATGCTTTTCAAGTTTAATTGCAGGCGGGGAGAAAAGTGAGTGTGTGTTTGCACACATATACAACTGGTGTTGTGTGTGTGTGGCACCCTTAACAGTTTTATCCGGTTTGCCAATATGATCATGGCTGGGGTTGCCATATGTCCGGAATTACCTGGACATATCCAGAATACTGCTGTCTCTAGCAAAAATAATAATAATAATTCAACAACTTTTCTGTCCAGATTTTCACTGTTTGAAATATGGCAACCCTATCATGGGCACCAAAAAGATTGGTGACCCCTGGCCAGATGCAGTGACATGGAGGAAAGGTGCAAGTTATCTATCCATATTTTTTTTCTCAATGGAGCTCTTTCTCTGGTGGTATTATCACAAGAAGAAGTGATGCTATCAAGTTTGGGGGAGGTTCCCCCTGAAACCTGCTCATCTGAAACAGGAAAAAGTAGTCTTCTATTTTGACGTCTTACACTGCAATCCCTTCATTTCTACTCAGAAATAGGTGGCAGGTAAGTTAGGGTGGTGAATCTGTCAAATTCAGTTTCTCATTTTTCCCCTGTCTGAAGTGCAACTCCCCTCATTTCTACACAAGTTTGCAGAACAAAAATTCGGACCTTTGTGAAAATTCATCAGCATTTAAGTGCAAACTTCTCATATATACATTTTGGTAAAGCAATTTCCCTCCAATACAGTATACCTTTGCATGTTATTTTCACTAATGTATGCATTTCGGTGCAAACATTAACCTGGTTCATACATTTTAATACACATTAACTTGGCTGGAAGACCGCATTACGAGTGTACGGAACAGTGAATTTCAAAGGGTGTGTGTGTTTCAGTTGGTGGCTTGAGCAAATTAGATAGGTTCAACTTCACATGTAAAGCTGAAAGGAATTTCTCCCCCTTTTAAGGTATAGGACTGCAACTTTTCGCTGTTAAAAAAAAGCAGGCCAAGGACCACCGTCTTTCTCTAGAAAGTGCTTGCATGCACACTTTCTCCCGCTTACATATTCTGTACTAAGCACAATGTAAATATGATTTGGATCCTGGCCTTCTGATTAAATCTAACAAAATACAGAGTAGCATTACTAGCTGATGCAGTCAAGATGCGATCCGAGAAAAGGCATGCTTGAGAGAGCAATAGGTAAAACAAATTGCATAACCTTTCAAAGAGCTCATTACTAAATCTGAACTTTAAAGGGGTAGCATGAACTAAACCTGATGAGGATTCTCAAAGACAGACTTTAGAGTGAGTGGAAAAATGGGTTTGCATTCTTGAAAATTAATGACCCAGTAACAGATTTTGTGAACAAACAAACAAAGCTTGTCCTTTGTCCTCACTGCAAGAATTTTGTAAACAACAACAACAACGAAATTTATCGCCATGACTTGTAAAGCTGTTGCAAAGCTTATAAATCTCCTACATGGTTTGTAAATATGTTCCGGGTTGCTGAAATCCATTTTTTAGTGGGGCAGGGTATTTGCTGTAAATCTATTCTGTAAGTCCTGAAGAAGTTTAAGGGTATTTAAAAAGAAAGGAAGCAGCAGCTAAGCCCTATATCATTTTTAAAACAGGATTTTAAAATCAGACCGCCGACTTGCAACCCAAGCTTTTCCTCTGTATCGATTTTGGCTCTTTCTTATCATTCTAGGAAAATATAACATACTTTACTGTCATCCATTTTGAAAGTTCACTTCGGGGCGGCATGCTTGGAACAGCTGTTTTCTGTTGCTCCCTGTAGCAGCTGCCTCTGTGCTGCAAGCTGTTTCTGAGCCACAGCTCACCATGCAGATTGTATGATTTTTCCTCTGTGCCGCTACAGGCCTGAAAGATGGTCCAGCAGAGGGTCCTCCTCCCAGTCTTTAATTGGGGTTGACAACATTTGGTTTTAATATTAGCCATTTTCACGTGATCTGAACATGGGTTGACTGAGGATCTGGAGAGGGGAAATGGGGATGCAGTTGTTATCCTGTCCCCAGTGTCTACATGTTCATTTGCATTTTTTAAAAATATAATTTTTTATTAGGGTTTTTTAACATATCATTTTCAACAGTAATTAAACATACTTTTACATCTTATTCAAATTTTTGACTTCCATCAATCCTGTCTGAAAATTTTCCAATCTAATCTCTTAGTATGCATTTCTTATCTTCCCTATTGCATTTCAAACTCATAACCAATATCTCTGTCTTTTTCTGCTTTGTAACACTTCGTATATTTCTCCTTACAAAACTTCTTGTAGTCCTACTAGCATAATTTATTGATTACATTTGCTCTTCAAAAAATTCATATACTTCTTCCAATCTTCTGTAAATCTCTGGTCCCGTAGGCTTTGAATGCTTCCTGTCATTTTGTCCAATTCTGCGTAGCCCATTAATTTCGTCTGCCATTCTTCTTTCATCGGAATTTCTTATTGTTTCCATTTCTGGGCTAACAATACTCTTGCCGCAGTTGTTGCATATAAAAACAATTTAACATCTTGCCTATTAATGTCCTGACCTATAATACCAAGTAAAAATGCTTCTGTTTTTTTTAAGAATGTATATTTCAACATCTTTTTCATCTCATTATATATCATTTCCCAGAAGTTCTTTACTTTTTTACATTCCCACCACATATGATAAAATGTTCCTTCTTTTTCTTTACATTTCCAACATTTGTTATTTGTCTTATACATTTTAGCTAATTTCACTGGTGTAATATATCATCTATACAGCATTTTCATCATATTCTCTTTCAAAGCATTACAGGCTGTAAATTTTATCCTTTCATTCCATGTTGCATTAGGGAGGAGGTCACACAAATGCTTGGAAAGAACATGCAATCACAAGGCTTGCCCACCACTCCTGTGTATGGGTTACCCATGTCCAGCACCACTGGTGAACACTCCCCCTGCCCCAATGTCTACATGTTCACCAGGCATTGGACGGAGTTCTGTACCAGGGATGGGGGAGAATTTAGATTCAGTTTGCATTTAAAGGCAAACATATCTAAATCTCATTTTTGGAAACTATGCAAGAGTCGGAACACAGCCATCCTTCAAATCTCTGAATTTTGCAGTGCAGCACTGCAGCTAAATCATGCGTACAAAAATGCACATCCTGGGGTAAAATGTTCCTCTAAATGCGGACACCACAAACTGATGTGGAAACTTGAAGAGCCAAACTTAAGATTGGAAAGATGAGAAACTGAGAGAAGCCGTAAATGACAGGTTGTTCCATTCCTATCTCATGCACACAGAAAGATTTACGTGGGTAGACCTCTTCCATGCAAGGAGAAGCCCCATCCAATCAGGCAGCCAGGAATAAAAACAAGGCTCTGGACTTCAGTGATCCTCAACATTCATGTTGCTGATGCAGCTAAATCTAGACCAAAGACTGGGTCACCAACTGCTAAGCAATGACATAAGCAGATCCCATGTCTTGTAGCAAATAACTACTTTACCAAGTGGATCCCAAAAAGAGGGGTTCCAATGCAGATTTTGTGAGGTTGGAGAAAAAGCAAGAGTTCATCTTCACCCCACCATGTGTTCAGCTTGGAGAGGAAACAATAATGGCAATCCTGAAGTTGTACATACAAGATTAAAAGTGGTAATTCATAGTGCACTGGGCAACATTAGTTTCATCAGGTCCTAATGAGAAATATATCAACATAACAAGCTGAGCAATATTTTACTGCAGCTTGAATTCCTTTGGGGGAAAGAAAACAAGCCTTAACGAGTGAAGCAGGCATGGGTTGTGTGTCCACCCGCATCCCAATTTACCTGACAAGGATGTGCATTCAAGTGTTTAATATGAGTCATTCATTGAGTCAATTAGGGCATAGGGCTCAGTGTGCATTGCGAGGTTTCTGAGTGTCCTTTTGCTGTGTGGTACTTTGCTAAACAGGGGGAAAGGTTTAACCGAGAATGGTGGGGGTGGGGATAGAATTGGTCCAAGGGTTGCATTCACTCTTGACCAGCCTTCCAGGGGCCATGTGCCATCAGTGCCCAAAATGAGTATGGCTACCCTAGACCTTTTGCATGCATGTGGACACACATGGGCAGAATCACAGGTACATGCATATTCCCACTCTATTGCAGAGGGTCATGTGATCGGATGATTTCATTTCTTATCTCTCTGTGTGTGAGCAGAAGTCAAGCCAACAAACTTCCACTCTTTGCTCTCTGTCCAGCTAGAAAGCTAGAGAGGATGTGGGAGAAGCAGCCCACACAAAATGCCTTGTTTCTTTTGTTTCTTTTGCTGTAAATAATATAATACTTGATGTCACAATTCCTACACAATTTGCTTTCACTGACTCTCCTAATACACTTTATATTGTGCACATTTCTCTTGGATGCATGCCGATGCTTTCTACGGGACTCCCGCAAGAGGCACCTCCCGTCACTCAGAGGGCAGGAAAAAACGTTGGGAGGATGGAGATCAGTCCCCAAATTGCGGATTGGCCACCTGAAGCAATAAGCAACAAATTCTTTCTCTTTTAGAGAGATTTTTCTCCCCTACTATCTCACAAGATAGTTTCTTGCAATAATAATAATAATAATAATAATAATAAATATAAATTATACCCTGCCCTCCCCGGCCAGAGCCGGGCTCAGGGCGGCTAACACCAATAAAATCACAGTAAAAACATAATAGGGGGGGGGGAGAGGGGGAGGGGGATTTTTTAAAAATACAGGTTAAAATGCAATTTAAAATGCAGCCTCATTTTAAAGTGGCTGATAAATAATACTTATTCTACTGTTGCAGCACCTACACTTTGGAACTCCTCGCCTCTTGACATCTGGCAGGTGCCTTCTCCGTATTCTTTTCGATGCCCGATTAAAACATTTTTGTGTAGGCAATCCTATCCAGAGGGTGACATATTTTCACCTCTTCTTAATTTACTCATTTTTGGTTATGATAAAACAGGGTCCCTCAGCTGATTTAAAAGAAGATTAGATGACTATATGGGAGGAGATGGAGGAATTCATGATTATAATACCTCCGCTGTCAGAGGCAATATGCCTCTGAATACTAGTTTCTGGGAATCACAACTGGGAAGAGTGCTGTTGTAAAAGGTAAAGGACCCCTGGATGGTTAAGTCCAGTCAAAGGCGACTATGGGGTTGTGGCGCTCATCTTGCTTTCAGGCCAAGGGTGCTGGCATTTGCCCACAGAGAGCTTTCCGGCTCATGTGGGCAGCATGACTAAACCGCTTCTGGTGCAGCAGAACACCGTGACAGAAGCCAGAGTGCACGGAAATGCCGTTTACCTTCCCGCCAGAGAAAGGTAAAGGTATTTACAGTGGTACCTCGCAAGACAAATGCCTCGCAAGACAAAAAACTCGCTAGACGAAAGGGTTTTTTTTGTTTTTTGAGCTGCTTCGCAAGACGATTTTCCCTATGGGCTTGCTTCGCAAGACAGAAACGTCTTGCAAGTTTGTTTCCTTTTTCTTAACACCGTTAATACAGTTGCGACTTGACTTCGAGGAGCAACTCATAGAACGCGGTGTGGTAGCCTTTTTTGAGGTTTTTAAAGCTTTTTGAGGTTTTTGAAGCTTTTCCAAAACTCTCCCGACACCGTGCTTCGCAAGACGAAAAAAATCGCAAGACGACAAAACTCGTGGAACGAACGAATTTCGTCTTGTGAGGCACCACTGTATCTGCTTGTACTGGCATGCTTTTGAATTGCTAGGAGCTGGGACAGTGCAACGGGAGCTCACCCTGTCGCGGGGATTTGAACCGCCGACCTTCTGATCGGCAAGCCCAAGAGGCTCAGTGGTTTAGACCACAGTGCCACCCGCATCCCTTTGGTGCTGTTGTGCTCAGGTCCTATTTGTGGGCATTCTATAGATTCTATAGTTTGTTTGGAAATATTTATTTTAAATACACCATTGGAAGACCAGTGAATGCATTTTGCTTGGAATCACCTCTGAAACTTCAGGAGAGGAAAGTCCTGTTCTAGCTTTTGGACTTGGGCATCTGGTTGGCCACTGTGAGAGCGGGATGCTGGACTTGATGGACTCTTGTCTTAATCCAGCAGAATGTGGGGTACCGTGTGTGTGTGTGTGTACATCACTAGTTTTATTGTCCTTTAGAACTGCAAGAAAATGTAGTGTGGTATAAACTGACAGGCCGGTGGCTAATAAGCATCACACGACAGAAGGTGAAGTGCCATTTCTTTCCTTGGAAACACAGGATTTGATGTTTTAAACCTGAATGAAATAGTGGTGCTTTGGTTTGGCTGGCTGAAGCCAGATGCCTCTTTGCTCCTGGCGACCGTTGCACTGAAACTGAATCCTGACCTTAAGTGGCTGGTGCTCATTTCTGGCTGTGATTAACAGGATGGTTAAAATCATTTTTCAGGCATTGCCATTACCAGTTACCCTACCTTGATTGCAAAAATGTGTCATCTGTATATGACTTGGAGACAGAGGGGGAGATCAAAATTACATGAATGCATGAAAGACAATGATCTCGGTCCAAAATTTAATGGAATACTCTTTGTAATGAAAGCAGCACAACATCTGCATTATATGTGGAAATATTTTAAGAGCAAAGGGATCAAAATCAAGGTTTTCCTCTGGCATTTTCCCCTCTGATTCAACTGCTTCGAATAAATAAGTTTGGCCCAATGGAAGTTTGAATGAGAAGAATTAAAAAAACAGTTTTTGCTTATCATGGAATCATAAAATTGTGAAGTTGAGAGGGTCCCCAAGGCTCATCTATTCCAACCTCCTGCAATGCAGGAATCACAGCTAAATAATCCCTGACAGATGTCCATGCAATCCTCTTTAAAAAACCTCCAATGAAGGAGAGTCCACCACCTTCTGAGGGAGTCCATTCCATGGTCAAATTTTTAACATGAAGCACTGGGAGCCAAAATATGCATCTGAATTTTTGGAGACTAAAGCATAATTAGAAGTCCAAATAGCCAGCTGAAATCTGAATTTTGAAACACAAAAGGGGAAACAAATAACAGCAGAAGTTGTGCTAAGTCTTTTCTGCATGCACTTTTTATTTAATTGCGTGACGAGTTCCCACCTCCCACCAGAAGAAATCAAGACACAAGACACCATTATTTAGGTTAATGGGCTAAAATTGGCCACAACTTTATTGGTTACAGGTGATGAGCAGTATTGGCTTAGGCATTGGTCCTAATGGAACCAAATGATGGGGTAGTCCGGTAGAGGACTCCGGGGGGCGTTGCCTTGTCCGAAACCTAGGGAGGTAAGGGCCTCCGGCACGCCCCCGAGCGGTGACACCCGTGGGGGATCCTAGTTGGCGTACTTCAACAGGACCCCCCACGGTTTGTGGACAACCCCCCCCCCCGGTCACCATGCCGGGTAGTCGATAGGAGCCAATGCCTAAAGCCAATACCTTTCAATTCTGTAATCAATAAAGTTGTGGCCTTTTTATGCCCATTAACCTAAAATATTGTGTCCAGTGTCTTCATTTCACGATGGGGGGTGGGGGAGAATTGCCACGCAACCGGCTTCAGTCTGTTTGCCTGAAGGCCGGGAAGGGTTAACACCAGAAGAGGGAGCCCTGCTGATGCACATCAACTAGGCACTCCCCCGGGGTCACTAGTTGGGCCCTGGCCTCCATAGGCTTCGGATGGGGCCACGCCCCCCGGAATCCTTTACCAGACTACCCTTCAGTAACTGGGGGAGGTGATGGCGTTCCCCCCGCATTCATCTACATAACAATACCCTAACCAATGCCTAACCGCCAAACCAAGGAAGTTGTGACGATTTGCTATGAGGTAGGCGAAAAAACCAAATGCCAATAGCCAAGTGGAAAAATTCCTACCAGGCCCCTTAACAGCAACCAACCAAAGTCCATAGCAAGGTCAAAGGAGAAACCTTGAAGGGTGGGTGGGTGAGTGGGAAATTCCCCAGCTGATCGGCAACAAAGAAGACGCTCCTCTGCCGCGCTTGCCTTAAATGCGGCAAGCCACACCCCCTGAGCCAGCCGATTGGCTGGCCAGGGGGATGACGCGGCAGAGGATTCCCTTGATCGTGCAGGGCTGGGAGCCAGCCTCCGCGCGAGTGTTGGGGGCGTGAAGCCCGCAACAGCACTTCCTCCCAAGTTTGGAAGTAGCTTTAGAAATCCCCCACTGTATAGCATCTCAATGGGGATGCAAGTTCAATAGTTGAAATCAACTTCAGGAATATTCTTGGGAAATAATTTGTATATCAAAATATTTTGTGCAGATTAAAAAAATATATTTAAATAGTTCCCTTCCCTCTTAAAAACCTGCATGGGAACAGGTTGGGATGAATTTTAGTCCCATCCTCAGATGAACCAGCCCAATAATGATTTTGGTTTAGGGCCCATCCTGAAGCACAACCTCTTTTTAACTCACCCTCTGAAACCACCTTAATCTCATGCACCTTTCTTCTCCTGCACCCTCTTTTTCCACCTCTTGCCTGGCCCTTACCCAGTTTTTGGAGTGCCCACTCCTGAAATAAACGGCAAGCTCCCTGAGCTTCTGAGGCATTGCTATTTCCTCCCAAGAAATAGGCAAGAATATTTTCTGAATGTCAATACAGAAATCCCTTTTTGATTGACCTGGTGTCTTATGTGTTTGTGTGCGTTTTTAATAAACTCCCCTTCTCCATCTTCTGTTCTTTGCAGTTCTGGAAATAGATTAAATCATGACATTACGGATGAAAACTAATAAAATAATTCGAGAGAAAAGAATGTATTGTACTATTCCTCTCTAACCCAACTAGCTGTCACTACTGGAAGCCTGCAGAGGTAGAACTCTCATTACACAGACAGGACACATGGTGTGCATTTTAGCTAGAGATGTTTGAGGAATTCGATTCAATTTGATCTGCATCAGTTGGACTAATGTTTGCATGGAAACTTATGATGTAGCTCCCAGCAGCCTAAGCATATGAAAATGTGTGTAGAAATGTGTGTTTTGAGAGAAGCCAAGATGACTATGCTCTGCTTCCACAGTTCAAGGAAACTATATTTCTGAGTACCAGCTGCTGGAAACCACAGGAGGGGGAAAAGTGGTCTTCTCCTTGAATTATCCATGTGGGTTACAAGAAAGGAGATTCCAACTAAACATAATTTCTGACTGTAAGAGCTGTTCAACAGTGGAACAGACTCCCCTGAAAAGTGGTGGAGTCGCCTTCCTTGGAGGTTTTTAAGCAGACATTAGGTGGCCGTCATGTATGATCTAGCTGAGATTCCTTCATTGCAAGGGGTTGAACTAGATGACCCTTGGTGTCCCCACATTTCTAGGATTTCTAGAGCAATCAACCATGCGTATTAACCAGACCATCCTTAGGACTGTTCTGTATGAAACCTTTCTGCACATTAAAAAGCAAACACTCGTAAGTTTCGCTTTTACACATTATTTTGTCCATTATTTATGTGTTTGAAATATTTATAGACCTTTAAAATTAACCAAATATCAATGCAGTGTGCAACAGCAATTAAAACATTTTTCCCCCCAAAGAAAATTTGGGTGCTGCTGCCTGTGAGTCAACTTGTAAAATGAACCTTTTTGCCTGGCAGGCTGCTTTCCATTGGCACAGACCTTTTTGAAGTGGTTAGTATTCAAATATGCAATCTCTTATCAACTCTCTGAAATGATACAGACCTGGGAGGAATGCCCTGCATAGTTTTCCTGAATGTGTAGATAGATCTTCATTCTGTCTCTCACCAATTGCTTCAAAAGCTGTGTTGAGCCAGATTATACGACACAAAACTTTGTTTTTTTGGAACGTTTGGTTCTTAAGTTTTATTCCAGCTCCTAGTCAAAACATTGGCTTCAAAGGATGTGATGCAAACTGCTCACTCACATATGAGGCTTACCCGAGAGAGAGATATCTCCACTGTTGGGGAGGACAATGAGACAATCTCTTTGGCAAGCATGAAGCTGAATCATGCTCAGAATATTTATCTTATATGCGGTCCGATGACTCCCAACACCCCACAGAGGCATCTAGTTGGCTACTGTGAGATCAGGATACTGGACAAGATGGGCCATTACCCTGATCCAACAGGCTCTTCTCACTTTTGCACATTTGCACATGTGGCTGGTGTCTAAAGGAGCCTGTGCATAGACATGCTCATGCCCAGAGCTCTCCTATGCAAAGAGGGATTCTGCTTAATCATGCCCCCCGCCCTACACAAATATAGGAGATCTGTGTGCCAGCATCACAAATTGAGTCCCTTCAGATGCTGGCTGACTGTGCAGATGGTGGACCCCATGGTGATGTTGGGTGGGAGTGTTGATGTCCCTGCAACCCCATCACACATCCGTCCAATGCATGGTGTTCAACTGCAACGCCATATTGAAGCTTCTCATCTAATAACAGACCACACTGAATAGAAGTGTACCGTCCATATAAAGGGAAGTAATAGTCCTACTCTAGTCTGTCTGGTCTAGTCTGGGATGCGGGTCTGTCTAATCTAGTCTGGGACGTGGGTGGCGCTGTGGGTTAAACCACAGAGCCTAGGGCTTGCCGATCAGAAGGTCGGCGGTTTGAATCCCCACGACGGGGCGAGCTTCCATTTCTCGGTCCCTGCTCCTGCCAACCTAGCAGTTCGAAAGCACTTCAAAGTGCAAGTAGATAAATAGGTACCGGTCCGGCGGGAAGGTAAATGGTGTTTCTGTGCGCTGCTCTGGTTCGCCAGAAGTGACTTAGTCATGCTGGCCACATGACCTGGAAGCTGTACGCCGGCTCCCTCGGCCAATAAAGCGAGATGAGCGCCGCAAGCCCAGAGTCGGCCACGACTGGACCTAATGTAATGGTCAAGGGTCCCTTTATCTTTACCTTTAGTCTGTCTTGGTCAAACCACACCTGGTAAGCTGGAACTTGTGCAGAGGAGGGCAACCAAGATGATCAAGGGTCTGGAAACCAAGTCTTATGAGGAACGGTTGAAGGAGCTATGATAGCCATCTTCAAATACCTCAAGGGCTGGCACATGGAAGGGGGAGCAAGCTTGTTTTCTCCTGCTCTGGAGGGTAGGACTTGAACCAATGGCTTCAAGTTATGAGAAAGGAGATTCTGCCTAAGAACTTTCAGACAGTAAGAGCTCTTTGACAGTCTCCCTTGGAAGGTTGTGGACTTTCCTTCCTTGGGGATTTTTAAGCAGCTATTGGATGGCTATCTGTCATGGATGCTTTAGCTGAGATTCCTGCACAGCATATGACCCCTGGGGTCCCTTCCAAGTGTACAACTCTATGACTCTATGACATTAAATGGTGTCACATAGGACATCTTTGTGTTTTTAAGCAGGTGGATGGGAGCAGATTAGCAAGGAGGAGGGCAGGGGGTGGTTAACCCTTTCCACCCAGGCCATTATCCCAGAGCTGCAAGAGAGAAGTTGCTATTTGGTGCCAATATGTAGCTTGGCTTCAAGTGAACCATATTTTCACAGTGTAGGACTGTGCCTTTTCAAAATAGCTGGGCATATGCTCATTTCACTGCTGACATACACATGCAAGAAAACCCCATAAGCCATTTGGCCAAATATGTGTGATGGCAGTAAAAGAGACAGAAGAAGAGGAATATATGTCCAAAAGCCAATTGCAAACAGAAACCTACTGACTGTGTGCATTTTTTAAAAAAAATTTTTTGCAGATTTTGCATGTCCAGGGTGCTACATGCGCAGGTGGTACTGTGAATTGCTTCAACCCTTTAATCGTTTATCTTTTGTTCTTGTCTCTAGCTCTTTCTTAGCTCCCTGGTTTCTTAACTCTTTACTTAACCCTTTAATTCCTGTACTGCTTCCAGAGACTGCTGTGAGCAGTAGCACTACAGCAGCACCTGTAAAGAGATTACACTACAGGCAGAAGTTTGCCTGCATGAGAACCTTGTACACAACATGTTTCCTGATGTATGAAGGATCTCTGGGTCCTCTAGGAAGAATAATTGTTTGGGGATAAAGCAGGGGTAGCCAACTCCCAAGAGACTCCAATCTGCTTACAGAATTAAAAACTGGCAGTGATCTACCCCCGTTTTTTGGGGAGTTCAGGTCAAATTTATTGAAGTTTTATTAGAGAGGAGGAAAGCCCTGTTTTTAGGGGTTCAGGGCTAAGGAAAGGGACCCAGTGATCGACTACCAAAACCTCCCGGGGATCTACCAGTAGATCGTGATCGACCTTTGGACATCCCTGGGATAGAGCATATTCATGGTCTAGAGCAGTGATGGCCAAACTTGGCCCTCCAGCTGTTTTTGGACTACAACTCCTATCATCACTATCTAACAGGACCAGTGGTCAGGGATGATGGGAATTGTAGTCCCAAAACAGCTGGAGGGCCAAATTTGGCCACCACTGGTCTAAAGGCATCAAGTTCAGTCTTCACGAAAAATTGCCAGCATGTTAGTGTGGCTTTATTACAAATGTATTTATCACAGATCTATTTCCATATGCACTTTTGGATAATATACACTTTCCCTCCTAATATGCATCTTTTGTACATTCCCTTCAGTAATATATACATTATCACACACATTTTACCACAATATATTCATTTTTCTGCATATTACTTGGTGGAGGACTGCATTGCAAAATTCAAATAAGTCTGAATTTTGAAGGGTCTATATGTTTCATATATAGTGCAATACAGTGTATTGATAGGTGCAGGAATGAAATTTCTTTAACATGTTGATTCAGAAGAGTGAAATCTTTGGCAGGGGATGAAGGAGGATGATGGGTCAAGAAGCCCAGGGAGAAGGGCAAACAAAACAAAAAGTCACAGCAGAATGTTGAATGCAAATTTGAAGTAGGCAGCTGATTCTTTGGCTGCAGGTCTCCAGTTAATTTCTTGGGCTGCAACCCAGAGCTCCTTTGCAGAAGCAGCTCACAGAAAAACATTCACAAGGAAAATCAAGTGGAATCCAGAGGATCTATTCCCCATGGAGAAGCCTTCTCATACAGTTAGTTGTCCATACAACTTACAAAAAATATTGTACATCCATGGACAAAAATTCATTAACCATGTTTTTATTTGTGGTCCTGCAGTTTGGCTGTTGCATAGGACCTGCTGCCAGGTAATAGGATCAAAGGCTAAGTGCTATAATGCAGAGATGGGTCATTGTTTCCATTTCTATATTCTAGCCCAGTGTTCCCCAAACTTGGCCCTCCAGCTGTTTTTGAACTACAATTCCCATCATGCCTGACCACCGGTCCTGCTAGCTAGGGATGATGGGAGTTGTAGTCCAAAAACAGCTGGAGACCCAAGTTTGGGAAACACTGTTCTAGCCCCACAGCCTGTGTTCCAGGAGCATGTTGGGAGAACAGGATCCATTCCCAGCATGCCTCCTTTCTGCCCTGCCTGCCATCAGAGCTCCAACAGCAGGGAAACACCAGTGTTAGTTCATCCAGACTGCCTGGAAAGGGGTTTCCAAGGACAGATCTCCCTTTCTAGGCATTGGCACTGAGAGCAGAAAATCATACAATCAGTGACCTCTCTCCTCTGAATTACAGCCCTAGCACTTCCTCATTTCAGTTTTACTTCTTCTTAATTCTAACAATGGAACTTAATATTTCCACATTTCCATAATTTCACCTGAAATGAAACTTTTATTTCAAGATCAAAGAGTTCTTTTTTGCATTAGCACTTTCATTTTGGTGGGAAGCACTGGGAGTTTTTTTTTTTTTTTAAAAAAAAAAAAGCTCTTTCCATGAACGTGTTTAATGATGGTAAGATTGACAATTAAAAGGAGCTTAAGTTTTCATTGCTTGGAGCATATCCTACAATACAGCCATTCTTTCAAGGGGATATAATATATTATTGATAGGTGGCCTGCCTCAGAATATATTAATTCAGGCTAAGTAAAACACGTTTTTTGCGGAAGGCAGCAATCTGGTCACAAAGGCTGCAATCTTGCACGCCGTTAGGCTGCTTAACAGGGCGATCGTCAGGAAGATGCAAGAGCACAGGATGCTGCCTTCTTCCAAGTCAGACTACTTGGTCCATCTTGCTCAGTATTGTCTACACTGTCTGACAGCAGTGTTTCAGCCAAGAGTCTCTTTGCAAACCTTGAGATGCTGCCAACTGAGCCTGGGACAAAGGCCAGGTTCTTCCACAGAACTATGACCCCTTCCTGCTGAGTTTAGTGGTGTGTTTAACTGCAAAGCACCATTAAAAAGCAGAGACATCACCTTGCCAACAAAGGTCCGTATAGTAAAAGCTATGGTTTTCCCAGTAGTGATGTATGGAAGTGAGAGCTGGACCATAAAGAAGGCTGATCGCTGAAGAATTGATGCTTTTGAATTATGGTGCTGGAGGAGACTCTTGAGAGTCCCATGGACTGCAAGAAGATCAAACCTATCCATTCTTAAGGAAATCAGCCCTGAGTGCTCACTGGAAGGACAGATCCTGAAGCTGAGGCTCCAATACTTTGGCCACCTCATGAGAAGAGAAGACTCCCTGGAAAAGACCCTGATGTTGGGAAAGATGGAGGGCACAAGGAGAAGGGGACGACAGAGGACGAGATGGTTAGATAGTGTTCTCGAAGCTACCAGCATGAGTTTGACCAAACTGCAGGAGGCAGTGGAAGACAGAAGTGCCTGGCATGCTCTGGTCCATGGGGTCACGAAGAGTCAGACACGACTAAACGACTAAACAACAACAACACCATTGGTGTGCACACAGGGCTGTCTTTACCTGGGGATGCAAGGGGTGCAGGGCACCTGGGTGTCGAATTCTGGTTCCCACCGCTGAATCCGCCTAAGCTCTTAACTATCTACCTGTCTTGAAATAAATAATTTTGATCAAGCTGATATTCAAAGCCGGCCGCCTCTGCCACCTCCACCCTGGCCACTTTCTCCTCCACAGAGTCCCGCTCTGCATGGAGAGGTGTTGCTCTCTCACCCGCTGTCAGCGGGGCTACTGCATCCCTCTTCTTCTCCTTCCTTTTCCTGGGGAGCTTTTAAAAATGCCTGGATGTGAAGCTGTGCATCTTTGCGGAGCTCGGGTGCCCGGTTCTTGAGGGGCGACGGCAGTGAGACTTGGAAGAGCAGAACGCTGCTGCCACTGCTGCCGCTGTCATGGCCTCGCCTGCAACCGCGGAGAAGTATATCTTGGGTGTAGAGGTGGGCAACACTAAATTTGGGGGCGCTGGGCTAAAGGCGCTGGGTGGGGCATGTGCTAAAGACGGCCCTGTGTGCACAACACTTTTACGCAGTATAGGAGGGCAGGTCCCTGCCCAGAGAAGCTTACATTCCTACATTAGGTGCAGAGGAAGCATCAAATGGAGAGGAGGGAATGTCTTCCTCTTCTAGACATGATGTGTTGTTTTAGAAAGTAACCAAAAACAAGTTATTAACATGCACTGGTTGGTTGTTTTTTGTTTTTCTTGCAGTCTAACCGTGACTGACATATTCAGCACTTAAAGACACATTAAAAAAGCAAGAGGTTAGAATGTGTTTTGACCCGAGAAACCAGGATCTCCATTGTCTTTGCCAAGGTCAGGAACGGTAATTCCCAAGCCCATCTTTTAAAGGACAAGGATCAAGAGGTCAGAGGAGAAGCAGTCATGTTGAGAGAAATGCTTGCCCCCCTGGTGACAAGTTTTTCTTGTCCACATTAAATTTTCCCCATCCGATTATGCCTCGGATCTTCAAGAATGCTTGGTTTCACCTATGTAGTTACCATTGGAAACAGCATGTAGTTACCACTGAAAACCAACACTGGGGATTTTATATTTCTGCTGACTACTGCTGTCACGGACTGGGAAGAAAGGGTAGTGCTTGTATTCCAATTTAGATATTTCACCCCATGATTTCCTTTGCCTGGCTGGCAGGGAGCCTTAGGCCTCGGGATCATTCTTACACTGCACCAGATAGATGAATCACAAACATCGGACAAATTGTGCATCTGTTTGCATTTGCAAATGTCTGGCTCATTCGTGACATTACTCATATGATACCAGATTTGTGTGTTCTCAGAACCTAGATTTATTCCTTACTGCATGAGTAATACATGAACTAATAATTGCTTTAAGCCAATAAGAGGGCTCCCTTAGGTGATCCAATAAGTTATGGTTGGAGAATTTGATTCTCCCCCTTGCTATTTGCAACCAAGATAACAGACACCTCATTTTTGTCTCTTGAGGATACACAAACCCCAACTGTGAACATACCATAATGAAATCCATTATCAAATATACAGACACATCTATTAAGTATTGTGATGAATTAGATTTTTTAAAATGAAAGCTACAGCACACATACGAAAAGGTACTATGCATATACACAACATTTTGAACTTCTGTGTTCAGTATGTTTCAAGTACAGTGGTACCTCGCGTTAACAACTTAATTTGTTCTGGAGGTCCGTTCTTAACCTGAAACTGTTCTTAACCTGAGGTACCACTTTAGCTAATGGGGCCTCCCGCTGCCACCACACGATTTCTGTTCTCATCCTGAAGCAAAGTTCTTAACCCAAGGTACTATTTCTAGGTTAGTGGAGTCTGTAACCTGATGTGTCTATAACCTGAAGCATCTGTAACCCGAGGTACCACTGTATTCAATTTGCACTGCTGAGCATATCTCATGTACCTGCTCAGCTAATCCATCATTCCTCAATTATGATTTTTTTTCTAACAGTACATATATAAATATATATATATAAAGAAAGGCTTGATCTTGTCCCCCCCCCCCATTTCCCCTCCTTAACTCTGCTATGGATCATGCATAAGCAGGAATTCAAAAATGCCATTTGCCTTATAACCATGACACCCTGATTTATGGGAAGAACATTATGCATAATTGCTAGGGTTTTAAAAAATATTATTCTATAGCTGTCACTGTGAGGGCTGCACAGAGTAACCAAGACAACATGGCTCTAGAGTTGGGTGGACAAAATGATATAGAGATCCTTTTGGCACAAACATTTAGCATAACCGAGTGAAGCTTTTCAGGAGAAGTAGGGTGCTTGGAGGAACTCATGGTTTTAGATCACATTCCAAAACCTCCTCCTTTCACTAGCTCCTTTCAGAAGCGCCGTTACACATTTATGGAAGAGCTGGAGTGGCCACAGGCCTATGTTGTGGTCCAAGGGGCTCAAGTCTTAGTCCAAGGAGGCAAAAGCCTTTGACCAAACATTTGTGCAAGAGAACAGGGTTCAAGGTGCACTATTGTCTCAAAAAGCCAAGGTCAAGCACAGAGAGTCAGTCTAGGTCCCAGGCGTGATCCAGAAGCAATGTCAGGAAACAGGGGGTGTCAACGTGAATAAAATATGGGGGGTCAGGTAAGCCCCACCCCACATAATCAAGCACATGACGGGGCACACCCACCCCATTTGAATGGTAGTGCCCATCAACCTTTGGTGGGCCTGGCCCCCTCAGATATTTTATTGGGAAGCTGAAGGGACCTCAGCCCCTAGGAGTTGGCTCCTATGTCAGGAAACCATCCAAAGTCAATATCACTGAGAGTAGAGCAGGGAGGAGAAACTATACAAAGGAGCAAAGAACAAGGAGATGGAGACTAATGTTGTCTATAGTAACTGGAAGGTTTGGAGACCTCTATACTGTGGTCTCCTAGACCATATCCTAGCCCCAGCTGCTGGTAGTAAAGAATTTCAAGGGGTTGCTTGCTGATGAGTTGTGTGTTGATACTTGGTCCATAGATACATGCCGTGTCAATGCTCTTTGGCCTAGTCCTAGGCCTTTGGACTGAGGAGTGGTTTCACCCCATCCTCTGACAGCTTCATGGATTCTTTAGCTGATCTTCCACTAGAAGGCCCCTCAAGTAGTTCCTCAGAGTTGGTTCCAGGAGACCCTTCCTGCTCTCCAAGTTTCTCAACCTACAGAGTTTCTCATTCATCCTCCAAGGACTTTATGTCTGGCCCCAGGTTAGGGTGAGACATGACAAGCTACTGTGCTGGTCCTGTTCTCAAGTGTCAAAGACCACTAGCTTCACTCTGTGATCAGTGGACGGTCTGAATGAGGAGCCCATATGTGTGTGGCATTGTTCTCAGCTGTAGTATTCAGTGAACTCATGACTGTCCTAGTCAGGCCTTTATAATGCCTTTATAAACTGTTTTTTATGTTCCAGTTCACCAGAGTCTGGAATAATTCCAGTCCAGAACCACTAGAGGCTAGACAGAGGTAGTTGAAGAGAGAGATTTTTGGTGGGCTTTTCTCCTGCCTAATGTGTTTTGAATTTCTGCTAAATAAAGGGGATTGGTCACCATCCTTCAGGTAAATAATACATCTTGCAGTCACGATCCCACCAGTGATCCCATGTTGCTGAAGGCCAATCTGATAGTCAAGGAAGTTTCTGAATTCGGTGCATGACTTTCTATACATGCCAATATCTAGCCTTTTTGTTGAGTTTCAGTCCCACTTTAAAATACAGGACATTCCTTGGTCATTAATGCATTTATTTCCTGATCAATATTTCCCAAAGCATGAATAAAATATATGAAGTGCTTTCCTTTTAGAGAAATGCACATCATGTTTGTAGCATTTATTGAAATGATTAATCCTATCTTGTTTAGAAACAGCTATCTTTTGTGAATTATTATGCTCTAGTTCATCTGTAGCAGCTTTTGAATTACTCTAGTCTTCTCTCAGAGAGCCCTCTGCTGACCCAAAATGTATCCTGTCAGATTAGATGTTTGTTGAGCTGTCTGTTTAAACACAGAAATACACCCTACTACTTAACCTTTGAGTGTCAATAGTGCCAAAGAAGAAATGTGAAACTGGAAGGTTATATAGCATTATAAACAAGCTTGAAGAAATGTGTACAATGTGTACAGAGCACCATTTTTCACAGACATTTTGGGCAGTTCCAAAAATTTCTCTATATTTTTTTGCAGTTTTCCCAAACTTTGCATGAAACTGTTAATTTGCATTGCCCTCACTTGCCCTCATCATGATGCACCTGAATCTTAATGGCCAAGTAACCTTCTTTACCGTGTGATTGGGTGGGGTTGCCCATGGGACGAATTCAGAAAGCAGCTAGTCAGGGGGAATTATGGGATAACCTGGGAAAACACTCCAGTCAGGGAAAATAATGGCAGAACTGAAGTGCATATTCACATTATTTATGTATTCTGGGAGCATAAATTTCTACCCTAGCGAAATTACTAGTTTTCCTTTGTTTTCGCTTGAAAATCCAACATGGGAAACATTCACTCCTTTCATCCCACAACCCCAAGAAAACAGGGAGTTTCTGCAGCTTTCATTGTGTCATGAGTAATTTCCCCAAACTTTTGTACTGTTTTATTGTTGTTAGCCGCCCTGAGCCCGGCTTCGGCTGGGGAGGGCGGGATATAAATAAAAATTATTATTATTATTATTATTATTATTATTATTATTATTATTATTATTATTTATTTGTGGCTTGGTGCATTGTCCCAAGTTAAGGTGGGATAATGTTTATTTTTAGGGAGGTAATTTCAGTTCAGTTAAAATTTTAATGTAATTTACATTACATTACATTTAATGTAAACTTAACCAGGTCTTTCCTTCCTTCCTTCCTTCCTTCCTTCCTTCCTTCCTTCCTTCCTTCCTTCCTTTCCTCTTCCCTCCCTCCTCCCTTTTTTCTCTTTTCACTTTAATGTGAGTTTCACCACTCTCTTTAGTTTCTCAGCCCTATTTCTGCCACATGTTCCCATGGACTTCCTAGGAAATGTGACATTTCCTGCAGTGTGTATGGAAATATGTTGCTGTTTTCCAGAGACACTCCAGGAAATGTGATGGGCCTGAGAAATTATTTTAAAGTGTAAAAGGGGAAACACAGCAGTGGGGAAAAAACAAACAGCCTGGAACAGTGGTTCTTAAACCCTTTTTGGCTCACAGACCTCTTTGAGAATCTATGGACCACACCTAAACACAACGTTTTGCATGCAACTTATTTTACTGCACTGGAAAAATCATTTTTGGACCCATATTCATGGACCCCCCAGAAAACCTTCCATTGACCTCTTTGGAAACCTTGAAGATGTCCAGAAATAGTTTGGTCCTATGGCATGGTGGTTGTCTGTTTTTCTAAGTGGAAGACTTGATAATCTCAATTTGTGTACCGAAGTTCTTGGACGTACCTAAAGTATCTCTTTGGATTTCAGCCATTATGTTCAATGATTAGGACATTAAGTTCAGGCCATGTAATTTGGAATATGCAGAAAATATAAAAATAAATTTAAGGAACCTCAGAAAGAGGAGGAAGGAAGTCGAGTTTCAAAATGTTAAAATGATTGTAAAATTATTGAAATGTGGAAAATTGAAAATCATACATTTATTTATTTTTTAAGTTCAGGCCGTGTTTCAAAGGGTTGTCTTTGGAGCGCTGTGTCTATTTTGCATGTATGTTCAGTGCTGTGCTCCTGGGATTAGCATGGCCAAAAATAGGACCATAAATAAGAAATCAGTGGCCTTTTCTGTCTTGCTGCATTATGCGGGCCTGATGCACGTTTCTGCAAAGTTATTACTCACCCTGCTCAAAATCAATGCTCCAAGCTTTCCTCCCCATGATTGATTTCTCCAGGTTAACGTTCCACATACGTGATTTAATAAACGCTATGATTACCCCATTAACACACATATAAACTGCCTGTGACATAATGCAAAAGGAAAGACAGAGAGGGAGGGAGATCACAAGATTTGTAAATTGCTTTACTGATAAGGTTCTCTCCACACACCCCACAACTACCTTTTTATTTCGAAACAAAAAAAATTCCTTCCAGTAGCACCTTAAAGACCAACTAAGTTAGTTCTTGGTATGAGCTTTCGTGTGCATGCACACTTCTTCAGATACACTGAAACAGAAGTTGCCAGATCCTTCTATATAGTGAGAAGGTGGGGAGGGGTATTACTCAGAGGAGGGTGGGGATGGGTGATTGGCAGATAGCTCTGATGAGCCTGTTGACGACTATTAACGACTGCAGTAGGTCTTACAGGAAAAAGCAAGGGGTTTCGAGACTTCTAAATTTAACTGTTGGGAGCCAACTCTTCCTCCCTTCAAGTTACTTTTATTTATTTATTTCATTCCATTTATGAATCATAGAATTGTAGAGTTGGAAAATACCCCGAGGGTCATCTAGTCCAAACCCCACAGTGCAGGAATCTCAACTAAGCCATCCATGATAGATGGCCACCCAATAGCTGCTTTAAAATCTCTAAGGAAGGGTAGTCCACAACCTCCCAAGGGAGACCATTCCACTGTCAAAGAGCTCTTACTGTCAGAAAGTTCTTCCTGATGTTTAGTTGGAATCTCCCTTCTTGCAACTTGAAGCCATTGGTTCGGGTCCTAGCCTGTGGAGCAGGAGAAAGCAAGCTTGTTCCCTCTTCCATGTGACAAACGTTGAGATATTTGAAGATGGCTATCATATCTCCTCTCAGTCCATCTCAAAGCAGTTTACCAAATAAAAACATTGGCAGTAATAACGTATATAGAACAATTTCAAATATTAAAAACAAAGCAAATTTAAATCCTGTACAGATTCAGACTGTGATAAAAGACTTATTGAAAAAGGAAGGTCTTCCATAAGCACCAGAAAGGCAATAGAGATGGCACCAGTCTGATATATCTGTGTCTGTATCTGTGTCTGTGTCTGTGTCTGTGTCTATGTCTATATCTATATATCTATATCTATATCTATATATCTATATCTATATCTATATCTATATCTATATCTATATCTATATCTATATCTATATCTATATCTATATCTATATCTATATCTATATCTATATCTATATCTATATCTATATCTATATCTCAGGGGTGGGGGTTATAAAAAAAATTGTGTGGGTGGCTCAGGTTAAAGTTTGGGCTCAGGAGCGGTGGCCCAGGCTCTGTAGGGGCTCTGGTATAGGTGTGGACAGCTCCTTGTTTTGTTTTGTTTTGTTTTTTGTGCGCCAGCGGTTTTGGTTTGGGCTCGGGAGCAAACGGCAGGGCTCTGGCTTTGTATCGGGGTCTGGCGCAGACGGGCGATTGTGCAAAAGAAGCTCAACAAGTTTCGGGGCTCAACAACTGTCCAGCTTTTTACTTCATGAAATAAGGCAACCCTAAAGGCCCAATTTCTGCTTGATGCATACTACCTTGAGCTCTTGAGAGGGAAATACAATGTAATTACATTTATCTAGCTAGTTATCGAGGGACGCGGGTGGTGCTGTGGGTAAAACCTCAGCGCCTAGGACTTGCCGATCGCATGGTCAGCGGTTCGAATCCCCGCGGCGGGGTGCGCTCCTGTCGTTCGGTCCCAGCACCTGCCAACCTAGCAGTTCGAAAGCACCCCCGGGTGCAAGTAGATAAATAGGGACCGCTTACCAGCGGGAAGGTAAACGGCATTCTGTGTGCTGCACTGGCTCACCAGATGCAGCTTGTCACGCTGGCCACGTGACCCAGAAGTGTCTGCGGACAGCGCTGGCTCCCGGCCTATAGAGTGAGATGAGCGCACAACCCTAGAGTCTGGCAAGACTGGCCCATAGGGGCAGGGGTACCCTTACCTTTACTAGCTAGTTATCAGTTGGTAAGTTTAATTTTTTCCACTTAGTTTGATAAAAGGGGATTATTCTGAGGAACGGTCAGTATTCTGATCCAGTTTCTGGAAAAATGTATTGTTAAGTCTTCACTAGGTGTGCTAAGCATTGGGATGTGTGATTTGGCACCCAAGCATGATGGGGAATTCCTACAAAAACATGGTGGGGGGGGGATTGACTGTGTTTGCTTATTCATCTGTTGTCTGTAATGGAGATTGATCCTACGGCTATGATCAGTATTTGCTGCTGCTGTCCTTTTCAGTCTGCAAATGATAAATTGTGTCCGTCCGTCCCCCTCCCCCAACCAATTTGCATTGTGTTTCCTTTTGCATTGAAACACATGAGGTGGAATAACACAATGGCAATGTAATTGGTGTGATTTAAATAATAAAATATGCAAATTATTCAAGGGACATAATTTTGCCACATTGGACAGAGAGATGAATGACGTGGTTTTGGGCAGAAGGTGAACTGCAGTGGAACGGGGAAAGCGCTGCATGCAATGTATACAATCTGGAACAGAAAAATATCTTCTTCCATCCCTAGCTACCCCCACCCATCGTTTTTTAAAAAATGCTGATCTAACTTTCCAGTTTCTTTCTTGGTCCCTTGGGATATCATTAACTTTGTTCTTCTGCAGAGCTTCCTTTCACCTCCTTGCTCTTCCTTCACAGAAGATGACAGCTCTTTTTCTCAGCAGCCTCCCTGGCATTTTCTCCCCTTTAGGTAGAAATCTTTACAGCTTCAGATCTTGCCCCTGCTTGGAAGTGGGTTTCAAACTGATCTATAGTGTGCTCTCTGTCTCCATGTACTGTGGATGTGTCTTGCCCCAAATTTCTTTGCAGGCTTTTAAGATATCCTGCTGGGATATCTCCCCCCCCCCCTTTCCCATGTCTCCAGAAATCCTGGATGTTCGATAATATTCCAACAACATCTTTTCTGGGTGTCAACAATTATTCTTTCTTAAATATCAGATAGTACAGAGTAATTTGCGTGCCAAGGCCCCGTGACCCAGTCGCTCACTACGTAATGAAATAACCAGACCAGACAACAGCGTATAGAGTTTGGGGGTTGAAATAGGCCACAGCTTTAATGGTTACAGATATGAGGTTTAGGCATAGGCATTGGGTGAAGCCATTTATTCAACTCCATCCTCTCTGCTGGGAGTGTATCTAAGGGTAAACCACACTATGGGGGCCCCTATGACCTACATCAAATAGGAGTACCCCCTGAAGGGTCCCCACTGGAGGAGTTCTATGGCCCTGGCCCCCACCGGGGCATGGGACAGATGCAACACCTCACAGATCCCTTTAACAGTACAGTGGTGCCCCGCAAGACGAATGCCTCGCAGGACGAAAAACCCGCTAGACGAAAGGGTTTTCCGTTTTTGAGTTGCTTCACAAGACAATTTTCCCTATGGGCTTGCTTCGCAAGACGGAAACGTCTTGCGAGTCTTGCGATTTTTTTCGCTCCCCCCCCCCTTTTTCTAAGCCGCTAAGCCTTTAATAGCCTTTTAGCCGCTAAGCCGCTAAGCCTTTAATAGCCGCTAAGCCGCTAAACCGCTAATAGCGCTAATCTGCTAAGCTGCTAATAGGGTTGCTTCGCAAGACGAAAAAACCGCTAGACGAAGAGACTCGCGGAACGGATTATTTTCATCTTGCGAGGCACCACTGTATACCCTTAACCAGGCATAGGCAAACTCTGCTCTCCAGATGTTTTGAGACATCATCCCTGACCACCTGGTCCTGTTAGCTAAGGATAATAATAATAATAATAATAATAATAATAATAATAATAATAAAATTTTATTTATATCCCGCCCTCCCCAGCCAAAGCCAGGCTCAGGGCGGCTAACAACAATAAAATAATACAACATTTTAAAATCATTTCATTATAAAATTAATTCAAATCAAATTGATGGCAACCATTGGGCTAGAGTTCTGTGAAGATTGCCAAAAGAGGGAGTCAGGCTGTGCTCTGGCCAAAGGCCTGGTGGAACAGCTCTGTCTTGCAGGCCCTGCGGAAAGATGTCAAGGCCCGCAGGGCCCTAGTCTCTTGTGACAGAGCGTTCCACCAGATCGGAGCCACAGCCGAAAAAGCCCTGGCTCTGGTTGAGGCCAGCCTAACCTCTCTGTGGCCTGGGATGTTTTTGTTTGAAGATTGTAAGTTCCTCCATGGGACATACCAGGAGAGGCGGTCCCGTAGGTACGAGGGTCCTAGGCCGTATAGGGCTTTAAAGGTTAAAACCAGCACTTTAAACCTGATCCTGTACTCCACCGGGAGCCAGTGCAGCTGGTATAGCACCGGGTGAATGTGATCTCGCAACGAGGACCCTGTAAGGAGTCTCGTCGTGGCATTCTGCACCCGCTGGAGTTTCTGGGTCAGTCTCAAGGGCAGCCTTGAGCCTTGATGGGAGTTGTAGTCCCAAAACATCTGGAGGAGCAGGCAAAGGCTACAACCTCCCCTCTAGCCAAAGCCTAACTGCTAGTTGAGCCAGGCAAGGAAAACCGAGGGGCAGAACCAAGCAATGCTCATCAGCTGGGAAGTCCCGCCCCCTGGGGAATGCCCAGACCCAGGCCTGCCTACCATTGGCCAATCCACAGGTAGGCATCCTGTCCCTCTCAGGTGGCCTTCAAATCACTGACATGAGGCTATGGCCAAGCAAAGGTCTGCACTTTAAAGTTCCAAATTTGCCCCAGATATTTCCCCATGAATGAGTTCCTGCTCTTTATAGGTGAAGTGCCCCCCCCCCCCGCACTGGAGTTTTCCTTACACAAACCTGCTCTTTACCACTAAATCGGAGCAAACAGCAATGAGTAAGCCTCATTGGACTCAACAGGGTTTTCTTCTGAGTAGACTGGTAGAAGACTGTGCCATAAGAGACTTTTCAAGGCAGCTTATCTTCATGAAGCAATGTCGGTTTGTTTATAATGTCAAAAGTAGCATACCTGAGAATTAAAACCGAACCCTAAAGCAGATAACCCTAAACACAGTATGTTATCAAATGCAAAAAAAATAATAATCCCCAAATCAGGAGTTAATAAAATAATGAGTCAAGTAGAGGAAGCCCCACATATGAGGTTCAGGCACCAGGTTTAAAAATCAGGCAACCTTCCCTGATTTTTAAACCTGGTGCCTGAACCTCATATAGAATCATAGAATCATAGAATCATAGAGTTGGAAGAGACCACAAGGGCCATCGAGTCCAACCCCCTGCCAAGCAGGAAACACCATCAGAGCACTCCTGACATATGGTTGTCAAGCCTCTGCTTAAAGACCTCCAAAGAAGGAGACTCCACCACACTCCTTGGCAGCAAATTCCACTGTTGAACAGCTCTTACTGTGGGGCTTCCTCTAGAAGCTGCAGCCTGTAAAGGATGTAGCAACTATATTGTAGCAACTATATTGTTGAAAGAAAGACTGAGAGAAGGAAGGTAAGAGAAAAAGAAAGGCAGATGTTTGTGTGAAATCAGTTTGTTGATAGATTAGTCAACTACATGAGGTTGATGAATTGGCAGAAGCCCATTGTAATCAGTGAGAGCAACTATTAATGCAATATTCTTTATGTTGTAGTTCCAATGTATTAATGTAATATAGAATAATAATAAAAAGCACATTCATATGTTAATGCTGCCCACTCTTTCTATTCTTGGGTGGTGGAGCTTTTGTTTATTAAGTGGTGAAATATCTTACCTTGCAGTGCCTTTGGGTAATATGCAAAATGCATTTAAAGTTAATTGATTAGTCGGTGAAAAGACAGAACATTAATCAAGGGCAAAGCCTTCATACGGTTGACAGCCCTAATGGCAGTAAGTAAAGGCAAATAGTTTAGGTTGAAAAAAAATGATAAGTGAGAACACTGAAAGTGATACTATATATCAGGCTGGAATTAATGGTGGATCCTCGAACTGGTCAAGTTGAAGGCCACTGTTCTAAATCAGACATTTCCCCTGATCCAATTATTCTCTGTGAACATGAGTAATCTGCTGTGCTCTGGGATGTCAAGATCTGCATAGGGGCCTCAGAAGTGCAAAAAAGAATGGCAGCCCATAAATTGTGGAACTTCCTCCACATACCACTGTGTGTGTACATCTTTTGTCATATTCTGAAGATGCAGGTAAGGTACAGTGGACACTTGGGTTGCGATCATGATCCGTGTGACGTGTCTGTGCATACGTGGGCTGCGATTCGGCTCTTCTGTGCATGCGCAAAGTGTGATTTAGTGCTTCTGCGCATGTGCGAGCACCAAAACCCGCAAGTAACTTGTTCCGGTACTTCCGGGTTTGGCGCAATGCGCAACCTGAAAACACAAAACCTGAAGTGTCTGTAACGCGAGGTATGACTATATTTTGTTTTGTGGGCTCCGTCTCTCCTGTCAAATATATACTGCTCTGTTTCGGTTGGAACAGTTTCGTCTGTGCTTATGATTGCATAATATATTGTTTTAGCCAGATCCTGAACTTTATGGTGAAGGGCAGGTAAGAGATCTTATAAATCAAGAAACACACATGATTTTGCTCATACCATGCCACTTCCGCCATTGAAATGAATGGAGAAGACTGCTTGCGCAAGAGGCCTGATTGTGTGCATTGAAACATATGGTGAACTATGGATCAGAATACTGTGCTTAGGTATAATACCGTTGGCATTTGTCTGTTTCGAAAGACAATGGAAGAATGCAACTTTGGATGTGAAGTCAAACCGTCGGCGAGTTACGGCGCCTGCTGTGGCTGTAGAGACCGATACGGAATAGACATTTTCTATTAGGCATAAAATGTATTAAAATTTATTTGATCTCCATTTATTTATTTATTTCTCTCTTTTCTTTTTTCCTTCCAGCTGACAGGTGAAGTAATTTTGCAAATTGCCAACAACCCAGTACTGCCCTTTAATGCCCTGGATATTGCATTAGAAGTTCAGAAGAGCTTTAGAGGTAATTTGTTCTATGGTCCAAGGATTCTTGGTGAATGTCTCTTTTTTTATATCCCTTTGCTTTTTGATGATGAGCATTTGCTTTTCATCACTGTAAACAAACAGTATGTGCCTATTCCATTGGACCAAATTTTTGTATGTGTTGTGGTTCGAGGACCCGTACCCCGTGCAGTGGAATGAAACACAAGGACACATGATATAAGGTTAATGGGCAAGAAAAGGCCACAACTTTATTGATTACAGCAAGTGAAGCATTAGATTAGGCATTAGATTACGTCAGCTGACTCCACCCCCTCAGAGAGGGGTGAGTCAGAACAAGGTGGGTTTATTCACCAGTAGGTGGAGCCTGTTGATGCTAATCCAACTATAGGCTCTCCCCTGATGTCACCGAGGGTCGTGCCATGGCCTCCCGCCAAGCAGGCATCAGACAGAATACACGACCGCCAGATTCCTTTAACGGAATACCCAAAAATTGAAGGCATAGGCGATGGCCACACCTAGCCCTTCGACACCACAACACATTATTCCAATGCCTAACCTACCCACCAATACCACGAAAGTTGTGACGATTGCTACGAGGTAGGCGAAAAAAACAAAAAGCCTAATGCCAAATGGAAAAATTCCTACCAGGCCCCCCGAACAACCAGGGCGACCAACATAAGGTCCATAGCAAGGCCAAAAGAAAACTGGAACCCTGCTCTAAGGGAGTGGAGGGTGGGTGACTTGCGACGGGACAACGAAAAGTGAGGGCTGGAGGCTGGCGCCGCAGCAATTTAGGCTGCTGTACACGCCCCCCCTTGAAGGCACCTGGTTGGGTGCCTGGCTGAGGGCGTGGGCGCTAGCCAGGTGAGTGGGAGGCAGGGGGCAAACGCCCCCTGCTTGAGGTGGAGTCTGGCTCCCGGCCACAACCACTCCCCTCTCTTGCAGGGAGGAGAGTCTTTGTATGCATACCCAGGATATGGCCTGAAGGAATTTGATTGCTGCTCAGCAGGTCTGGGTGTGATCAGTGTCTAGGTGGGTGACTGCTTGAGGAGTCCCATGTAGGGTCCTTTGGCTCCATGTTGCAAGAAAAGTGGGGTATAACATGTAAGCCAATAAAGAAGAAAGTGTGTTATAAATTACAGCAGCACTCCCAGGGCCGGATTTAGGTTTGATGAGGCCCTAAGCTACTGGAGGTAATGGGGCCCTTTATATGTCCAGCTGTCCTTTGTCAACATTTATTGAATATATGTGTATATATATTTGTGTTGAATATATGCTATATGCTAATTTATGGACCTAATAGGTATCTAAAGCCATTTGCACATATTGTCATGCAAAACGTCCATGCAGAATGTAGGCACCCTATATATAGAAATGAGCAAACCAGTGATATTTTAGGGAGCAGGCTAGCAGGCGGGGCCCATGACTTACATCATAGGAGCCTACACAACACAAAACACTGTTGCTGTATGTAGGCTTTATTGCATTTGTTTTTATCTTATATTTTGGAAATGTACATCCAGGTTCCCCCCCCCCTTTAATTTCTTTGCCCCCCCCCAAGAGGCTGGGGCCCTAATCTATAGCTTGTTTAGCTTATACATAAATCTGGCACTGAGCAGTCCTATGCATCAGGATTGGCTATATTTTTTGGCCCGGGGACCACATTGAGGCTTGGCTACTTCTTCAGGAGCTATATGTCAGCAGAAGGTGAGGAGCAGACTCAGCAGCAGGCTCTCTCTCTCTCTCTCTCTCTCACACACACACACACACACACACAGAGAGAGAGAGAGAGAGAGAGAGAGAGAGAGGAATTTTAGCTTCCTGGGGCAATGCTGGTGTAGAAGAAAAGGAATATTTCTTCTTAGCTCAGCCTGGGGATCAGAAAAAACAGAGGAATGTGAAACCCTCTTCTTATCCTTAAAAAAGGGAAACTTCTCCTTTTTAAAGGTTGGAAGAGGTTCCCAACATGTAAAGACCAAGCAATGACTGCATAGAAAAAGAACAAGCAGAAAATAGACATAATAAGATAAGTGAATTGTATTAAAGACTGGCATATAGCATATAAATTCGTGATTCTATGAATTTGGAGCAGGAATCGTAGGAGGGCACATGGAAACAACTATGACCAAACTTGCAATAATAATAATAATAATAATAATAATAATAATAATAATAATAATAATAGTATCCCGCCCTCCCCAGCTTTAAAATAAGCAACTTACATCAAAAAAGTAACGTTCAACAATCATTAGGATAGTATAAAATAATCATATCACCATATAAAAATTAAACAGAAATCCACTCAACAGTTACAATAAATATTTTCTAAACTATAAACTATATAATAATAAATGCTACACATTTACTTAGGAGTAAGTTCCAGTGAAGTCAGTGGATCTTACACTGTGTTGAGACAACACAATAGAATTGTGTATAATTTTTAATAGAAGTCATACCAGTGACCAGTATTTAAATCACAATCAAGGATAAATACCATTTTAGGGCTAAACTGCGAAGGTGTGAAAGGGGAAAGAGCACTGAACCCCCATGGCTCTATGGTTTGAAGACTGGCCATCTTGCTTATTTATTGCCGCAGTTCACGTTGGCAGCAGATCACTCCGGCTCGCCTCTCTCCTTGCAGCCACTAGGAAGCGGGATAATTTAATGCCGAATAAGTTGCTCGAGTTGATTTATCAGCCGGTTCTTGAAAGCTCTGTGTTAGAAATGAATGACCTTGATCTGTGTGTTTGGATGAGAGGGAGGGGGGTGGGAAGAAGACAGTTCCGCCTCCGGGAAGGCAAATAGAGAGACCCAGGCTCTAGGAAATAACACAGCTGGCCGTTGGCACCTACAATATGTGAAGCAGCTTTGCTCCTTCAGTGTTTGGGAGGGTCAACCTTGGCCCTAGAGCAGGAATCCCAAACATGGTGGCCAAATGCAACCACCCCCAGAGTCTCTGGGACTCTCTCTGGGCCACACCTTCTCCCCAATACTACCAAATAATACTAACAGGCCACACCCTCTCTCCAGGCCTGCTTCACAACTTCCTGATTTGCTTTTGCCTAGCTGGAATCATAGAAATGTAGGGTTGGAAGGGACCATTAGCACAATCTAGTCCACCCCCCTGTAATGCAGGAATCTTTCGCCCAACATGGCGCTTGAACCCACAACCCTCAAATTAAGGGTCTTACACTCTACCAACTGTGCTATCCTTGAACTGGGGCAATGCCTCTAACTTGCCTGGATGGACAGTGGAAAGATGTCTGTGTGCAGGAGTGAGAGTAGAGACCTCTGCCTTGTGCATGGCTAGAATGCAGCCTGCTGTATAAAGGTAAGAGTCAAGAGGTTGCAGGTTCGATCCCCGTGTGGGACATCTGCATATTCCTGCATTGCAGGGGGTTGGACTAGATGATCCTCAGGGTGCCTTCCAACTCTATGATTCTATTATCTATTGCCCCCTTGGCTCCACCTGCTATGGGCGTGCGGCCCCCAGGAGGTTCACCAGGAGGAAAGGTGGCCCTTGGGCTCAGAAACCTTCCCCACCCCTGCCCTACGGTTTCCACCTTGAAACCTGACTAATCCAGTAGCTGCAATAAATGTATGCCTTGGGCTGCATAAATGCAAGAGCAGCGAACCCTCATGACAACTTTACAAACCTTAGCTTTATGAGATCAGACAAAGAAGTGGACGGTGTAATGAAACTGATCTTAGAGACAGAGGAGCTGCGGGGAATTTCATTAAACAAAATTGCAAAGTTAACAGAAATGAGAAAGCTTATCTTACTAGTATTAGTGCCATGAAAATAATCCTCCTTTCCTTGAAGTGAAGTGACTGAAACTAATGAATTAACCAAAGCTAAGGAAAATGCCAGATTAAATCAACAAGGCCTGTTGTATACTTTAAAAAAATTACAGCTGCTTGGCAGGTACTTTTTAATGACAGTGATTTCCTGAATGGGATGTTGTGTCTCTATCCCAAACCCAAGACTGAATCGTGCATCTCCCTCCTCCAGAGAGCCAGTGTGGTGTAGTGGTTAAGAGCGGTAGTCTCGTAATCTGGTGAACCGGGTTCGCTTCCCCGCTCCTCCACATGCAGCTGCTGGGTGACCTTGGGCCAGTCACACTTCTCTGAAGTCTCTCAGCCCCACTCACCTCACAGAGGGTTTGTTGTGGGGGAGGAAGGGAAAGGAGAATGTTAGCCGCTTTGAGACTCCTTCGGGTAGTGATAAAGTGGGATATCAAATCCAAACTCTTCTTCTTCTTCTTCCTCTGGTGGAATTTATGAACATGAGTTCCATGGGATATATGAAATTGCCTGATATGGAGTCAGTGAATTGCCTACACTGACTGGAAGCAGCTTTGCAGAGGTCTCAGACAGAATTTTTTCCTACCCTTTCCTAGAGATATAAGGAATTGAATGTGAGATCTTTTGCATTCAAATCATGTGCTCTACTGCTGAGCTACAACCAATCCGCAAAGGAATAGCCCCCTGTCTTCCAGCAACAGACAGGGATTCAGTTCACCTTTAAAGGCAGGTCTATCTAATCTAAGCTTTCTGAAACAACATGTTAACCATTTACAGCCATCCTTCCTAATTTGCTCTATTCTGAATTTTATGGTGTGGTTCTCCAGCCAAGTAACATGTACAAAAATGTATATACTAGGTCAAAGTGGGCCTAAAATGCATTTATTGGTGAAAATTGCATCAAAATTGCTTTGAAAAAATGTGCATGTTAGGAAGAAGTCACATACGAAAATGTGGTTATCGGGAGAAATTTGTAGCAAAATGCTGGTGGACTGTCCAACGACTTTTTGAAATGAATTTGCAGACAGAATGGGAAATGCAGAGAACAGAATATAATATTTGAAAACTGTGAAACTGAGAAAGACCAAAAATAGACTGATTTGCTCATCCTTACAAGCAAGCCTAGAACTAGCCACCCACCCACCTATTCTAAGCAGCTGCTTTGGAGTCTCAGGAGGTTGGGTATTAATGTTTAAACAGATCCTGCACCCAAATTCAACACCCAAGTCAATGTTTTGTTAATTGGCTTTCATGGATGCCTTTATTTATTCTGCTCTGAACTTCTGAAGGTTTTCAGTATTGAGATGATTTCGTGTTGTTGTTTTTAAAGCAATGAATTCTGTGTTGAATTTGCAATGCCTATCGTATCAAACAGCAATGGCAAATGGTGTGTGTAGAACCATTAGGATGTGTGAGACAGCTTCCTCAGGTGACAGACATTTGGGGCTGCAGTACCCAACCTGCTGCAAACAGTCTCCTAAAATAGCCCTGCTCTGTGCTCCCCACAAACCCACTTACTGCCTTCCAGAATGGTGGAGGATGTTGTCCTGACACCTCTGTGGAAGGAAGAGTCAGTTGCCACTCTGTTCAGATTCTGTAAATGGAATAAAATGGAATAGGTAAAAGATTAAGCCCAGACAAAGGTGACTGTGGGGTTGCGGTGCTCATCTTGCTTTCAGGCTGACGGAGCTGGTGTTTGTCCACAGACAGCTTTCCGGATCATGTAGCCAGCATGACTAAACTGCTTCTGG
Source organism: Podarcis muralis (assembly GCF_964188315.1). Classification (NCBI taxonomy): domain Eukaryota; kingdom Metazoa; phylum Chordata; class Lepidosauria; order Squamata; family Lacertidae; genus Podarcis; species Podarcis muralis. The sequence goes on along the minus strand of NC_135660.1, from coordinate 12,612,211 downwards.
CATAGTGGGACACCGTGACAAGTGCCAGAGCTCATAGAAACACCGTTTACCTTCCTGCCACAGCAGTACCTCTTTATCTACTTGCACTGGTGTGCTTTTGAACTGCTAGGTTGGCAGAAGCTGGGACAGAGCAACGGGAGCTCACCCTGTTGCAGGGATTCGAACCGCCAACCTTCCGATCAGCAAGCCCAAAAGGCTCAGTGGTTTAGACCACAGCACTACCTGCTCCTCTTTGTAAATGGAATGGGGAGGAGAAGGTGCCATCTTGCCCTTCACCTCAGGGAACAAAATGCCTTGGGCAGGCCCTAGACTTGGGACAGGGCACTGAAAATACTAACCCTCTATATTAGCAATCCATTGTTAATCAATCCATTTTTAATTAACAATAATAAACAAAAACATGTATAAAAACAACCCCAAGCCCAATGCAAATACAGACTAGGATAACGATCGCAAGTAGAAAGACACTTTGGGAGAGGATGGTCTTTAATTGCTCCTGAAAAGACAACAAAGATGGCACCTGTCTGATATGTATCAAAAGGTGGATGCTGCCATGCTTAGGGTTGCCATATTTCAAAAAGTGAAAATCCGGACACAACAGTTTTTTTGGCCAAAGTTTTTGAGCTATTTTTAAGGAAATTCACCAAAATCTACACTTCTGATATGGGTTGCCACATCTAAGTGGTTTTCTGCCCAGGTGCTGTTTCCGATGGCTGAATCCTGGCTGAATGTCTGGGAAATTCCGGGCATATGGCAGCCTTAGCCATGCTAAATGCTTGATTCCTACATAGTGCAGAATGGGCTTCCCAATGAGGTGGTACCTGTAGGAGCTCCTCTCCTGTACCACACAGTGGACAGTGGGGCATGTCAGTGGGTGAAATGATTATTCAGGTGTCCTCCTCTCAAGCTGCCTATGGCTTTGGGCACCAGGACCAAGTCCTTGAACTTAGTCTGGCATCAAATTGGCAGCTGACCAGAATATAGAATATTTTTAATTTCCCTTTTCCAGGATTGTCCTTCTTAAATTAAAGGTTTGCATACCAGAATATCAGTCTAGTCGCTTAGCAATCTAGCTATATGAATTGTTCTTGAGTAGTGGCTTTCAAAGACGTTATCAAGCCTACGGCTATGTTCACCTCTGGATATAAATAGTATTATTTTAAGTGCAGTTGCGTTCCTATTATCATATCATACTGGACATGGCTGCCTTGAAGTGACAGCGACACGTGTGATTTATCCCTTGGATAAACACAGTGGTTGCAACTGGTAGGCTTTTCTATTCGGAAGTGCTTGCGAGTTTTATCTTAAACATCTTTCGACACCACTCCTAAGGAGGGAAAATTACAAATGTTATCTCACTCAAGGGGAAACAGCAACACTTTTATTATCCTGCATTTCCAATTCGTTATGCAACCCTCCCCAGCTTGAATCAGGATGAATGATCTCATCTGGTTATTTTAAGTTGTTAAATAAATACAATTGGAGGCACCAGAAAAAGGGAACTTGGGAGATGCATACCGCTGATTGCTGAATTATACGGCAGGTTTTTCATTGCACAGGCTGCATGTAACTGGATTTTATTCAAAGTCATGTTATGCCGGATGGATATTTATTCTCCAGACTTGGATTGAATGCAGTAACATTTCTCTGCGTAACCAATTGCTTTCCATAATGGGCACCAGTGGATTTTTAACGCTTGTAAATTATGCTTCTGCCCTGAAGCATTCATGTACTCAAGCTGCCTCGCTTGCTAGAGTGAAACAGGGGTAGCTACGGTATGAGTAAAATGTTTCACACTTAGTTTATCACTGGGAGGGGAAGGGGTAACTGCCCTTTAACCCAGCAGTGGGCAGACGTCAGGTTCTGATTCATGTTAATTTACAAGGCGCTTAACAACTTGAGTCTAGGATACCTTAAAGACTGCCTGATTCCTTATAACCCTGCCCTGGCCTATCACTGAGGAGTCATTTCTGGTGGCATCCCAGGGCTCACATGCATGGCTTATAGCCACCAGGAGACAGTCCCCTCTGTGTTGAGTTTCTGGTGCTTGGCCAAGACCTTTTCATTTCAGCAGCAAGTAAGGTTTTTTAATTTTAACCAGTTATCTGAATTTGGAATCTTATTGCACACTGCTTAAAGACTAGGCATTAAGCAGCGTGTAAATATTTGGAAGCGGGTGGCGCTGTGGGTTAAACCACAGAGCCTAGGACTTGCCGATCAGAAGGTCGGCGGTTCAAATCCCCGTGACGGGGTGAGCTCCCGTTGCTCAGTCCCTGCTCCTGCCAACCTAGCAGTTCAAAAGCATGTCAAAGTGCAAGTAGATAAATAGGTACCACTCCAGTGGGAAGGTAAATGGTGTTTCCGTGCACTGGTCTGGTTCGCCAGAAGCGGCTTAGTCATGCTGGCCACATGACCGGAAGCTGTACGCCGGCTCCCTCGGCCAATAAAGCGAGATGAGCGCCGCAACCCCAGAGTCGGTCACGTCTGGACCTAATGGTCAGGGTCCCTTTACCTTTTAAATATTTGGAACAAATAAACTGCAACCCCAAAGGCCCACCAGTCAGAGCCAAGTGGTTAAGTGTGACTCAGAAGTGTGTTCTACCGCAAGTGAGCATGTGGATCTGCCAGTCAACGTCAGCACACTTTTACCCATAGTGTGTTTCTCTTACTGCTCTCAGATGAACATCTAAATCTTGACCACTTGCTGACAATGGCCAACGCCCTGAGGGAGAGTGCCCAGTTGTTCCAGTCAGATGAGATGCGTCCAGCGAACGACCCGAAGGAGAGAGCTCCCACCCGAGTAAGAATGCTGAACGACGTCTTGCAAAGCCTCGAGAGGAACTTCTTAGTTCCACAGGTCCCTCCGGGATTTTACAGGTAAAAGATTCTTTTCGCTCATTTGCGCCAACTGCTATGGTAATCTTGTTTGTTTTGGCTTTCAGAGCTGCCTTGCCATGCTTGCGTATCTCAGCGAAAAGGCAAGATAAAAGCTCATTTTTCAAATTTTCCTAAACACGAATAATCCTTTCAGGGGGGGGGGAAATGGTGGGGGAATGAAATTGAAATTAAAGTTGTGTCATGGGAAGAGGTGTGATTAGAATGCAATTTGTAACATTTCTGTTGTGGCATCAGTGCTGAGCAGATATACTCCACTAAAGAAACTCAAGGCTTCATGACAGTCTTTTGGAGCAACATAAGGCTTCTCTTGATGGATTTAACCAAATAGTCAATAGATACTACATGTCATCACAGCTGTGTTTTCCCTCTGCTCTCGGATACAATATCCTTCTGGGAACTGCAGGTGCAACTGCAGGTGCTACTCCAGCTTGCAGGATTGTCTTATGTTCACTTTATTCTCCCCACCAGCTTTGCCTCAGCAGATACACATAGGCAACTCATATGTAGGACATGGTTTTGTATTTTACCTTTGCTAAACACTTTGAGCAGCATTAGGTGGAAAGGCAGGATACAAATACAAATTAACAAAGCACAAATGTGTGTGTGTGTGTATTATGGGCATTTGGCCATTGTATGGTTAAAAACCATAAGGGACGCAGGTGGCACTGGGGTCTAAACCACTGAGCCTCTTGGGCTTACCGATCAGAAGGTTGGCGGGTCAAATCTCCATGATGGGGTGAGCTCCCGTTGCTTGGTCCCAGCTCCTGTCAACCTAGCAGTTCAAAAGCACACCAAAAAGTGCAAGTAGATAAATAGGTACCACTCTGGTGGGAAGGTAAATGGCGTTTCCATGCGCTGCTCTGGTTTTGGTGTTCCATTGCACCAGAAGCAGCTTAGTCATGCTGGCCACATGACCTGGAAAAACTGTCTGCAAGCAAACACCAGCTCCCTCAGCCTGTAAAGCGAGATGAGCGCCACAACCCCAGAGTCGTCTGTGAGTGGACTTAACTGTCAGGGGTCCTTTACCTTTACTATGGTTAAAAAAGTGCACGTATACATTTACACATCTTCATTTTGTGTGTGTGTGCTCCTATTTATTAGCAGATCATTTTGCTACTGTGGTGAATCACCATTACTGAGGAATAAATAGTTCTATAAATATGTCGTGCCAGATTAAATACTGCCTTGCTTCTTTTTTGCCTTTCAACAAGTGGGGGGATTGTATGGCTGGGGGGTTGCACTCCCAGGCAGTGCCTTCACCTAGCTGTCATTTTTATTTTTCCAACAATGAGCCTAGAACCAGGGGTGGAGAAATGGATCCAGATAATTATCTCGTCCACCCACTGTAGCACCGGCCAGCTGTCAATCACCTGATATCTCTATGGCAGACATACCAGGAACATGTAAAACATACCAAAGAGTTCATAAATTGAAAATGCTGTATAATGGGTCACTCTTAATAGCAGCCGCCTGGGCATGATGTAATGGAGAGGTGTCTTGTTTTCCCCAATAGGGATAAAAGCAGCACCAGGGAAGTCAATGCTGCGTGGATTAAACTACCTTTCTGCCAGAGTCACTGCCCCAGTCTATTTTAAACCCTTTGCAGCAACTACTTTTAAGATGCTTTAAATGTATATACAATGTGGAACAATTCAACTATAGATCTTCTGAGTCATCTGTATTCTGGCCTTAACAGCATGTGCATAACAACGAGATTCAGATCCACAGCCACAAACTATGTATGTCTCAGAGAAGCCATGAGGGAGGGTTTCTGAACACCAATATGTACACAATACTGGTCATGGGAATAATAATACTGATATACCTTTCCCTGTTGTAAGAACTATGGAGATGATGTGGTATGAACAATCATGAAAAACCCTGTATATATATATATATAAAATCATTCCATTAATAATTTCAGAGGCCATAAAGTATTTATGGGAGAAAACACCCTTCGTTTTATTTCTCTTGTAATTCTGAAAACTTACTAAATAGCCCTGCATTTCTATTTACACAAAATGTGTGATCTGTTGAGTCTAATAAGAGTTGGCAGTGCATTTTGTATATTTCAGATTGGGGTTTACCTTTTTTAAAAAACAAACAAAACAATTTTGGTAAAGCAAACAAGGAAGAATTGGTGGGGGGGGGGGGCGGAGAGAGAGAAATCTCTCTTCCACAGTAGAGACCTTGTTTTGCACTGTGTTTCAGCCCGAAGTGGAGATTTACGAGTGAGTTATAAACCTCTGAAATAGTGGTTTATAATGGAAACGCTGGCAGACCTTTAACTATAGCAGCACAAACAGCGCTGCAATAAATACTCGACTTCATCTGTAAACAGAAATTTAGGATGCCGTTTGCAGCCTTGACCTTCAGGCTCCAACTGTGTTTAGATAATTAAGATTCCATAAATACTGTAATTTACTGCCTTCTGAAGGAAGAATATGTGCCCATAATAAAGCACATATTCTCCGGGGTGGGGGGTGAGGATTGCTTCCTGTATATTCATTGGGACTTAGGTTCTCCTGTTCAGTCACAGTGCTTGACAAAAGTGTAGACATTGTTTCTCAATCACCATCAGCAAGCCTAGTCGCCATCATCTGTTTCCAGCATCATGGAACTGCCACTTTTAGTTCAGACAGCAAATCCATTTGAGAAAGAAGGAAGGTTTGGTTTGGTGCAATGCTGGATTTGCTGCATCAATGATGACCAGAAGACATTATTTCGTCTTCCTTTGGCTAATTCACTGGAATTATTTATTTAGCTTAACGGTTTATACGCTGCTTAACTACAGTAGTCTCTAAATGGTTTACAAAGATAAAATACCAAAATAATAATAATAATAATCAGTTAAATCTATAAAATTGAAGTACAATTAAAATGCCTGCTGGTGACGGATGTTCAGTAGGAAGGTCATGGCATGTTTGACCTTGATCGGAAGGGAGGTACATAAAATTGGACCCACAATTGGGCACCCCAGTTTGTGGTGGATATGGGCTGTGCATCTGAACCACTAACAGCGACTCCCCTGACTACTTCAGTGATTGGGCAGGGATATAAGGAGTTAGGTGGTATTGAGGGTATCTTGGACCCAAATTGTTAAGGGCCTTGTAAATTAATACAAGAAATCTGAACCTGGTTTGGTAGTATATAAGCAGCCAGTGCACTAGAATTATATGCTGGCCATAGTCTGCCCCCATCAGTGGTCTAGCTGCAGTGTTTTGCACAAGCTGGAGCCTCTGGGCTAGGTCCAAGAAAGGTTCACAATTTAGGGTTATCATTTTTGTTCTGGATTTTTTTTCATCTGGTGACTTCAGAACCATCCATTACAATCTAATCCAGGCTAACAGAATGGCCCCTCTGGAATTTGGCACACATGCGCACGTGCACACACATACACATTAATTTGTAAATATGTGGTTGGCTACTCAGAGCTTAAATATATGACCTTTCATGCACCCTTTAAAACACATGCATTTGGAGAGGACCCCTAACTTGCCAGAGAAAGAGAGAGAGAGGGAGGGAGGGAGGGAGAAGACCTCAAATACAGGACAAATTGTATCAGTACAGGATGCATCATTTCATATTGTTTTATATTGAAATACAGGACAATCCTGTATTATACAGGACCAGTGACAACCCTTCCAAGTATCCAGAAGATACTTCCATATGGTTGGCTCCCACATGGCTCCTGCAATAGTTACTTCTCAAATCAACATTGCTCCATTGGTATGTCAGTTGTGCAGCCAATGTGATTATTCCAAACAGGCCCTCGGTCATTGTAAAGTTGAGATGAATCAATCTGGATGTGAGGTAAAAGAGTACTCCCATGCAGTACTCCCATGCAGAGCTCCCGTTGCTTGGTCCCAGCTCCTGCCAACCTAGCAGTTCGAAAGCACACCAGTGCAATTAGATAAATAGGTACCACGATGGCGGGAAGGTAAATGGCGTTTCTGTGCATTCTGGTTTCAGTCATGGTGTCCCATTGCACCAGAAGCAGTTTAGTCATGCTGGCCACATGACCAGGAAAGTGCTGTGGACGAATGGAGGACAAATGGACAAACTCTGTAGGCAAACTTTTACCTTAGTCTATTTTGAAATGTCTTGGTGCCAAAGTCACTCAATGAAATCTGGCTAATAAACCATAAATGCTGGAAGTCAATAGCAGTATCAGGCAGTCAGCACAGGGGACCACTGTGTGGAGAGAGCTCAAGAGGCCTAATTCTTACTGAGGGAATCAACCTGTGTCTAGGTAACGGGCAGATGAATCTGCCAATTTCGGTTTCTCATCCCGTTCCACCCCCCAAAAAAAATCTCTAATTCAGTTAGGAAATATGTTACTTGTTAGCATTTCACTCCTCCGTTGCTGATGTGTGATTGTTACATCTCATGTCTGCATTTACTGTACTATCCCTTTAAGCAAAACTAAGTAGGACTCGGGGGAAATGGGGGCTTCTGAAGCAATTGAGAAGGAGTTCTAGAACGTCTAGAGTTCTCTTTCAGGCCTCTGTTAAACTGAGTGAATAATTCTATCAGAAAATAAATGTTAACTTGTTTAACCAATACAGGAATCTTAAACTAATTAATGAATACGTAAATATAGAAGAGCCTCTATTTGCTACTGTATTTTGCTGCTGATAATAATTTTTAAAGACAGTGCAACAGAAAAGCACCAGAATTTCACCCCATATATATATATAGAGAGAGAGAGAGAATAAGTTTATGTTGTATTCCAAATTACAATCAACATTTCCCAACATTTCCCCTGGCTCTTGGCCATTTTGCCTTTACATCTCCTAAGAATGTAACAGGGGGAAAGTTTAGCTGGAAACATTCAAATCCACCCTATTCCTATTTTATTTATTTATTGCATTATTCAACCACTCTTTCTTAAACAAGTGATCCCAGGGCACAATGCATCACATTTAAAATCGAAGTGACCACAAAAGCATTGTTCCAATAAAAGCTTTAGAGCAATACAAAATCAATTAACAGAACATCTACTCTTCCAAAAGTCAGTTGCAACGGTGTCTGCACAGGCCTGACTTACAGGCTGAATGTCTCTCTGATGGAACTTGTTTTGTTTGCTTGCTTCAGGTAGGCGTGAGTTTCATCCAGCCTTTTGTGCATGTTGTTGTTGTTGTTATGTTCTCATGAATTTCCAACTTTTTTCCCATGGATGTTCTTCTGAGGTCTACTTTCCCCTTAAATGAATCCAAGTCTTATTAGCTGTTTTCACTGGCATATTGGCAGACTGGAGCTTCCAAGAATTCTTGGCCACGTTTCTTACCCGATCCTGTTTATTCCACAAAGTGTGTGTTTTCTGTGGGTTGACACTATTCCTTTGCCTGGAGACAAGGTGACCTGGCATACTCTGAAAAGAATGCTTGGTCTGTGAATTAAGGAGTAGAGAAGTACATTAGCAAAATAAGGAAAAACATGTCACCTCAATCCCAACCATTTGAGCTTATATACTTTCCTCTGGTGCCATCACTGCACTCCTAAACTATCCTGTTTGATGTTGCATTGTAATCCTTGATCCTGGCAATTATGATGTGGCTGTTGATCAGTCCCATTCTAGACTGGCTGCAAGTGGCAAGTCAAGCATTTCATGGACTCCCAAGTCTGAGGAAAGGCCATATCCCTAATACTTCCAACTCCATCCATACTCAGCACTACTCAGGTGTGCTGCATGGCAGGTGGGATATGGAGGCAGCCAAATGGACTGAAAGAAATGGGTAGAAGGATGAACATCTTCTTCCCTCTGGAAGATTTAAATATATGTTAACAGTGTTCAGAAGGGACGCGGGTGGCGCTGTGGGTAAAAGCCTCATTGCCTAGGGCTTGCCGATCGAAAGGTCGGCGGTTCGAATCCCCGCGGTGGGGTGCGCTCCCATTGCTCTGTCCCAGCGCCTGCCAACCTAGCAGTTCGAAAGCACCCCCGGGTGCAAGTAGATATATAGGGACCGCTTACTGGCAGGAAGGTAAACGGCGTTTCCGTGTGCGGCACTGGCTCGCCAGATGCAGCTTGTCACGCTGGCCACGTGACCCGGAAGTGTCTCCGGACAGCGCTGGCCCTTGACCTCTTGAGTGAGATGGGCGCACAACCCTAGAGTCTGTCAAGACTGGCCCGTACGGGCAGGGGTACCTTTACCTTTTTAACAGTGTTCAGAGTGCTCCACTTTATGGTTGAACATAGCAGAGGAAGCAGTCTCACACAACACAATCCTGCATATGTCTACTCAATTTCATCCTAAGGTATGTAGTATGGGTGGTTGATGATTACGATTCATTTGTTAGTAGTCACATATTATTCTCCTTTCACAAGCTTCTTAAAGCGATACACAATTTAAAAAGAAGAAAAACAATTCAAAACAAAACAAAACAGGGACCTATGGCAGAGACAAAATCAGCCGATGGAGGTAGCCTTTTGGAACAAGTTTCTAGAAAGAGAAATAGCAGACATGTGTCGTATCTCAACAATAATAGTATTCCACAGAGTAGGAATCCTGAAACATTTGGAACTTGAAGGAGACATTCTCCTGCAGACGATAGAATCATAGAATCATAGAGTTGGAAGAGACCACAAGGGCCATCGAGTCCAACCCCCTGCCAAGCAGGAAACACCATCAGAGCACTCCTGACATATGGTTGTCAAGCCTCTGCTTAAAGACCTCCAAAGACGGAGACTCCACCACACTCCTTGGCAGCAAATTCCACTGTCGAACAGCTCTTACTGTCAGGAAGTTCTTCCTAATGTTTAGGTGGAATAGTGTTCCACCTAATGTTTAGGTGGATAGTGACAGACTGGGTTTGTAAGGGATAAGACAGTCTCTCAAGTAACCTGGTCCTGAGTTGTACAGGGTCTTATACATTAGTACCATCACCTTGAATTTGGCCAGGTAGCAGATAGGCAGCCAGTGCAAATTCTGAAAGGAAGGTGTTTTATGCCAGCAGAAGTTTGCTCCCACAGTCAACCTAGCTGTCACATTCTGCACCAGCTGCAGCCTCTAGACCAACCTCAAGGGTAGCCCCACAAAGTGCACATTGCAGTAATCCAACTGTGAGGTTAATGTGGTGCCCTCCAGATGTTGGATTATATTTCCCATAGTCCTTGATCATTGACTGTGCTGGTTAAAATGATGACAATTGTAGTCCGGCAACACCTGACGCACACCATGTTGGTTACTCCTGGTATGTGGAGACTAAGACATTTGGGTAAGTGGGTGGGCATGATAATTTCGTACTAACACTAAGAATTATGCCTGAAACTCGTGACATTTGACTTAACAAGGAACTGAGAATCAATAGGTACAGTTGCACACATTATTGCTTTACTTTAAACCACCATTGTGGCTTCAGTGTACATTTTCAACAGCTCCAGGCTGCAAAAATGTAGCGTTAATGCTCCTGTTTTTCATGGAATTTGGCACGTTGTGTTCTGTGACTAAAATATTACCTACAAACCCCATGTGTGAAAAACGAAAAACAAAAGTGTTGTTATTATTTTAATGTTTTAATGTGCACTGGATGTTTTTTCTGTGTTGTGACATGAAAGTGCAACAATTTCACAAAGTGCAAACTGACCTCCTAGGTTTAAGGGCAGTTGCCATCACATCTCCTAAAGCTAAGCTGACATTTTTAAGGAAAAAATCCCCCTACCCGACTGTTTCAGATATTTCTCTTTTCCTTATCATCCTACAATTAGGACACTTAGCAGAATCTTCTTTAAATGTTCTCCACCAGTTTCTCTGTGGCAGTCGCCATCTTACACACACTTCTTCTTCTCTGGTGATCACTCGTAGCCGAGTAAGATTGTCTTCCATAAACACGGTTTTAACAATGAGTCCGTAAGTGATTGTGGAAGCCAATTCTGGATCCACACGTCCTTCTACAGTGGGGACATTGGTTTCCGGGCGGGAGTTGATCACTGTGTGGATTTGCCAAGCGTGCCTTCCTCTTAGCACGTTTCTCCCTTGCGTCCTGAGTTTGAGTGTCTTCAAAGCCTTTTGGTACCTTTGGTAAATGCTGTTCTCCAACTGGAGCGCTCGCAGGCCAGTGTTTCCCAGTTGTCAGTGTTTATACCACTTTTTTTTTAGATTTGCCTTGAGACAGTCTTTAAACCTCTTTTGTTGACCACCAGCATTACACTTTCCATTTTTAAGTTTGGAATAGAGTAGTTGCTTTGAAAAACAATCATCAGGCATCCGCACAGCATGACCAGTCCAACGAAGCTGATGTTGAAGAATCTTGGCACTGGTGATCTTTGCTTCTTCCAGTACAGTTCGTCTGTCTTCCCAAGTGATGTGTAAAATTTTTCGGAGACACAGTTGATGGAATCTTTCGAGGAGTTGGAGATGGCGTTTATAAGTGGTCCATGTTACACACACACACACACACACACACACACACACACACACACAATGCCTGGGAACAACAGTAAGGAAAAAATCCCATGCACAAGAAGCTGGCACAAAGCAAACCCTTGTAAATTAAGCAGACATAAAGTTAACACAAGTTTTGCTGCACCACTTTTGCCTTCCTCTATCCCCCTAAGTCCCAACTAAAACAACTGCATGACAGGGGATGTCCTTGCCTGTCCTGTTTCCCTGCCCCTTCCTTAAAGGTACAAAGAAAGACAGAGACCTGAGCCCCTGTGCCTTTAAATTTCCATGGTAGGATTTAATAGAACAGGGAATGTAAAACAGCTGCCTCTTGTCATGCTGATGTGTACCTGCCAGAACACTCTATCCTTCTGCAACTCTTAAGGTAATGGGACCTGCCTTGGATCCATTAAGATGCAGGGGAGGACAGGATATAAATCAAGCATGCAACCAAAAAAAATACAGAAGGCCTTTCCTCCTGTAACTCAGCGTTCGCCTTAATACATTCTCTGTTGCTTTCCAGCCATGCCAACAAGAGAATGAATCTTAGTGATCTTCAGCATTCAAACCTCACACAGTGAGGGGCAGGCTTTTCAGGCCCTTAGCCGTAATAAGAATTAAAATGACAACACATGAAACAAGACATTAAAAAACAGAGTGAGACTTATTTTTAATTTAACCAGTGCTTTCCTTGGGTCTCCTATCTTAGCGGGTAAGTCACATTTTGGTCCAGCTTGCATAAAAGAAGGGGTGAAACTTAAAAATGGTAAAGGTAAAGGACCCCTGACATTTAAGTCCAGTCGCAGATGACTCTGAGGTTGCGGCGCTTATCAGGCCGAGGGAGCCGGCGTACAGCTTCCGGGTCATGTGGCCAGCATGACTAAGCTGCTTCTGGCAAAACCAGAGTAGCGCACGGAAACACCATTTACCTTCCCGCCAGAGCGGTACCTATTTATCTACTTGCACTTTTTGGTGTGCTTTCGAACTGCTAGGTTGGCAGGAGCTGTGACCGAGCAACAGGAGCTCACCCTGTCACATGGATTCGAACCGCCAACCTTCTGATCAGCAAGCCCAAGGGGCTCAGTGGTTTAGACCACAGCACCACCTGCGTTCCTCTGGCAAAACTTAGCAGATCGCAAAATAAATTAACAATTGTTGTAATCTGAGGCCCCCTTTCAGCTGGAGACCACAGACCTAATGGCCTCTCCCCACCTAAAAATAATAATAGCCCTGCATATGAGTACAACAGGGTCAATACAGGCTTTTGCATGGCTAGAGAATTCATTGTTGAGTGGATCTTACTCCCAGGCAAGTGGGAATTGCATGATACCTTAAATATCTGTAAGAAAGGAGGGCTGGGTTGTATCCATATTTCACAACTCCTTGCTCAAATAACGTTCAGCTTTAGAAACTTACTTAAGCATTTGTCTGTACTCACGGCTGAGTGAAGGCTAGTTTATGGTTACCAGACTTGCTTGGTTGGTTCAACGGCAAAAGGCACATCATATGGGGAGTTCTGGTGAGGCATAATGGTGGGTGCCACGGCAGCGAGCAGCTCCTGAAGCCAGCCAGGGCCAACTGCGCTACCGGGCTGGCTCCGGGCTGCTGAGACTGCCGCTGCTGCCACCACTGCTGAGGGGGAACCAGGGACGCCCGGCGCGTCAACTGAGGGAAACCGCTTACCCCACTGTGACCCAAATTGAGCTGGGAGCGAGAACACCCAGCTGACTGCCCAGTGGGGCTCTGGGACCAGGAAAACCCCAGAGCCAACACAGGGAGAAGGAGAGGAGAAGGAGAAGGAAGAGAGAGACAGAGGAAGGAGAAAAAAGAGGGCAGCCCCAACCTTGCTGCGCTGCTGCCGCCGATGAGGAAAAAAGGTAGGAGAGAGCACCTGATCCTACTCCACAGCGGCTAGTGCTCCAAGAGAGGCGGCCAGGGCCCAGAGGAAGGCTGCGCTACAGAGGAGGCCACAGAAGAGAAGATATTACTTCTTAATTTTTTAAAAAATTACTTTTTTAATAACTTTTTTCTCTTTAAAAAAAAAAGTGTCCCCGGATTCTTTGAAAAAAATCTGGTAACCTTAAGCTAGTTGCATGTATCTTGTCTTTCCCCTGCATACTTGCATTGGGGTGGCTACCCTTTGGGGACCTCTAGGCACACATGCAAAGCAAAGAAGCCTACTGAGGTAGGACCCCGCGAACCCAACAACCAAGCACACACTGCAAGCTAGTCTATTGGCCAGAACAGAATAGTTCTTCCCACCAAGCCTAGTTTCAGTGAATGGAGGGGTGAAGAGGAAACCCTGGGGCTACCAAAAAACGGCATTTGTGGGCATCTGTGTGCCCCCAGGCACCACGTTGGTGACCCTTGATTATAGGATGCAGCTCTCAATTCTCTGTTTGGGAACAACCACCTGTTGCTAGAGGCTGGCCATAAACACAGCCATTTCGATCCACTGGTATTTAAAACTCTGTTCGGTTCTGCACTTTAATATTCATCGCTCTTCAAAGAAACAAATTCAGCGCAGAGTCCCCGAGTAATATCGGCTAATCTGATAATGCTCTTACAAATTCCTGCTGTGGTTTTGATCTTTCCTCATTATCACTAATCATGCTGAATCATGCCCTTGCCTAATAAATCCTAGGAAGGAAGAAATTGAGCATAACCTAGTTGAAATGACCCAGAGGTTTTGTACCCAGAAAAGATGCTGAGGGCGAATGAGAGGGAAAGGTCCATAATGAAGCTCAACAGTTTCTTCATGGCAAACGTTATGCTTATGTGAAAACAGCTTCTTTCTTTGTGAACCACAATTTTTTAATGAAACGACATGTGAAAGACAATTAAACCAGTTTTGTCTCTCCATGAGTTTTCCTCGCCTTGCTACTTATTCACAATGCCAATTTTCTGCAAATCTGAACATTAGATCGATTGAATATTAGGGTATAATTAGAATAGAGGGATTTATATGTGTGTATGTGTTATTATTTCTGTTGTTTTTCTCCTCTCTTTTATTTCTTCCCTTCCCTTCCCTTCCCTTCCCTTCCCTTCCTTCCTTCCTTCCTTCCTTCCTTCCTTCCTTCCTTCCTTCCTTCCTTCCTTCCTTCCTTTCTTTCTTGTTGGATATTTCTGACTTCATTGGTTCTAGATACAATTTTATTGTATTGTGAAAACTTTAATAAAAATCCCAGGGGCGGGGGAGAGAACATCAGAAAGCAGCAGCATTGAGGGCTGATTTTGAAGCTTTTCTATATGTGAACATATATATATATATATAGAAAAACTCATACCTAAAAGACAATTCCATATATAAAACAACTTAAAAAATGGAGCAATACCATTTTCATGATGGTATTGCTCCATTTTTTGCTTCTCATGATTTGAACAGGATTCAGCTCAGGAATTATGTTAGTGCAACGACTTTTAGATGTGCAGTGCAAATCCCCCACCTCCTCCTCAACCAGCATGCCCCCCTGTGCCCCCCATCTTCTCCAGAGGGTTGGGGGAACCCACAGAGCAGATTTAGGTAGGAGTGGGGTGGGAGGGAGCTGGGAATTCACATTGCAAAGCTAAGCTGTTGCACTAGCATAGCTCTTTAGTTGAATACCACCCTTTACTTATTTTATTTATTTTTAAACATTTTTATGCTGCTTTATTGTAATAAAACCTAAGAGAGGCTTACAAAAAAAGTGGTTTACAGTCCATTGATGTAGCCTAGAATTTCACATTACATTGTTGACCTGTAAGACTCAACAATGAGTTTTGCCTCCCTAGGGTGGTTAGGTTCTTCTCCCTTCTTGACAGGCAGTTGTTCAACCAACAGAGCTTCCTTCCCCGATTCTCTCTCCAAACTGAAGAACTGTACTTGCTGGATTATTGCCTTCCATGCAGCTACTGCCCTGACATTGAGATTTGGGAGGTGCTTTGAGACTTTGAACTGTAGAAGGGTGGGGGAGATATTTCAATATTGCAGGTGCATTGCTTTAAATGTTCTACCACTGGAATTTTGAAGGCATTAAGTGCATTTTTACCCACTGTGAATCATACCTCCCAAGGCTTGGAACAATACTTGCTTGGAACTGCAACCTCCTGGCTTGCGGCGTTAATACTTGGGACTTGGTGTTTTATGTGGAGATAGGTATGGAATATACTGGTAAGAAACAGCAAGCCTATATCAAAGCAGTGGCTTGAGATAATTCACCAAAAGTAAGGAGAAATCTACTTGAGGAAAACTGTAGTTTTACACTAACAAATATGGGTAGTATTTCAAAAATCGAAGTTCTCCCTCCCTCCCTCTCTCTTTCTCCAAAGGCATCATCATTCTCTCTGTGTTTGATGTTCAGGCATCTCCCTGGTTTGGGTCCAGCACCTTTCTGGTGGGTGCCATTGCCTCAGAAAGGTGACTTATTTGCCTAGCACTGCACTTTGTGTGTGTGTGTGTGTGTGTGTGTGTGTGTGTCCCCTACCTGTATTCCTGAAGAATTATGGCATGTCTATTCAAGAATATCAGAATACTACCCACCCAAGATAAGATATGTTGGAAATGTAAGGAAATGGATGGGAATTTCTTTCATATGTGGTGGACTTGTACTAAGATAAAAGCCTTATGGGACATGATATATAATGAACTGGAAAAGGTCTTTAAAAAATTGTTGTTGTTTAGTCGTTTAGTCGTGTCCGACTCTTCGTGACCCCATGGACCAGAGCACGCCAGGCACCTCTGTCCTCCACTACCTCCCGCAGTTTGGTCAAACTCATGCTGGTAACCTCGAAAACACTATCCAACCATCTCGTCCTCTGTCGCCCCCTTCTCCTTGTGCCCTCCATCTTTCCCAGCATCAGTGTCTTCTCCAGGGAGTCTTCTCTTCTCATGAGGTAGTCAAAGTACTGGAGCCTCAGCTTCACGATCTGTCCTTCCAGTGAGCACTCAGGGCTGATTTCCTTAAGAATGGATGTGTTTGATCTTCTTGCAGTCCATGGGACTCTCAAGAGTCTTCTCCAGCACCATAATTCAAAAGCATCAATTCTTCGGCGATCAGCCTTCTTTATGGTCCAGCTCTCACTTCCATACATCACTACTGGGAAAACCATGGCTTTAACTATACGGACCTTTGTTGGCAAGGTGACGTCTCTACTTCTCAAGATTCTGTCTAGGCCTGTCATTGCCCTTCTCCCAAGAAGCAGGCGTCTTTTAATTTCGTGGCTGCTGTCACCGTCTGCAGTGATCATGGAGCCCAAGAAAGTAAAATCTCTCACTGCCTCCATTTCTTCCCCTTCTATTTGCCAGGAGGTGATGGGACCAGTGGCCATGATCTTCGTTTTTTTGATGTTGAGCTTCAGACCATATTTTGCGCTCTCTCCTTTCACCCTCATTAAAAAATACTTTTATTAAAAAATACTTTATTAAAAAATACTTTAAAAATACTTTATTTTTTTATTAAAAATACTTTTATTAAAAATACTTTAAAAAATACTTTTATTAAAAAAAACCAGAGGCGTTTTTACTGGGTATAATAGGAGAAGAAATTCCTTAAAAGGACATAACTATATTTATGTATGCTACTACGGCTATGAGGACACTTTTAGCCCAGAAATGGAAGCAGCAGGAACTTCCAACTTTGGAAGAAGGGCAGACTAAAGCAATTGAATATGCAAAACTGGCAAAGCTGACAAGGAAAATCTGAAACCAGCATGATGAGCTGTTTGAAAAGGACTGGAGTAAATTTATGCAATATACGAAAGAACATTGTAAACATTTGAAAACGTTGGCTGGTCTTAAAATATTTTGTAATGTTGATATGTGGAACTGGTTTACAAATATGGAAGTAAATTTATTTAAGGATAAAAGGAAGGTAAATCGAGTGAGATAGGAATGCTAAGACGAAAGGGTATACCAATGAAAGCCAGGGAGTGGGGGGGGGGAGAGAAGTCGAGGCTCAGGATGAACAAAGATGTAAGTGATGTTATGATTTCGTTGGCATGTGACAAAGTATAAAATGAAAATTTAATAAAAAATATGTTTTTTTTTAAAAAAGAATGCTATCCAGTTTGAGAGGTACCCGGACTGCCTTTCAGAGTCCCCTTATATCACCCTCCTAACTACTATTCTCCTCTGCTGGTTTCTCCAACCACTTTCATGCTCTATTTCACCATTCTCCGGCTCCCACTTTTTTTTTTTAAAATAAATTTTTATTAAGGTTTTTTACAGCATTACAAAATGAGGGGGGGGGGAATACAAAATACAAAATAAACATAGTTAAAAACAATCAATCTTTTCATCTTTTATCTTTCATTTACTTGTTTCTCGGACCTCCTCATATCTCCCTTTTTTGTATTCCAATTCAATTTATTAGTTCAGCAGTTTCTTTCCCTCTTTATTTTACCTTGATCTTTAATCTTAAATTATTTTGATTTTTTTTCTCCTGCTCCCACTTGCTCCATCTGCCGCCCCCCCCCCCAAAAAAAATTCTTATTAGGCTGCAACAGGAAGGAGTTCCTTTCTCTTTTCATTCTTAAAAAGATTTATAGCCAGCTTCAGAGGCACCCTGGTGAACCGAAGATGGCAGGTGTGCCTGGAGCCTGCCCCCAGCTATGAATGTTAACAAAAAGGGGGGAGAGGAAGATGTTTCAGTGATTAGCATCCACCCTAGTATTTCCCTGGCGGGTGCCTTGCTTCCTGCTTCACGAGGGCACTTTTAATCTGCTGCCTTCTCTGGCAGTCACACAGAGTCCTTCAAGGTCCCAGATTTAGAACCTGAAGACCACCCTTAATGGTGTCACCGTCTTATAAGTAATGCCAACAAAATAGCCCATAACTGAAAGGTGGTTAAGTAGGACAAAGGGTGGGGGGATATCAGTCGGTATTAGTGCTTTTCATTGAGCTCAGGGCACAGGGGGTGGTCAAAATCAGGGTTCGGGAAGGTATACCGGCCTTGGGCAGGATCACTCCCATGGAGATCATCCGTGGGCCGGACTGGTGCAGCGAGATGCCGGAAATCGCATCTGCGCATGCCCAGATGCTGAAAATCGCGGCTGCGCAGAAGCAATTTTCGGCATCTGGACACACACAATTTCTGGTATCTGTGCATGTGTAGATGCCATTTCCGGCACCACTCGGCGAGTCCCTGCACCACGCTGTGCTGGTTTAGTGCAGCGTGCGGGGGACTTGCTGAGCAGGCAGCTCGGTTTGGGGGCGGCTCGTGGGCCGGTGAAACAGTCTTCGTGGGCCGTATCTAGCCCATGGGCCGCACGTTGCTGACCCCTGCCTGGTCAAAATGGCGTTTTCTAGTTATATTTTGGTGCTACCTGAGAACCAGACATAGCCAGAGAGGTAGGGAAAGCGGGAGAGAAACTGGTGCTATTCTTTCTCCCGTCTAGTGTTTATTGATTTATATATATATTTTTTTGAGAAATATATTGCTTCTTGTTTGTATTTTGACATTGGTGAGGTTGGAGATTCAACTGCAAATATATTTTCTATTAAAGGAACTGTGTCGTTGCTGCTACCATCTGTATCAACAGATAATGAAAGAAGCATTGCTTGTGTAACAGTATTAATGGTATTCAAATAGCTTGATGAATGTTCACAGGAATGTGATATGGATAAAAAGGAAACTTTATACATAGCAGTATCGAGAAGCTGTTTCGGCAGCCAGCCTAACCTAGGCAATATTTAAAGGAAGAAAATATAAATAGCTTGTTAATCTGCATGCACAGTTTACGGTGGGTGCTAAATAACTGTTCAGTAGTAGCAGAAGTAACTTATTTGGCTAGATTTAGAAAGCTATGTAAAATACAATGCAATCTTATTAAAAATCCAGCTGCCACGGGTGAGGGGGATGGAACTGAAGCATCCAGATATATCAGAATCAACAGGATCTTCCATGAGGCAGCTCTTTAGATCAGGCATAGGCAAACTCCGGCCCTCCAGATGTTTGGGACTACAAATCCCATCATCCCTAGCTAACAGGACCAGTGGTCGGGGTGATGAGAATTTCCTCTCAGTCTCTTCTTTTCCAGGTTAAACATATCCAGCTTCTTCAACCGTTCCTCATAAGGCTCAGTTTCCAGACTCTTTGTCATTTTGGTTGCCCACATTGCATCTTGTCAATATCTTTCTTAAATTGTGGTGCCCAGAACTGGACACAGTACTCCAGGTGTGGTCTGACCAAGGCAGAATAGAGAGGGACTATGACTATAACTATGACTATGGGGGACGTGGATGGTGCTGTGGGTTAAACCACAGAGCCTAGGACTTCCCGATCAGAAGGTCGGTGGTTCTAATCCCCGTGACGGGGTGAGCTCTCGTTGCCCGGCCCCTGCTCCTGCCAACCTAGCAGTTCGAAAGCATGTCAAAGTGCAAGTACATAAATAGGTACCGCTCTGGCAGGAGGGTAAGCGGCATTTCCGTGTGCTGCTCTGGTTCGCCAGAAGCAGCTTAGTCATGCTGGCCACATGACCCAGAAGCTGTACACCGGCTCCCTTGACCAATAAAGCAAGATGAGCACCGCAACCCCAGAGTCGCTCACAACTGGACCTAATGATCCTTTATGGACCCTTTACCTTTATGGCTTCCTTTGACTGGGGACTCAGCTACATTGCTAAAGAAAAGTCACTTTATATGTGTTGAAACACTGTGATACAAGATGGCCCTGTGGAGTCTCGTCTTTTGCCAACATGATTTCCCTTTATGAAGTTTAGAACACGTTTTCCTGAAACACTTTTTTGGTGTGTCTAGATCCAGCCTATGACACTATACTTCTGTTGATGCCGCCTAAAGTAATATTTGCTCTTTTTTGCTGCTGCATCTCACTGTTGACTCATGTTAAGCTTGTGGTCTACTAAAATACCTAGATCCTTTTCACATGTATAATCCAAGTGTCCCCCACCTTACATATGTGTAGGACTAATACTCTTATTTCTTCTTTGGCGATCACTTGTAGCCAAGTAAGATTGTCTTCCAAAACAGGGTTTTAGCACTGAGTCTGTAAGTGACTGTGGAGGCCAGTTCTGGATCCACACGTCCTTCCACAGCGGGGACATAGATTTCTAGGTGGGAGTTGATAATGGTGAGGGTTTGCCAAATGTGCCTTCCTCTTAGCATGTTTCTCCCTTTCATCCTGAGTTCAAGTGTCTTCAAAGCCCATGACACCTTTCGTAAAGGCTGCTCTCTACTTCTGTCAAGTGCTGTGCTGTAGCTGGGCTGAATCTAAGCATGTTGCAGACTGGGTCAGAAACCTGGATGGGAGAATAATCGAAATGCCTTTTAAGATAGGAAATAAATATATTTTATTTGTGTGTGTAAATTTTGTTTATACTTTATTCTAACTCTTTGTAAGCCACCTCTCTGAGAGACTGAGGTGATAAATACCAGTAATAGAAACTATCAGATAAAATGCCCGCAGTAAAGAATATAAACCAGAATACAATAAAAACAACCAACAGTAGGATGACTGACTGCCCAAAGTCAACCCCAAAGTATGTGCTTTGCATTCTTTTCTCGAGGAGTGAGATACATATTTGAACCTCTTCTGGTAAACTATTTCAGAGCCTTGGAAGAACCACAAGGAAGGCCTGAGATTCTCTGTGCACAACATACGGGTTACAAATATGTTAGCGTCATCAAATGTGAATCTGCATTACCATTAATGCAATGGCATAGCATGGACCAAGGAAGGAGAGGAGACGCTCATAACTTCAGTTGAAAGAAAAGAGCTACATGGCGGGAGAGTAGGTTGCCAGGTTACGATGGAGGAAAAATTGGATTTTGTTTGTATTTTAATGAGGAACTACCTAATCCACAATTCTTGAACCAAAATACAAACTGAAACATAACCACCCACTGAAATTTGGACTTCTCTTAATTTTTCAGTGTGTACCCCCCACACACAAAAAAGTGCATCTATTACAGAAAGTTACATAGAAAAAATGTATTCTATTGATTGCTAGCAAAAAATGTCTATGTTATGAGTTATTCTAAGATTCTCGTGCTTTCTTCAGCATTGTCAAACTGAACTGAATTTAAAATGGGGGGGGATGAGAAACCATAATTCACAGATTTGTCTATCCTGAGTTACAATCTGAAAACAGGCACTGTCC
Source organism: Podarcis muralis (assembly GCF_964188315.1). Taxonomy (NCBI): domain Eukaryota; kingdom Metazoa; phylum Chordata; class Lepidosauria; order Squamata; family Lacertidae; genus Podarcis; species Podarcis muralis. The sequence continues at coordinate 12,590,834 of NC_135660.1, read as the reverse complement.
ACTTAAAACAGAGGTGGCTAACATTTTTGTTTTATTTACTTATTTATTTATTGCTCAAAGGCCCCCCCTTTTTACCCTTGGTGTGGCCACCCACACTCTTGCAGACATGCACTCAAACAGGCACACAGTCTCCACTCCTTTGCTACATAGACAGATTAGGGGAACCTGGCCGGTTCTGCCACACCGGGCTCTGAGCCTAGGGGGCGCCACAGGGCACCACAACTATGACAGAATGGAAGGTGAGGGGCGGACACAGAATTTTGGCCTTGCACAGGGTGCCTCTGAAATATGAAAGAACAAAATCTGCTTGTGGTTGCTGGTCTATGCCAATAAGCTGAGGTGTGGGGTTATTGCCCTATTCCTTCTCAGCAACTGATTCCTCTAATGGCCAGAAAGGTGATTTGTATCACTTCAAGGTGGTGGACTGGATAGAGAAGTCTAAACTACTCTGCTCTGCTTAATTTTAAATAGGTGGGTTCTTTAAATAGGTGGGGGTGGTCATTAACACACACACACCCCATCTCAAAACCAGGCTTTAACCATCCCTGCTTTGAAACAGGAATCAAGATCCTGTGATGCTCCAGATAAGTGGCTTAGCATGGGTTGCCAGCTTCCAGGGCCACACAGAGAGGTGGGAGGGAGGGAGGGAAAGGGATGGAGTACATATGAACTGAATTGAATTTTATTATTTCGGTCACAGACCAGTTCCAGCCCACATACAGTATCAAGGAAGTCATAAAACATGATAGGGATACATTTGAATTTGCAATTAGGTATAACAGGGACAATACAGATATAGCAACAGTTAAAAAATATATATAAATTAAAACTTAGTCACTAACATATAACCTAAAATTATCATTTAAAACCTTAATCATTATGATAGCACAGCTTGTTCCCTAAGTTTTACAGCAATCACACAGAATTTGGCTACCCTTCATGTGATCTCAGGATCCTTGTCCTCTACCAGGGATTTTAGATATTGAAGTTCGGATTCATTTGGAGATTTTTGCATAGCAGGGGTAATAAATACCAAGCGTATATCCCTGTAGAAACGGCAGCGTAACAAGGCACGAGAGATAGTTTCTACCTCCATCAAGCTGCAGGGGCAGACTCATGGAGTACATATGGGCTGCATCAATAGGAGTATAGCATCCAGATCAAGGGAAGTAATAGTGCCACTGTATTCTGCTCTGGTCAGACCTCACCTGGAGTACTGTGTCCAGTTCTGGGCACCACAGTTCAAGAAGGACAAACTGGAACGTGTCCAGAGGAGGGCAACCAAAATGGTCAAAGGCCTGGAAATGATGCCTTATGAGGAACGGCTAAGGGAGCTGGGCATGTTTAGCCTGAAGAAGAGGAGGTTAAGGGGTGATATGATAGCCATGTTCAAATATATAAAAGGATGTCATATAGAGGAGGGAGAAAGGTTGTTTTCTGCTGCTCCAGAGAAGCGGACACAGAGCAATGGATCCAAACTACAAGAAAGAAGATTCCACCTAAACATTAGGAAGAACTTCCTGACAGTAAGAGCGGTTTGACAGTGGAATTTGCTGCCAAGGAGTGTGGTGGAGTCTCCTTCTTTGGAGGTCTTTAAGCAGAGGCTTGACAACCATATGTCAGGAGTGCTCTGATGGTGTTTCCTGCTTGGCAGGGGGTTGGACTCGATGGCCCTTGTGGTCTATTTCAACTCTATGATTCTAGAGAGCCAGTATGGTGTAGAGAGCCAGTATGGTGTAGTGGTTAAGAGCGGTAGTCTCGTTATCTGGGGAACCGGGTTCGCGTCTCTGCTTCTCCACATGCAGCTGCTGGGTGACCTTGGGCCAGTCACACTTCTTTGAAGTCTCTCAGCCCCACTCACCTCACAGAGTGTTTGTTGTGGGGGAGGAAGGGAAAGGAGAATGTTAGCTGCTTTGAGACTCCTTAAAAGGGAGTGAAAGGCGGGATATCAAATCCAAACTCTTCTATGATTCTATGATTCTACATTCAACTGCCTAACAGTGTTCATGTCACTCAGGTGATGGCAGACACAAAGATAAGAAGAGTCATTCTGTTGTCTGGAGAGGTCACTTCCTGGTTCTCATGGAGAAGCCATTTTCTAGGGTTGCCATATTTCAAAAAGTGACAATCCAGACCTGATGGGAACAGTAGTTCAACTGTACCTGGAGGGCCATAGGTTACCTACAACCCGCTCTCCAACTGCAGATGCAGCTAGGGGCAAGCCATCAGTGGCTTACCTTCTCCAGTCCTTTCCCAGTCCTTTCATCTGTGTCTCTCTCTCACACCTGCTCTGCAGCACACCTGAAGTCCTGCTCACTGCAGTCAGCAGGACAGAGAAGCAGGTAAAGAAGCTGGGGAATACACAGGCTGGAGGAGCCAGCTGTACTTCATTTCCCAAAACGAAATGCACTGTTTTCAAGGGACAGAAGAAAGCTGCAGATTTCTCCCTGGCAACTGCAAAGGAGACTCTGCTGTAAGCTCAGCCGGCTGCATGTTCTAATGTCACTTTGTGAGCTGCTTCAATAGACTTACAGAGTATTTTCGCCCTGCTGATGGCTATGACAAGGCTCTCATTGATTTCAATGAGGCGAGGTGAGGTTCAAGTGCTTTGCTAGTGCATAATCCCATTCAAATCAATACTATCTGCTCCAGTTTTCTCAGATTGCTTCTTGATAGCTCCTGTTCCCAAATGGAGTTGTTCTCATAAGGTACAAGGTGTAAAATATGTGGCTGGGACCAGCTCCTTTATTAAGGCTTTCTTTTTTCTTTCTCTACCATTTGAAAGCCGGGGCTTAAGAAACGGTGAAAAGATGGAATGTATAATTACAAGAAAGTGCTTTTCTGCTAGGCATAGAATTTGGCATTCTGCAGATCATGGCGGTGTGGGCAGATGTTATAGGCGAAGGGGATCGAGATATGGATATGCTCGTACCCCTTCCAATCTGCGCCTCATCCCGAGGGACGAGGGTAGGGTGAGCAAGGATTACTCACATCCGTCACTGGTGCTGTGCAATGCCAGGTCTATAGGCAACAAAACCGCCACCCTGCGAGATTTCTTTATCGCAGGGGGTCGACCTGGCTTGTGTGACGGAGACCTGGGTGCGCGAAGGAGCAACACTTACCTTACGAGCGATGCCCCCCCCCAGGTTTCTCCGTCCTCCACCAGTCGCGGACTGTGGGCTGGGGGGAGGGGTGGCATTATTAATCCGGGAAGATTGTCCTTTCAGGGCTCTACCATCGCCATCGATCCCCAGCATTGAATGTGTTGGCCTAGTGTGGGGCTCCGAGGAGAGCTTGGCTGGCTGGCTGGTGTACCGGCCACCTAGCGCACCAGCAGCCACCCTGTCAGGCCTATTGGAGGCGGTGGCCGGCTGGGCCTTGGAGTTCCCTAACCTATTGGTATTGGGGGACTTCAACATCCATGCTGATGCCACTCCCTCCTCACAGGCTCTGGACCTGTGTCCTGAGAATGCACAGTCATGCGTTCTTTGAATGTGCACAAAATGGGAGTTGCCTGTGCTTCAGTTTTACTGATGACATGCAAGAGTGAGGGAAGGAAGCATTGCCCTCACTCTGATTTGGCTTCAGGGGTTATCATGTATGGATTTTGTGTTATTGTTGTTGTTGTTGTTTTAAAAAAGGTCATTGATTTATTCTTGTCCTGAAAGGCACTTGAGATTAATCTAGTGTAAAGCAACTCATAATGTAGATTAATTTCCTAGGTTGAGTGTTTTATGAAGCCTAAACAGAGGGAGGTCAAAAAAGCAATGGTGACTTCTGGATAAAAATAAATGCCCCCACTAGTGCTTCCACTGCTGGAACATAATGATGATGATGATGATGATAATGCCGCCGCTGCCAACAATAACAACAACTTTTTTATTTATACCCCACCCATCTGGATGGGTTTCCCCAGCCACTCTGGGTGGCTTACAGAATATATAAAACATAATAAAGCATCAAACACTGAAAACTTCCCAAAACAGGGAAGAAGACAGCCTTCAGATGTCTTCTAAAAGTTGTATAGTTCTTTATTTCCTTGGCATCTGAAAGAGGCTGTTCCACAGGGAGGGGGCCACTACTGAGAAGGCCCTCTGCCTGGTTCTTTGCAGTGAGGGAACCAGCAGAAGACCCTTGGAGGAGGACTTCAGTGTTTGGGCTGAGCAATGGGGGTGGAGACGCTCCTTAAGGTATACTAGACCAAGGCTGTTTAGGGCTTTAAAGGTCAGCACCAACACTTTGAATTGTGCTTGGAAACGCACTGGGAGCCAATGAAGATCCTTTAGGACCGGTGTTATATGGTCCCGGCAGCAACTCCCAATCACCAGTCTAGCTGCCGCATTCTGGATTAGTTGTAGTTTCTGGGTTATATTCAAAGGTAGCCCCATGTAGAGTGCATTACAGTACTCCAAGCGGGAGATAACCAGAGCATGCACCACTCTGGCGAGACAGTAGGGTCTCAGCCAGCGTACCAGATGGAGCTGGCAGACAGCTGCCCTGGGTACAGAATTGACCTGCGCCTCTATCGATAGCTGTGAGTCCAAAATGACTCCCAGGCTGCACACCTGGTCCTTCAGGGGCACAGTTACCCCATTCAGGGCCAGGGAGTCCCCCACACCTGCCCGCCCCCTGTCCCCCCAAAACAGTACTACTGTCTTGTCAGGATTTAACCTCAATCTGTTAGCCGCCTTTCCTCCTATGTACTGCTTAATGCCAAGATAGGCAGAAATGGAAAAGGTGAAAGGACGCTGAGATGTAGGAAACATCCCTTCTGCCAATCACAGCTTTCGAATGAAAACCATTATTTCTGTCCCGTGCAATCCTGTGCAGGCTGCCTCAGACGTAATATTTGCATGAGAGCTACTCCCAAGTAAGTATGCATAGGATTGCGGCCGTAAGAATTTTAATCTCAGTGCTATTTTACTGATAGCACTTTAATGTTTCTGTGTGTGGAATAATACTTGTTCATTCAACACTGCAAGCTAGTTTGGTATGTGCAAAGTTTATTATATATGCTGTGAAGCATCTGCTTCTCCCACTTGCAGAGTGAAATGGTTCGCTCTAGCAACAGACATAATGGTCTTGTGCTATAGCTCTGGATCTTGGTCACACAGAAGCAGAAAGGAGGAACCATTTCATAGGGGGAGAGCTCTGCCAACATCTCTTTAAGTCTTCATGCATAATAATAACCTAATAACCATCCTGCATTTGCCTGCATTTCCTGAGGAAACACCATCCTATTTGTGCCTTGTGTATATTTCAAGTGTATATTTAGAAAAAGGCTATTTAGCATACAGTCTTAATAACCTCTCATTTTGGTGGCTGATTTGTTTCATTAAGTAGGGTAAGCCAATGAGCTAAAGAAAGAGGGAGAATTAATTTAAATATATGAACATATTTGACTTTTGGACAAATATAGCTATAGTCATGGGAAGCAGAACAGCATGTGCCATAATTGTACCTGGTTTTGACAAGCATTTCAGTGGTTTTTACATTTCAATGTCAAGCGGTTGTCAATAGCATCTCACCATAACTCGTAATTCACTGATTATTATTTTTTTAAATCATTATTTCACAAATGTTTTAGGGAAGAGCAGAGTAGCTTTTATATTCTGTAAGTAGCTTTTACATTAGAATATAAAATAATTCCTTTTAAAACTTTATGGTCATTTTTTTTAAGATCTACATAATTACACTAAGCTATTTACACATGCACGATACTAAAGGTTTAGTTGTTCAGGGTTTGGTTTTGTGGCCTGATGGAAAACGTTCTCTTTGAATCATCTGGGCTGCTTCAGTATGGCCAAGTCCTATGCCTCTCCAGATATTTTTAAGAAGCAAGGGCTGGAGCTCAGTCTGTAGAACATCTGTTTTGCATGCACATGGTACCAGGTACCATCCCTGCCATCTCAAGAAGGAGTGATACATGCCCCTGTATGGGAACCCTGTAGAGCCACGGCCAATCAGTGAAGGCACTATTGAGCTAGATGGTTCAATGGTCTGATTCGTTACAAGGCAGCTTCCTGTGTGCCATAACAAAAGACAACAGTTCTCTTTTTATCACACTCCACCCATAAATCCACCTAATGCATGCAGCGGTAGCAAGAATGCAAGCTACTCGAGACTGGTACCTGTTGTCACTTGCCCCATTCTCAACCTCTGTGCATTCAGCAGAGGGTGAGGAAAATATCTGGGCCTTGCGCATGCACATGTGTATATATTAGGGGTGCACGCCAATAATAAGATTTGTTGATTACAACTGCAAAAGACGCCTGCTTCTTGGGAGAAAAGCAATGACAAACCTAGACAGCATCTTAAAAAGCAGAGACATCACCTTGCCAACAAAGGTCCGTATAGTTAAAGCTATGGTTTCCCCAGTAGTGATGTATGGAAGTGAGAGCTGGACCATAAAGAAGGCTGATCGCCAAAGAATCGATGCTTTTGAATTATGGTACTGGAGGAGACTCTTGAGAGTCCCATGGACTGCAAGAAGATCAAACCTATCCATTCTGAAGGAAATCAGCCCTGAGTGCTCACTGGAAGGACAGATCCTGAAGCTGAGGCTCCAATACTTTGGCCACCTCATGAGAAGAGAAGACTCCCTGGAAAAGACCCTGATGTTGGGAAAGATTGAGGGCACAAGGAGAAGGGGAGGACAGAGGACGAGATGGTTGGACAGTGTTCTCGAAGCTACCAACATTAGTTTGACCAAACTGCGGGAGGCAGTGGAAGACAGGAGTGCCTGGCGTGCTCTGGTCCAGGGGGTCACAAAGAGTCGGACACAACTAAACAGCAACACTGCAATACATACATTAAAAGAGTAGGATTCTGTTTTAATCTTTCCCCAAAACTAACTGGCCCGGAAACTAACTGGCAGCCAGTGCAGTCAGTTCAGGATTGGTATAATATGTTGGAACCATCTTGCCCCGGTGAGCATACTGTAAAACATACAAATGAGATTTCTAAAATGCAGTCTTCAAACTCATATGCAGTACAGTCATACCTTGGGTTGAATGTGCTTCAGGTTGAGCATTTTCAAGTTACGCTCCGCAGCAACCCGGAAGTAATGGAGCGCGTTACTTCCGGATTTCACTGCTCGCGCATGCGCAGACGCTCAAAATGATGACATGGGCACGCACAGACGCGTCTTTCATTCTATTCAGGATGCGAACAGGGCTCTGGAATGGATCCCATTCACATCCCGAGGTACCACTGTACCAGCAATCATGCTGAGAACCAACAGTCATGTGATCTGCAGTAATACTGAGAAGCAGAGGTGCTTTGACCCAAAAAAAAGGTCTTCTTCGGTGGTCAATGTACAAATCTTAATGCTGTCACTAGAGGTGGACCATTTAACTGGTCTGTATCAATATTCTGAGCTGTCCAGTCATAGATACAATTCATAAGGCTTCATAATAAATAAATGTTCAGGGGGAAATTAAAGACCGTAGTCTGATGAAAATATTGTCTACAGGAAACTCACCATTTTGTGTGCATATGATAAGTCTGGAAAAATATAGGTTGATATGAAGTTAAGTGTTTTTCTCATGCCCAATCCACAATTATAAAGGTAAAGGTAAAGGGACCCCTCATCATTAAGTCCAGTCATGACCAACTCTGGGGTTGCGACGCTCATCTCACTTTATTAGCCGAGGGAGTTGGCATACAGCTTCCGGGTCATGTGGCCAGCATGACTAAGCCGCTTCTGGAGAACCAGAGCAGCATACGGAAACGCCGTTTACCTTCCCACTGGAGAGGTACCTATTTATCTACTTGGACATGCTTTCGAACTGCTAGGTTGGCAGGAGCAGGGACCGAGCAATGAGAGCTCACCCTGTCGTGGGGATTCGAACCGCCAACCCTCTGATCAGCAAGCCCTAGGCTCTGTGGTTTAACCCACAGCGCCACCCACGTCCCTATCCACAATTATAGATGCCAATTATAGATGGTGCCAAATTCTAAAAGATTGTATTTTAATAAAGTGGTGCCAAATTCTAAAAGATTGTATTTTAATAAAGTGGTGCCGCTTAATGATTCCCCAATAATTAATTCAACACCTGTGGGCAAAAACTGTGGGCAGGGCACCAAACATGTCTAACCCACCCATCAATACCAGCAGACTCAAGAGTGCAGGAAGGCTTCACTCTTTCAAATGCTGTTAAGCAGGGGAATGTGAAGCAATTGGGCACTCCATTTGCTTGCCTTTTGGTGAGTTCCAGCAGAAGCAGATGAGGGCAGAATTAGCTGTCTGGCCCATTCCCTACATTGTGAACGCAACACCCACTTCCTTTTGCACCCATTGTTGAATCCAGCACCTGTTTCCCTTCGGGTCCTTTTCCATTCCGGAGGAGCATGTAAACTCCATAATACCCCCACTGCTGCCTCAGCTTAACCCCTGAAACAGTTCAACCTCATTATCAAAAAAATAAAATTAGTTCTTGCATTATGGAATATTACAGTTTAAGCCATTTGCAAAGGCTTGGCATTATCTCGTTTGATTTATTTAAGACGTGGCATAATACAAGTTACTTTCTGGCTGGTATGGGTCTTATTCCATGCCCATTTCAGCTAATGAGAAACAATGTTTGAATAGAGGGCCATTATTTCTATCACCAAACGAGCACATTTTTCAGTCCCAGAAATGGCTCATAAAGACAGTGGAAGGTTCCCCCCCCCCCATCTTTTAATAAAATTCCTTTTGTATGTACCTTTGCCTTAGTTTATTAAGGCTGATTTGTCAGCTCCATGAAGAGGTTTTATCTCCTTCAGAATTGCTGTCTGGCGTTATTAATTACTTTTCCCAGTTTGGCGCTGTACTTTTCGGGTTGCTATGATGTGTCATTGAAATGGACCCATTAAGGATGAGTGATGTGTGTAGTAATTTCATTAGTGTCATCAATAATGCATTGCACTTTCCTTTTAAGAATCTCTTTGTGCGGGTTGCAGTGACTCTGTGTATTATACTTATGCGATCAAAATGGTTAAGTTTGGAGGGAGGTATTTTGAAGTGATTAGGCATAGGGATTGGACTGATGTCATTTTAATCACGTAAATATCAAAGAATTATGGCCATCAAACTACTGCGGTCAACAGAAAGAGGACTGTGGCTTTCTGGTGCCTCAAATTCTTCTATTATTTTCTGCTAAGACACAATAAAAACAGCAAGTGCTTTGTTGTTGTTGTTGTTGTTGTTGTTGTTGTTATATTTCATAGAATTGTAGATTCGGAAGAGACCCCAAGGGTCATCTACTCCAACCCCCTACAAATGCTGGGATCCTGCCCATGACCATCCGTGGGTGGGCTTGAACCACCAACCTTCTGGTTACTGCCAGACACACTAACCCATCGCACCACTATTTATACCTTGCCTTTTCCCTTGGGGATTGCTAGGAGTATTTCCCCCAGACTTTTCTACTACTCCCATCTAGTGGCCAACTCAGCATTGCCAGTTTCTGTGAACTGCTGGTGGGCAGAGTGCTGTTGTGCTCAACGTCCATCTTGCAAACTTCTCACAGGCATCTGGTCTGCCACTGTAAAAGCAGAGTGCTGAACTAGAAGGGCCATTATATGGAGCTCCAGTGGCTGGATCCAATTAGCCCCTCAGAAGAACAGAAAGGGCCTGCGGATCACTGGCAGAGCAGATTATTTGCATGCAGAGAGAGCCATGTTCGGTTCCTGGCATCTGCAGTTAAAAGGAACTTAAGAATGCAGGTCAGTGAATGACCTCTGTCCGAGACCTTGAAGAGCCATGGCTATTTGGAGCAGATGGTGCTGGACTAGGTGGACTAATGATCTGATTCATTAGAAGGCAGCTTGATATATTCCCATGCTCTAAATTCATGTCCTATGCCCCTCGGTTTCTTAAATCTTTCTTCTGCCTTTTAGCTTTGCCCTTCTTGGGATTCTTGGTACTGTGGTCTTTCTTCTGCAATAATGCAGGCAGGGTTGTAGCTGTAAACTAAAGCAGAGCCAATTTTGGGCAGCGCTGAGAAACACTCCCTGCTTTTCATCGATTTGTTCACATTCCTTGTCAAAAGTTTTTTTTTTTATAAGATATTTATTAGCGTTTTACAAAAAACATAGGTTTACAGAATAAAGAAAATTAAAACAGAGATTAACAAACTAAAAAGAAAACACAGAAACATAGAATCACAAGAAAAATACAGGAATTACCAAAAAATACATAGAAGGGAAAAAAAGGAAAATACAAAATACAAAAAACAAACAGCTAAGAAAAAATTAAAAAATAAATAAATCCATTTTTCAATATTTTTAAGCTCATTTGCTTGTTTCCTTGACCTCCCCTTTTTGTATTCCCATTTACATAATCAATTCAGCAAATCCTTACCCTCTTTCATTTATCTTAACTCTATAGCTTAACCTATTATAACTATGTATTTTCATCCATTATCAATCCATATTTGCATATTCTTATTAGCCTTATTACCAATACCACTTATTTTCAAAAGTTTTGTCCATTTATTTCCATTGCCCTTGCTTTCCACTGCCTTCGTTTGCCGTAAGTCACGATGATGTCATCCTGTCATCTTTTCTGATTGCTACCCGATGCACAACATTGTGACGTCACGTAACATTGTGAATCAGTAAAAAGTGAATGTTTGCAGAAAGCATCTGCACAAACCTCTGTCCCACCAATCAGGGGCTTTCTATGAAAACCCCAAATTTGCACACCTCTAAACAAAGCGGTGGGGAAAGTCAAGCCTGAGGGCCAAATGTGGCCCTCCGAGAATCTTTACTTGGCCAGGCCTAACACACTCTCAAGCCAGACTCCCTACTGGCTCTAGTGATCACAGCAACTCTTCCCAGTAGGTCTTGCCCCAATGAAGTGGTTGTGTGTGGATGGAAAGTCCTCGCCTTCCACCTCTCCTTCTCCCTGGGTCCTTCCCAAGCCATCTAAGGCTCCCTCGTCTAGTGTCCCGTTGCTCTCCCCTCCTCATTTTTCTCTGTGTTCTGGGAGATGGGAGGCGAAGACTCCCTGGACTCCAGCAACAACCTCATCTCTGTCTCCTGGTCCCATCCTCTCCTGCCTCTGATTCTGGTTTGCTCTCTGCTCCAGCCTCTTTGTGCTCATTAATCAGCTTCCAACTTCTCTTCCTCCTCCTACCCCCAGTCTGTTCCCTCTTCTTCTTCTGATCACTCATCATTGTCCCTCCACCAATGCCCCTGGCTCTGAGCCTTCTTCCCCTGGGGGTTCCCTTGGGGGTTCCCCAGTTGGTGCGGGTCCCACCAGTCTTCAGCATCCAGTCAGCCCATGACATCAGAGGACAGAGGGATGTATGTAGAAACTACCCCTGCTGTCCCAACATAACACTGCAATGTTGGAAACAGCACGATGGCAACATTACTGCTGAGCTGCCGCCATGCTGTTTCCGTCACAACAGTAATTGATTATTGCAAAGACTTCAAAGGGTTGTGGGAGGCAGACAACCCCCTGCTGGACGTTTTGGAGCTTTTTGTTGGTTAAATAACAGACTCATAGAGTTGGAAGGGACCCTGAGGGTCTTCTAGTCCAACCCCCTGCAATGCAGGAAACTAAACTAAAGCATCCATGACAGATGGCCATCCAACCTCTGCTTAAAAGCCTCCAAGGAAGGAGAGTCCACAACCTCGCGAGGGATACCATTCCACTGTTGAACAGCTCTTACTGTGTCTGTATTGGTTGACACACTGTATTTCAGCTGCTCATAAAGCAAAAGATTGACCCTGGTACCTGGTTGGCCAGTCTTGCTGAAAGAATTCTGAGGAAGGGAGAGCATTGGTCAGACTTTCCATCGCTGTCCTATATGTTTTCCAGCGCCCAGCTACAATGATGTATTTACACCCAACCACGGTTTAGAGGCAGCGAAGAATTTAAAATGTTTCCGTTATGCTGGTTTTAGTGTCTTTGTGGGGTAAGTTATGGCCTTTATGCAAAGGAGTCTCTAAAGGAAGCATTTCCAAGTGCACTTTCTAAGTTGCCATTTAACCTGTCACTTTTTTTTAGCCAATCCCTCTCTTCGAATAGTAATTAGACATCTCCGATAGTGATCTGCAGAAAATACTCTCTGGTAGTCTTCTGGGTGACTATCGCTGGCAGTTTTATTACTAATTTGGAGTTGCCACTGGGCCTGTCATGTAATTAAGTTACTAATGGAGTGTCTTGGCTGAGCTGCTTTCTTTTGTTATTTTTTCCCCTCCTCTGTCCGTTCGTTTTATGAATTCCTTTGTATGTGTTTGATGATAAACTCCTGCCTGCAATCGCTCACCAACCTTCTCTCCCCCCCCCCCCCCGCCATTATTTTCCAACATCACACAATATAGTTTACAATCAAAGGTGCCCCTGGGTAGAGATTTATGATATTTACATACTGCTCTAATTAGGATAATGATTACACCTGCTTTAAGATAACATTTATTACCTGCTCTAACAGACCCACCAAAGCCTAGTGGAAACCAACTGAGTAGGATTTTTTGGGTTGTTGTTGTTTTTTTGCTTTTTTTCCCCAAAAATGCTTTTAATCCTGCTGTGCTTACAGCAAGAGACATATAATAGCTTTGCTTCGAAGAATAACAGTGGAACCATTCAACTGGGAGCCCTTTCCTGTTTTCCATCTCCTTGCTGCTTTCTCACCCTCTCAAGCAGTGTTCTTCAGCTTACCTTGCTTTTCTATCTCTATAATCCAGGCTGCCTTCATTTAGGGCACCTGGGACTTCCTCCAGAATGCCTTGAAGTGGTTTGCATCACTGCGCAGGGACTGGCAGGTCTGCACAGCTGACATCTAGCTATAAGTTCTCTTGCTTTCCAGGAAAAAAAGGTCTTGTGGCTTTTCCTGCTCCCCTTCTGGGATTCAAGTTGCTGTTGGGCTGCAGTTCCCATCATCTCTGACCGCTGGCTGAGCTGCCTGGGAACAATTGGAGTTGTAGTCCAACAGTATCTGGGGACACATGGCTGACGGGTGCTGCCCTATGCCCCACCCCCTTTCAAGCACACAAAGAATCTGAGCCACAAGGCAGCTTCTTCTCCACACATTTGTTTGTTTGTATCCTGGTTCCCCCCCAGAACTGGAACTCAAGAAGGCTCACAGAAATTAAAGCAAACACAAATAAAACACCAAAAGCCAAAAACATAAGAATCATAGAACTGTAGTGTTGGAAGGAAACCCAAGGGGTATCTATTCCTTTTTTTAAAAAAATAATAATATTTTTATTGGTTTTTCCATGTATACATCCTCTAACAATATTTCTCTAACGATTTTCCAAATCCCCCCCCCCACTTCCCTCATATTCCCATTTTGTTTTATCGCCATATTACTCACCCTGCGTGTTGTTTCCCAAAAATGTTCCCCATACATATAACCTTACTTTTTGCTATATACAATTGTGCTTGTTTATTCAAACCCTGCCAGTGTGTCCAATTCTTTATGTTGCTTCTTCGTGTATGTTGTAAATGGTTCCCATTCTCTTTTAAAGTCTTTGTTATCCTTTTCATGTAATTTATCTGTTAATTTTGCCAGTTCTTCATAGTCCATAAGTTTCCCTTGCCATTGTTCTTTCTTTGGCATTTCTTCTGTCTTCCAAGCTTGTGCTCATATAATTCTTGCCACTGTTGTTGCTTACATAAATAATTTCCAATTTTCTTTTTAAAAAATCTTTTTTAAAAGGGGTATCTATTCCTAACCCCAGCAATGCAGGAATCTTAACAAGATATCCATGACAGATGACCATCCAACCTCTACTTAAAAACCTCCAAGGAAGAAGAGTCCACCACCTCTCGAGGGATTCTGTTCCACCGTTGAACAACTCTTACTGTCAGAAAGTTCTTCCAGATCTTTCTTTGGAATCTCCTTGCTTGCCACATGAATCCATGGTTCGGGTCCTCTCTCATAATACTAGAACTCAGGGACACCAAATGAAGTTGAATGTTGTAGATTCAGGACAGACAAAAAAAAAGTATTTCTTCACATGGTCATGTGGCCAGCATGACTAAACCACTTCTGGCACAATGGACGGTTTCCATGACGAAAACCAGAGCGCACTGAAACATTGCTTACTTTCCTGCTGGAACGGTACCTATTTATCTCCTCGCACTAGTGTGCTTTCGAACTGCTAGGTTGGCAGAAGCTGGGACAGAACAACAGGAGATCACCCCATTGCTCGGATTTGAACCGCCAACCTTCCAATCAGCTAGCCCAAGATGCCCAGAGGTTTAGACCATGGCGCCACCCGCTCCCCTATTTCTTCACACACAGTGCATAGCTAAATTGTGAAAGTCACTCGCATAAGATGTAGCGATGGCCACCAGCTTGGATGGCTTTAAAAGATGGTTAGACAAATTAATAATGGAAAAGGCTATCCTTGGCTACGAGTGAGGATGCCTATGTTCTATCTCCATTCTCCAGTTGCTGGAGAGCTCAAGTGCAGAGAACCCTGTTGCTCTCCATTCCAACTTGTGAGCTTCCCATAGGCATCTGGTTGGCCAAAGTGAGAAAAGAATGCCGAACTAAATGAGCCTCTGGCTCCGCGGACCCAGCAGGGTTTTTCTTACATTCTTTTGAGAACAGAAATACATTGAATGCCTTATCAAGCACTGTGGCTAAAGCGTATCCTCCCTCAAACAGGGCACGTGTTGCGGTGAGACCTGGAGACTGACCTCCTGGTTGTGGGTGGGTATATTGGGCAGCCACAACACCTGATTGGTAGGTCCCTCATTGCTGGGTTTAATCTGGTCAATGGGGAGCTAACTAATCGGACCAAGGGGCCTATTTATACCTATGCACGTGACCCAGAGCTTCCTCTTTCAGCTCGTGCATCGGAACACTCGCCCACCTCTCCCTATATTTAGGGCATTTTGTGATTGACCTTGCTATGCCATCGTGTGTTGTCTGTCATTGGGGCAGGGGCATGGCAGGAATTTTCCCCACTTGGCAGATTGGCTGTTGCCATTTGGGTTTCGCCTGCCACGTAGCAAATTGTCACAACTTGTAAGGTTGTGGATAGGGACTGGTTCAGGTGATAGGGATGGGAGAACAGTTTCGCCATCCCTATGTGAAGTATATTCCATTAAAGGAATCCAAGGACTCAACTTGGTTTGGTCAACCCTGAGAGGGGGTTGTGCCCATGCCTGAGTCCAGAGGAGCATCTGGGGAGTGGACATATCCTGTTCCCGGGCTTTCCGCCTACCTCAGGTGTTTACCCTTGGCTGACCTATGATAGAGCTCTAGGTCAGTGCTACCTGCAAGGGTGCAGGGAGCTAGTCGAACCAGAGCCTATGCAACCACTCACTTTCTGTAATCAATAAAGTTGTGGCCTAAATTCTGCCAAAAACCAAAACTAAAATTTGAGTCAAGTGTGAGTTTATTTAGGCGGCAGGTTTCTGGGTCTGAGCAAAGTAGTTAAAGCACTGTTTCTGGTCTTGCAGTTATTCTGAGTTTTCTCTATCAAAACACTTTATCACAAGTCCATTTGATTTGGAATGAGGAACTCCATTCAGAAACAACCCCACTCTGTATGTTAATCAGCCCACTGTGCATTATCCACGAACCAAACTATCACATAAACTAACATTTCAGAAAATCCTCCCCTTGTGAAAATTATGTATCCAATTTTGTGGTTCACTGTCCCAAACACACGATATTACTTTTTGACGTGGCAATAATATTTGGGGAAATCTTTGGGGAGGTGTTGCATGGCTGTACTTACAACCGTGTAAGATTTACACTAGTTCCTTGGGGATGGGGAACACCCCGGTGAGATGAAAGAACTATTGAGTATGGGGATCAGGCTGTTATTCTTCTCAATGAGAAAATGTTAGTGGGATGTCGTGGGGCTAGGGCTGTGATATATATTTCATCCTGATTGACGATGTTTCCTTTGATAAGATTTGTAGATGTACGCTCCTGGAGCGATGAAGGGGCACACTTCTGGGAAGGCAGATAAAATATACACAGTCGACTTCTGAGCTTGCCGCGGGTTAATGTTACAGTAGGTAATGTGTATCATTTGTAAAACGTGGCTGCCACCTGGGGGCATCATCGATGATTTCAGATGATTTCAGATACCTGTTTTCATCTGTTTGAGTCAAGCATTTACTGTTTCTTATTGTTCTTTTTCAGAAACATCCTTTACAGGCTGGATGAAAGGACACACCAATTTTCAGTACTGCTAGAGGCGGTGGAACACTGCAAGCTGCATCAGTCAAATGAGACTCTTCAAGCAGCCTTGTCGAAAGTGCTCAGCAGCCTCAATTCAGCTCAGGTTTCTTTCAAAGCAGGACTCAATGTCTTTGAGGCTGCCTTACTGGGAAGCAAATGAGGAATCTGTCTCTTTCACGTGTACACACACACCTACACACGGGGAAGAGCTTTGTTTACATTTTGCAAAGGAAAACTCTGAGCTGGACCAGAAATTGTATGTGGTTGAAACCTTTCCTTTCTTTTTTTCTTTTTCTTTTTTTGACTCTTTAAAAGAGTCCCTGTTTCACGGCACCATTTTGTACAGTTAGATAAATCTGAAGCAGCCTTTTGCACTGTTGACAATTTATCATGTACTTCTATTTCCGAATGATATATGGAGGAAAGCTAACTCTTTGGAATGTGTTGGTACACACAAAATCAGCCTTGTAAATGAGCCCACGAAAGCTAGTAGACTGCAAAGCAAAGGACTAGCTTGCTGTGACTGTCAGGAGAGGACAAAGGGCTGTGTCCTCCTTGCAGAAGCCCTCTCGTTCATCTTCATGGAAGTCCATGTACTCACTAAGCGGGTGCTTAGATATAAGGTGGAATATCTCTGAAAATTTCATTTGCTTTATTGAAAAGGGGGTGGGTGGAGATTAAGACTCAATATCATCATAAATGTGGGGGAAATAGATCTTTGGATTTAGAAGATCAGATTTGGACTCAAATAACGAATTGAATTGGGGTGAAACAAAACGGATCTGAAACATATTGGGCAGCTTCCAAATATTAAAGATACAAGGCAAATCTTTTTTCTACAAGAAATCCCATATATATATATATATATATGGATGTATATCAGCCTTGTATTTAAGCCCTTGCCTATACCCCCTGGTATAGGGTGGTATAAATAATAATAATAATAATAATAATAATAATAATAATAATAATAATAATTAGTGCATTGAGTTCCATGAAGGCAAATGAGTGGACTGCTGCAGGAGAGATGAAGCTAACAACCAGTGTATGTCTTTAGTGGGCTGAATTTACATGCATCCATAGTCTTTTACTTTCTCAGTTGAACTGCAGCCCACCCACCATTCTGTATCACAAACTTCTGGTGAAACTATCCGTTTCAACAGTGGTTTGTCAGGTAGCATTAGGGACTGCTGTTCAATGAAAAGAGTCAACAGCAGAGCAAGTTGACACAGAACTAGTGGATCTTGGTCATGAAACCTTACAGAGTGACGAGGGCACTTTGCAAGTGCCACTGTGCTGATTACAGGCACCTGTATGGATATTGTAAAACTTCCGTCATAAATATCTTCAGGTTTCACTGATTAACCCCTTATTTATACTTTACCCTTAACTAGCAGCAAGCCAGGTCTGCCTGTCAAATTCCACCAGCAATACTGAACAATCCCTCCTTTGTATTCGCAGACCACTTTCAAGCTGCTTATGTTTTATAGACATTTAGCATTAAGAATTAAGCTTTCCTCACCTTGAGGTGGCTAGCGAGTCAATCGTGTCTCCTGTGGATGACAAGGTTAGTCAGAGTCATAAAACAGTGTTGCTAGTATTGTTCTCTGATAAGAAAGAGATGTTTATGGACTATAGCTGTCACTGTCTGCCCAGGAGACATAACGTTGGCAATGTTGGATGTGGTTACATTTCTCCTTCTTAATCTCTGGCTACAACCAAGATGGCAACATACATACGACATTGTGAGGCATATCCCGGTGTTCCATACTCATGCACAGGCAAACACCTGAACACACCTATGGCTACTGTCATGTCACATACAGCTGGGGATGCAAAGTACTACTGTTGTATATAGCAGAAATTAATCCTGTTTCACCCCCTGAATTGTTGGCTGACCTCCCAATATAAGTCAAGTGTTAGGCAAGTTATTCCCAGTGGAATCAAAACTGGCACAAGTGGAGTCGGGCTGTCAGGAGGAATGCAACTGAAAATGGCAAATCCATGGTGAGCGCCATGGGTATCCTGAATTCAGTTTCCTAACAGGGAGAGATTTCTGTTTTCCTGTCAAGAACCAGTACATATTCAGAAACCAATGGCTTTGAGTTTCATTGTGATACAAGCATGGCCATGGTGCACTAAGAGTTCACCTTTCAGCAGCTTGAAGGTGGGCTGCAATATTTGGGGACATTCTTTGCTCCTATAGATGTAGATCAATTTACTCAGGGACCTGAGATGTTCACTGTGAGCTCACCTTGCCTCATGGGTGAGCCGGCCCAGAATAAAGAGTGACATCAGGATTTGCTGCCCCTTTGGATCCTGCCGTCTGAGGCGGTCACCTCACGTAGCCTTGTGAGTGGGCTGGCCCTGATGTGAGGTCTTGTCTAATGTGTGATTCTCAGTGAGAACTTAAATATGTTCTTCTTGTATCCCTATTAGGTTTGTTGACACACGCACACTTTTCAAATGCTGTCCATGGCTCTAGCATTTATTAATTGGAAATTTCATAAGTTCATGATTATTCTAGAACTACGTTCCTTAAGAATTTGATCTATTTTTAAGCAACATTTTCTAGTTTGATCCATCAGAATCCATATTAGGTCTATATATTTATTAGGTCAACCAAAAATGCCAGAATATAGTGTGCAAACTTCTGCGTTCTGCAGAACTCTTCATCAGGCTAGATGGTAAATAAGTGGGGAGAAGAGGAGAGAGAGAGAGAGAGAGAGAGAGAGAGAGAGAGAGAGAGAGAGAGAGAGAATTGGCTGGTGGAAAAGCCATCTGTGTTTGTGTTGGGAGGAGACTTAAGATGGAGGGTGGAAGAAGGAAGCAGGCATTCAACTTAGTGCCTGTGAGGCACTATGCAGGTTTCAGGTTGTACCACAGTCTACTGTGGCTGAATGTTTATGTGCTGAGAATGAGCCTAGTCTTCCCAGAGCTCTTATTCTCCTTTCCCGCCCCTTCCTCTGGTTGTGAGGAGATTTGAAGCATTGGCTTCCAGTTTCAATTAACCATAGTTTAGTGCTCTGTCCAAAATTGTGGTTAATTTCAACCGTGGTTTGTTTCAACATGCCAGCTTTGTAAAACTCAGTTTCAGATTGGCTTGTTTCAAGTGAATCATAATTAAAATGAGCCACAGCTTGTGTGGATCGGACAACACAGCAAACTGCAGTTCAACAAAAATGGGAGTGAAAGCTTCCCAACTCCTCTTGAAGGCCATCAAGGGGCAAAGAGAAGATGGATTGTGGAAGCAATAATGCCTGGATACAGCCAGCAAGCTGCAAGGCTCCAGGGCAATATGAAAAGCTCCATCTATGATGCCTGATGACCTGTGAATTCTACTTACCCACCAGAGTGGGAGGCAGCCAAACTTGAAGGTGGCCTTCAAAGAGAATATCACAAGCACCCACAAACCTGTGGTACTCTTTTCTTAAGCATGGATGGGTGAAGTGAGCTCTCAAAGATCATTTTTAAGCCCTTGCAAAAGGTCATCGTGAGCTACATTCCAACACTGATTGCTACCTTCAAGTGCCCGTAAGCTCAATATGAGGCCTTGGCTAGATTGATAACAGGACATTGCTCCAAATAAGTTGTGACCTATATTTAATAGAGAAGAGTGGCTGATAACTGGATTAGCTGCCGGGGCAAATGTAAAAGCTGTTATTGAGGTTTGGGGCTGGTCTCTCCTCCTCTTCCAATCTGTGAAGCTCTCTCTCACGCAAGACATTTATTACAGAAGGTCATATCTCTCTATCTCTCTCAGCCTCCCATTACAAACTAGAGAAGGTGACCAGCTTCCTCTTTTCTGCTCTTTTGCCAGACTCCTATGTTCAATCTATTCATGTAATGTCAGAGCCTGCAATGGAACTGGGGGCATCAGTTAGTGTCAGCAAGCCAGCTGGCATCTGTACACATCCCCCCATCTCCAGCAGCTCACCACAATCCAAACCCGTTTGTTCAGAAGAAAGTCCCATTGATTTCAATGAGTTCTTTCACCTAAGTAAGTATGCTAAAGACTGCATCCATTGATATGACATGTCCTCTGGGGCCTCTGAGTAGCATCGATAAAGTAAGGTGCCAGTAAATCATAACATGCAATGTCATCTGGATTAATTTTGGTATTGACCAGCAATAAATTAAATTTTCTCTTAAAAGTAATAATTCAACAGGCATCACCAGACTGCTGAGGCATTCTTTTCTAGTCATTTGCCAGTATCCAGTCTATAACAAACAGTGTTGAATGATCCCGCAGCCAGGAAACTTTATGGCTTCTATATTTGTGTGTTTAAGGTGGATGAAAATGAAATGATAATGAATAAGCTAACATGATTTTATTCGTGCATATTTTAGTGCCCCCATAAAGAAGATAAAATACAATCAAGTCAGGCAAGTAATAAGAATATGGGGGAAGTGGGATTTGGGTACTAAGTTCATGATGGGCTGTAAATTGTTTTTAACGTCTTAGGGGATAAAACCGTAAAATCTATAGTATGTGCGTGTTAAGCAGATGTATATACAATCACAAAGCACACACAAAACTGCCTAGTGCCTTAGGCCCTCTTCAAGCATTCTGTATTCACGTTAAGTAAACTCGTGACGGTGCTCTGCGCCCTCGGCTATCCAGATTACCCACCTGGAGAATAATCTCCTGAAGTGGGGAATTGCCTATACTTGTAGTGGTTCGCTGTAACCCTGGAAAAATCAAAGTAGCAATACAACAAGTCCAAGGAAACTTTTGCCTTCTGGACATTACTGAACTACAGTTCCCATCATCCCTAGCCATTGGCCATGCTTGTTGGGGCTAACAGGAGTTGTAGTTCAGCAACGTTTGAAGGACCAAAGCTTTCCCATTCATAAAAAATGGATTTCCCAACCCCCTCTCCTCTGCAGCCCCAGGTGCCCTTCCAAAGCCACTCCTCAGGGTTGGGTGGAGGCTCTGATTCTGAAACAGTATGAAACGTGGCACAGGTTTGAGCAGGAAGCTATGAAACCAGCCTTGCAGAAGCGTGAGTGCCTTTGACTACCATAAACAACCTATTGGATATAAGCCATAATGTTGAAGGTACAGAAAACCAAGCGTTGCGAGTCAGCCCAGAGCATCACATCAGTTGGTCTGGAAACTGGGCTGTATTGATGCTTACTGCATTCATTCACAATGGCTGACTATGTGAAAGGGAACAAATACACAAGGTGGTTTGAAAGCAGCCTGGATCCTGCATCCATGTTGTGTAAAAGGCTGTGAGTCCCCTTTTCTGTCTTCGCTGGGGTAGAGCAGAAAATGTTGCAGCTCCATGTTGAAGTCCGGGGGCTGCGCGAGAACTTAGCTGTGAAGCACATTTGACGAAGGCAGCGTTCACACTTTCAAATTGTTTAGAGGCCCTGACTTCAAATCTCCCTTTGCTCTTCTTCATTTTAAAGACTGCATGCTGCCTATTATCTGATGCCTTCAATGTCTGTGACAGGCAGAAGTGAAACGACGGCAGTATTGTACTGAGTATTGTACAAGTCTCTCTCTGGAAGGAGATTCTTTACTGACTCCGTCTAAAGTGCATTTGATATAATGCACCGGGGTGACTGTCTTTACTATGTCTTTATTATAGAGTCGCTCTAGGTATGCAAGGCACTAAATGGAGGGAGTAGAATGGGGTTTTTGTAATAGCATTCCAAAGACACAATAAATCTGCCTGTTTGGAATGTACTGTGGGGAGAACTGTTCGGCTTAGAGAAGTTCATTCTGGGTCTTGCCTTTTTCTTTTTTAAAAAACAGCAGCTTTTCATTGCACCCTGGAAGTTTTAGCCATTTAGACTCGGGTAGAATTAGGACTACTTTTAATATATATATATAAATGCTGCTTTGAAAATGCGGTGCATAGTAAGTTGAGCATCCCTCCTTCCACGGGGAAAGAAGCTCTGAATTTAGTCATTTAGTTTAGCCATTTTATTCACAATCTGAGATGTAGTAAAAAATATATTTTTAAAAACGTGATCTGTCATGGAAAAATCCCATTGAAGAAGATTACAGTGGTTACCCAGGCCTCATTGCTGGTTGTGAAGGGGCCTAAAAATGTAGGTCTGCTGTTGCAGTTAAGTGCACATTTTTAGAAACTTGCTGAGAACTATCCCTGTCTTCTTCTTTTCTCCAGAAAAAGCAGCTGTGCAGGACTTAGATTCAGATCAGGGCTGAGGTGTGTGGGGAGGAGAGGGCATTAATATCTACCTCTGGTTATTAGGAGCTATAAGTAGCATTGCAGTGTGGGGTGTTCATCTTCAGTATGCCAGCCAGCCAGCCATGCCCTCTTCATAATGCTCTATTCTGACCCCCACCCCAGCCACCCACTCCCAAAACAATCGACCAGCGTTCCATGGCCACTGGGAATGTTCAGCCCTTGCTGCAGATGTTTTGCAGGACATTGCCTCCTTAGCGGTTTTCATAGAATCATAGAATCGTACAGTTGGTAGATGACCCCAAGGGTGATCTAGTCCAACCCCTGCAATGCAGGAATCTCAGCTAAAGCATCCATGACAGATCGCCATCCAACCTCTGTTTAAAAACCTCCAAGGAAGGAGAGTCCACCACCTCTTGTGGAAGTCAGTTCCACTGCTGAATAGCTCTACACTTCTGGAAACCTCTGAGGTTCCCCCAAGCATGCTGATACCCACGTCTTGTTTCAGCATAGCCACATTTTGGGTACATAGCCATCATCATAATTCATCACCTGAGTTTTCTATTTGCATATATGATGGTAAGATAGCAGGCCCAGCAAATGCTCTTAAGAGACATGCTCTGCTTAACCTTAGTTTTCTAGAGGAGGCCTTTGAATCTGCTGTGCAATGTTGCTTCCATCATGGACGTAGAAATCATTTCTTCTCCAGCCACCTAAAACCTTGAAATTGTTCCCCTGGCATCACCCAACATAGTATGTACTGGCAGTGCAGTATGCGCTTACGGAGCTGCGAATCTAGCACAATGCACGCTGTGCTGGTTTGCTTTCTGAGCGCTACTGCAAGGTATCAAGAAGTCCCACTTACAAAGGCATTCTGAAATACAGTTCTTGGGGTGCTTTGCCATTGATAATCACATGTCCATTTCATTTCGTGCCAACAAGTCAGTGTTGGTGACCAGCTTAGAGGCAACAACTACACAAAGCTGTGAATGTTGGGAGATACGGGACAGAAAAGAACGCACTAATTCGCACAGCGCATAGAAAAACTATAGAATTCAGTGCTACAAAATGTAGCGATGGCCACCAACTCAGATGGTGTTAATAGATCTTTAGATAAATTCAGGGAGAATGAAGCTGCCAATGGCTACTGGTCATGAAGGCTGTGTTGTACCTCCACTATTGGGGGCACTATGCCTCTGAATCAGTTGTTGGGAATTGGAAGCAGGGAGAGAGTTGTTGTCCTCAGGTCCTGCTTGCAGGCTTCCCATAGACATCTGGTTGGCCACTGTGAGAACAGGAAGCTGAACTAGGTGGGCCATCATTGGCTTGATCCAGCAGGGTTCTTCTTCTGTTCTTATGGCTTGATCCTCATTGGCCTGTTACGGAAGCCCCAAAGGGACTTCAGTGGGTCTTGCCATCGAATCTTGCAGGCTCCAGTTAGATAGCTCACTTGGTAGAGCATGAGACTCTTAATCCTAGGGTCGTAGGTTTGAGCCCTACATTGGGTGAAAGGTTCCTGCATTACAGGGGCTTGGGCTAGGTGGCCCCTTCCAGCTCTACAATTCTATTATTCTATGTCCCCAAAATATAATATAGGATAACAAACCTATCAGAAAGAAAAAAACACCAGGATTGTATCCAAGAGGCAATATAGGAGGGGGAGGGCTGTTTTTGACTAGAGAGGATTAAATATTTTTTCATAGCTGCCTGTCTGTGCAATAATGCCATGTAGTAATTGCCTTAAAGGTAAAGGACCCCTGACAGTTAAGTCCAGTCGCGAGTGACTTTGGGGTTGCTGCGCTAATCTCGCTTTATTGGCCGAGGGAGCCAACGTTTGTCCGCAGTCAGTTTTTCTGGGTCATGTGGCCAGCATGACTGAGCCACTTCTGGCGAAACCAGAGCAGCACATGGAAACACCATTTACCTTCCCACTGGAGTGGTACCTATTTATCTACATGCACTTTGACATGCTTTTAAACTGCTAGGTTGGCAGGAGCTGGGACTGAGCAATGGGAGCTCACCCCATCGCGCGGATTCGAACTGCCAACCTTCCAATCGGCAATCATCCCGTGGTGTGCTTCAGAAGAACGTGTCCACCATTTTGCATGGTGGGTCTTGTTACAAATCTCGGCTTGGTACAAAATGGTGTGAAGCAAAGTGAGGCTGCACCAGTTCACAAGGTAACATCTGTCTGCTGAGTTATTTGAATTAAAGCCACACATTTCCCTGAAGAATCATTCCAAAAACAATGCTGATATATCCTGTATCCCCTACTACACCCTCAAGTTAATAAACAACCCATGCTAGAGTTGAAAAAGGTGGCTCATGTCACAGAAGCCATAGTTTTGATATAGTGAAACTAGTAAAGCAATAAATTTCACATGATGTGGAAAGTGTGCAATGAAAGATTGATTTTTATAACCTCCTAAAATATGGGTTTAGAGTCTGGGTATCACACCTTCTCTCATATATATATATATATATATATATATATATATATATATATATACCTTTCTCAGAATTTGTATTTTTAAAAAATTAAATATATATACTATTGACTCAATGTAAGTAGATTCTACATTCAGTATTTTTATTAAGAAAGCATATATTTCCTCTTATAGCTACCAGATTTTTATATTACAACAGTGTTAATTCAGAAAGACACTGAGAACTGAAATGTACACAATAAATGACAGCAGTTTTGATTGTAAAATTAATATTTTTCTTCCCCTGAATTATGTATTTCTTTTCTAGAGATTAAACTGGATTATGAAGATCTGAATATAATGTACATTGCACTGATGAATGCTGTGGAAATCTTTTTAATTTGCTGTATTTTAATATACTGTTTAATTTTATCAATAAATTAGTCTGTAAACACCTCAAAATGCTGGCTCAGCCTAATGACAAATACGGAAGAAAATACTCCAATTAACTGCACTTGGTAAAATATGAATGACGGCTTGAGAATATCAGCTCAATTTATAAATCGCTGAAACCAAAGCATTGGTAATGGTATGTTGGTTGACTGATAAATCCTGGCAGCAGTTTGTGAAGTGAGTGAAGTCTGGGGTATGGTGACAGTTTGAATCCACAGTCACAAAGCTCAACATCATATGAAGTGTTATTGGATAGCACCACCGAAGCCAAGAAATGGAAGAGGCGATGGCTGAATGCTCAAATACTCCCATACAAAAGTCTCCCTGTTCATACAATGCTAGCTGGGAGAAAGGCTCTAGCATAGACTGCTCTCTGACATACTAGCTTTGATTATGCAAGGAATTTGCTAGCATTTGTTCTAGCTTTGCTGGGGTGCCAATACTCCAGTTGGTCGTGTCATTGGTGCTTACCAGAAGGTAAAAGGAGTGATATGGCAGAGAGGTTGGCAGAGTGCAAATGCACTGGCAGGAAAGACAGAATGACTGTGCTGGTGCACTCACACTGCGCTGACCTTCCTGTCATTTCGCTGATCCTCCACTACCTTCTAGTAAGCAGCAACAACACAACTGACTGGAGGTCAGCTGTGCCCTATGATGCTACTGATCCAAAGGCCCCCAGTCCTCCATGGGGGTCTGATCCATAGACCCCTCACCTATATTTGCTTGGAGCTGGCATAGCAAAAGACACACACAGAGAGAGAGAGTTGACAGAACTGTCCCCCATCTCACATTTTGGCTAGAGTGAGCCAGCAAAGCCACATAAAGCCAAACTGGAGAAGAATACAAGGGACATTTGCATTCTTTAAACACATTAAACTATATGCACTTTCAACTGACCTGATCCAGTTTTAGACATCTCCATGAGTATAATTTTTTAATAATATTTCGATCCCACATTGTCTCCATCAAGGAACTCAAGGTGGTGTTATCATCATCAATTAATTAAATGTACGAATCACCTAACCTCTAGGTGACTTACCATAAAAAATAATTTTAAAAATCCAGAATAGACAAACTATGGAATAAATATAGCAATGTATGGAATATGTTCTAGCAAATGAACAGGCGAAAAGAACAGAAACCCTTCCTTTATCACGAGCGCAGTTACTATCAAACTAACCCAACACTTTGAGAAAACAAAGGTCTTAAACTGACACCCAAAGGATGTTAAGAGGGTACCAGCTGGGCCTCTTTAGGTGAACTGCATTCCATGACCCCCTCTCTTGTTGCCTTTGGAGGGGTCATGCAGAGATGGGTCTCCATGGATTATCTTAGGGATCTTAGTGGAATCATCAAGAAAGAGATGCTCCTTCAGGTACTGGGATCCCAAGACAGAAGTGGCTCACATGGCCAGGGCTGTCTTAAGCATATCTGGTGCCAGGGTGCAAAGACCTGCCCAGCACCCCCCAAGCTTGCCCAGTCCCAGGTGTGCAGGAGGGCAGAGCTGGCCAGTCACCTCAGTGTCTCACTGGCTTGGTTGCCCCCGAACTGGTGGCGCAGAGCCGCCCACAGCAGAAGAGCCCACCGTGGCGCTCCGACTGATGGGCGGGCTGTTCTCCAGACTCAGCTCTTGGGCCCTGGACTCTCGGCATGGTGCCCCTGAGAGCCCGGCACCTGGGTGCCCTGCACCCCTAGCACCTATGGGTAAGACGGCCCTGCACCTGGCAGTGCAGAGTCACACTGCTGCAGGCAGATTGCTATTGCTTACTAGGAGGGAGAGGGGGAGGAACAAGTCAGCAAGTAGGTTGGTAAGGTGCAAACACATCAGCGGGAGCACAGAATTGGCTCCATACATCAGGCTTTATGGGTCTGCAGCTTAAATTGGGCCCAGCCGTATACTGGCAGCCTTGGCAACCTCCTATTCTTAGGGTTGACATATAATCCCTTGCCTGCTTAGGTTCAGGAAGCTTGCTGTGTCATGTGATTTTGGATTATACGCTGGTACCCCACCCCCAATATGGCTGCAGGTGAAGTTCTGCAGTGCCCTCTACGTCAAAAGATGTGTCCAGTCAGTTCAATGGTACTGAGACTTATATTATGGTGTGGATGGAAATAGTTTTCACATTTGCATCCATGTCAGTGGACCACTTGTGAGATGTTTGATGTGTAGATGTTTCCTTTTCTGGATTGGGGTCTCTGTGTTTTTGCTTTAATTATTCCTCCTGGAGTTGCAGAAAGGAGGGACGGTGGTTGGACTGAATTCTTACTAAGATGCTCCATCATCATCATCATCCGTTTATTTGTTTATTTTAAAATTCCCATTGGCTTTCTTGAAAACAAATGGCTAGACTAGAGATAAACCTACACTTTGAGTTGTGTTTACACTCCCACCGAGATAGATGACCAAGAAAAGGGTCATTAGCACTTATCAAGAAGGCAAGCTTTTGTAGAAACCTTCACATCCAAAATTGCTCTTTTTTTCTGCTTCAGTGCTTAAACTGCACCACTGGCAAGAATAATCAAGGACAAGATAACCCCTTTTAATTAGTGTAATTAACTAGAATCTCTACAATGCTCATTTGGCTTATAATAACCAAGTAATTTAAAATTAGTCTTCTCCTAGATAGAAGTTATAATTGCCCCCTACAGTTTCTTTTTCAGTAAAGTCAATCCATTAAGAAAAGAGTAGGGAGTGATCCCCATGTGGTACAAAAAGGCGAGGAAAAAAGGAAAGAAGAAAGTAAGGCTATGGAGCGTTGTGCCAACGTACCACTCATCAACCAAAAATATTAAGAAATAATCCCATGTCATAGCTCTTAAAATTGGTGATGTAATTCAAGAACTGTATCAGTGCATGTCAACCACACAATTTTGGATTAAGTTGTATTTAAGGCTGCAATACAGCTTTTATATATAAAAACAGAAGAGCCCTGCTAGATCAGCCCACAGGCTGATCTAGTCCAGCATCCTATTCTCACAGTGGTCAACCAGATGCCTAAGGGAAGCCCGCAAACAGGGCACAAGGACAAGGGCCCTCCTGTGGTTTCCAGCAGCTAATTTTCAGAAGCATCGTCGTCATTTAGTCGTGTCCGACTCTTTGTGACCCCCTGGACCAGAGCACGCCAGACACTCCTGTCTTCCACTGTCTCCCGCAGTTTGGTCAAACTAATGTTGGTAGCTTCGAGAACACTGTCCAACCATCTCATCCTCTGTCCTCCCCTTCTCCTTGAGCCCTCAATCTTTCCCAACATCAGGGTCTTTTCCAGGGAGTCTTCTCTTCTCATGAGGTGGGCAAAGTATTGGAGCCTCAGCTTCACTATCTGTCCTTCCAGTGAGCACTCAGGGCTGATTTCCTTTAGAATGAATAGGTTTGATCTTCTTGCAGTCCATGGGACTTTCAAGAGTCTCCTCCAGCACCATAATTCAAAAGCATCAATTCTTTGACAATCAGCCTTCTTTATGGTCCAGCTCTCACTTCCATACATCATTACAGTGGTACCCCGCAAGACGAACGCCTCGCGAGACGAAAAACTCGCAAAACGAAAGGTTTTTTCGTTTTCGAGTTGCCTCGCAAGACGAATTTCCCTATGGGCTTGCTTCGCAAAACGAAGCTTGCCCCAGGGACAGCGGGTCTTCTCTTTTGAAGCAAGGGGCGGCGGGGAGATCGCTTCTCCCCACCGCCCCTTGCTTCAAAAGAGGTCTGCCCCCGGACCTCTTTTGAAGCAAGGGGCTGCGGGGAGATCGCTTCTCCCGGTGCTCCGAAGCGGGGTGGGGGGGCGGGAACACCTGCCCCAGCCGCCGGGCTTCGTAGCGCTGCTGCGAAGCCGGGCGGGGGGCGGGAACACCTGCCCCAGCCACCCCGCTTCGGAACGCTGCTCCGAAGCGGGGTGGGGGGGCGGGAACACCTGCCCCAGCCGCCGGGCTTCGTAGCGCTGCTGCGAAGCCGGGCGGGGGGCGGGAAGTCCTCCGCTGTCCCAGGGTTTTTTAAAATGCTGGGGGTGGGAAGAAAAGCCCTTGTCCCCCCCGCCAGCCTTCAGAAGAGGTCCGGGGACAGTCTGTCCCCGGACCTGGTCTGAAGGCAGTTTCCCTAGGAACGCATTAATTGATTTTCAATGCATTCCTATGGGAAACCGTGCATCGCAAGACGAAAAAACCGCAAGACGAAGAGACTTGCGGAACGAATTAATTTCGTCTTGCGAGGCACCACTGTACTGGGAAAACCATGCCTTTAACTATATGGACCTTTGTTGGCAAGGTGATGTCTCTGCTTTTTAAGATGCTGTCTAGGTTTGTCATCGCCTTTCTCCCAAGAAGCAGGCATCTTTTAATTTCGTGGCTGCTGTCACCATCTGCAGTGATCATGGAGCCCAAGAAAGTAAAATCTCTCACTGCCTCCATTTCTTCCCCTTCTATTTGCCAGGAGGTGATGGGCCCAGTGGCCCATCGTTTTTTTGATGTTGAGCTTCAGACCATAGTTTGAGCTCTCCTCTTTCACCCTCATTAAAAGGTTCTTTAATTCCTCCTCACTTTCTGCCATCAAGGTTGTGTCATCTTGATGGCAGA
Organism: Podarcis muralis; assembly: GCF_964188315.1. Classification (NCBI taxonomy): domain Eukaryota; kingdom Metazoa; phylum Chordata; class Lepidosauria; order Squamata; family Lacertidae; genus Podarcis; species Podarcis muralis. The sequence continues at coordinate 12,561,077 of NC_135660.1, read as the reverse complement.
AAGTGAGGAGCATGGCTGCCTCCAATTGTGAAAGCAGAGCATAGCCCTCATGGCTAGCAGTCATTGATAGTCCTCTTCTCCATAAATTTGTCCAATCCTCTCTATAAGTCATCTGTGTTGGTGGTCATCACTGCCTCCTCTGGGGGTGAGTTCCATAGTTTCTTCTTTTTCTTCTTTGGCGGTCACTCGTAGCCGAGTAAGATTGTCTTTCATAAACACAGCTTTAACAATGAGTCCGTAAGTGACTGTGGAGGCCAGTTCTGGATCCACATGTCCTTCCACAGTGGGGAAATTGGTTTCTGGGCAGGAGTTGATCATGGTGAGGGTTTGCCAAGCGTGCCTTCCTCTCAGCACATTTCTCCCTTGCATCCTGAGTTCAAGTGTCTTCAAAGCCCATGACACCTTTGTTAAAGGCTGTTCTCCAACTGGAGCGCTCGCAGGCAAGTGTTTCCCAGTTGTGGGTGTTTATACTACACTTTTTCAGATTTGCCTTGAGAGAGTCTTTAAACCTCTTTTGTTGACCACCAGCATTATGCTTTCCATTTTTAAGTTCAGAATAGAGTAGTTACTTTGGAAAATGATAATCAGGCATCCGCATAACATGACCAGTACAACGAAGTTGATGTTGAAGGATCATTGGGGAACACTGGAGTTTAACGATGCGCTGTGTGAACAAGCATTTGTTCTGTAACCTTCCAATATTTAGCATTGTTGGCTGTCTATGAGTTCTGTGGCTATAAGAGTGGGAGACAAACTTTTCACCATGCCAGGCACAATTTTATAAAAAACTTTATTTTTCATGTCACCACTTACTCTCCTTTTCTCTAAACTAAAGAGTCCCAAACGCTGCAACCTTTCCTCATACAGGAATTAACTCCACCCCCCTTGATCATTTGAGTTGCCCATTTCAGAACCTTTTCAAACTCTGCAATATCTTTTTGAGGTCAGGCAACCAGAACCGTACACAGCGCAGGAACTCTTCCCCATTTGCACTGGGGTTGCATTCCCAGACACTGTGCATGTTGGCAGGACATGCATAAGCCCGCCCTGCCCCTCCCAGTTCCACCTTGCCCCCATTCTGCCCCCTTCTAGGGGCAAAAAATTGTGTGTGTGAATGGGGAGTTGCCATCATTCCAAATGTGCCACACTATAGTGTCGTACAACAACAGTATGATGATGTCGGCATTATTTGTTGGGAGAAGCATGCTTAGGGTTGTGCCTCAGCGTGGTCCAGTTAGCAATTATGTCCTCTAAATTAGCTTTCCCCAACCTGGTGCCCAGACACATCCATCATCCCCAGTACATACATGATGGCTGTGGGTGATTAGAAGCATTGACCAAAGCATCTAGCAGTGGTTCTCAACCTGTGGGCCCCCAGATGTTGTTGGACTACAACTCCCATCATCCCTGAGCTCTGGCCTTGCTAGCTAGGGGTGATGGGAGTTGTTGTTCAACAACATCTGGGGACCCACAGGTTGAGAAAGGCTGATCTAGAGTGTATCAGGTTAGGGAAAGCTGATCTACAACTTGTTATCCTTGATGAACAAGAAAAAACAATTTACCCTTCACTTCAAGGTGTAGCATTGATGGACCGACTATGTCCATCCCACACATTTTTAATCTTTGGACAATACCAGTGCAGAGTGGACTCCAACCAATGGAAGTAGCAATGGGGAAGGATCGAGGTTCAGTGATAGAGCATCCATTGCATATAGAGTATCCCAGTTTCAATCCCTAGAAATTTCAGCTGAGCTGGGAAAGACCCTTGCCTGAAGTCCTAGAGAACGACTCCCAGTCAACATAGACACTACTGAGCCAGACAGACCAATTGTCTGGCTTGGGACAAGGCTTGGTCCTAATGAGTCAAAAAGGATGTTGTCAACCGTCTGCAGAGCTATCAGATACCAGCATGTACCAGCAGTGGGCAAGTCCACTGATTCCCGGAGAATTTGAGCCAATGAAAGGATAGTTTCATTAAAACAGGGATGTGCAGAAGGTAGATCCATATCTAGCAGCAAATCCCTCTACTGTAAGGTGGCCATGCCCAATTGTTTTAAAACAGTAACAAATAAGAAGCTTTATTTTCTCAATTAGGCTGATAAAATTAATTAGGGTTTGGGGGAAGAAGCAGGAGTGGATTGACAGTGGTTCTCCAAGATTTTAGACAAGGGTCTCCCCCAGGACCATTTGGAGAGGCTGCGGATTCAGCCTAGTTTAACTTTCTAGCTTGAGAACATGCTGGAAGTTACAGTGTTCCTTAATTCTCAATGTACATTAAATTCACATTTCTCTGAATTTTACACTACGGTTCTCCAGCTGAGTAACGTGTACAAAAAATGCATATACTAAAAGTATTTCCATCAGCAAATATGTTTCAACATAGTCAGGAGTTCAGTGAGAATAATTTTAGCAGAAATGTTGTGCCGTGGGTGGGTAATGTAAAATGCTTTTTAAAAAAGAAAGTACTCATAACAGACTTCCAGAAAGCAAGGAATTCTTTATTTCAGCCAAGTCTCCACTGACTATCTGTTGGGTGAATCTTTAGATGCAACAGTCAGGGGGAGGGGGACCCTAAGAAATACATCATATTTGAACTGGGCCAGCATAAATCACTTTTTCATGATATACCATTCATAACTTGATTCATTGATTCATCTTTCAACGAGACAAGGTCAGTAGAAATAAAATGATTCAGTTTCTTGCCTGCTGGAGGAAGAAACTTAAACAACAAATTCATCTTCACATCTAACCTCATGGAATTTCACATACACATACAAGCTGAGTCTAGAAATAGACTTTGGAATAGATCTGGGCACTCTGTAATATTAGCAGGCACTTCAAAATAATGGCATGGGCTTGAAAATAAAGTGAGGAAATGACCTAAGCCAGCAGAACTTTGCTACCAAATCATATCACATCATGCTAGAGTTCTGCAGCTAAACTTTTGGGTGATAATTTGACGCACACAAGTCTTTCACTACCGTCACTTAGCTACTAACCCAGTGGTGCTGTCAGGGCTAGGCTTTGTGCAGACCAACTTTTGTAGTATACAAAACAGTATGTATTGCCATCTAAATAAATGCCTGTCTTCCTTGACCATTAAATCTGAAGTCTGAAAGATCAGAACTTGGGGACGTCCAAAGGACCCGAATTTTGCAAAACTCAGAACAGAAAAAGGAAGAACTTTTTTAGAGTATATTGTTAAACTATGGAATTCAATCTCATATGTTGTAGCGATGGCGACCAACTTAGATGGCTTGAACAGAGGATTAGATCAATTTATGAAGGATAAGACCATCAATTTCTACTATGCAGAATAGCTCTATATTATTACTGCCACTGTCTTCTGTATCTCTCTGAATATCACTTGTTGGGAATCCCAGATGGGAAGAGTCAGCTTGTGGGCTTCCCATAGACATCTGGTTGGTCACTTTGAGGACAGGATGTTAGACTAGTTGGGTCTTTGACCAGATCCAATAAATTTCTTCTCATGCTCTTATCCAGTAGCACCATTGCCACAATCTAAGGATCGTTTGAGATCTCCTCTCTTGCTTTCTCTACCATTTTCAGTCAGAGGGGGTTTTGTGATGGGCCATTAATCACTTTATTAACTTTGTCTTTCGGGTACCACGAGGGGGGGGGGGCATTGCTGCAAAAGATGACCTCTCTGGAAACACATTGACTTTAAATTGTGCAAAGGTCAGAGGGGGCAGGGTTTCTGTTGAGGCAGGTGATTAGCTGTGGGAGGAGCTTATCAGAGCTAGCAGGGCAGCAGTTGAAGAAGGAGCAAAAAGGGTTTTCTTGTGTGTGTCTTTGTGGCTGATTAGCTGTTCTCCCTGTGCAAAGGTCAGAGGGGGCAGGGTTTCTGTTGAGGCAGGTGATTAGCTGTGGGAGGAGCTTATCAGAGCTAGCAGGGCAGCAGTTGAAGAAGGAGCAAAAAGGGTTTTCTTGTGTGTGTCTTTGTGGCTGATTAGCTGTTCTCCCTGTGCAAAGGTCAGAGGGGGCAGGGTTTCTGTTGAGGCAGGTGATTAGCTGTGGGAGGAGCTTATCAGAGCTAGCAGGGCAGCAGTTGAAGAAGGAGCAAAAAGGGTTTTCTTGTGTGTGTCTTTGTGGCTGATTAGCTGTTCTCCCTGTGCAAAGGTCAGAGGGGGCAGGGTTTCTGTTGAGGCAGGTGATTAGCTGTGGGAGGAGCTTATCAGAGCTAGCAGGGCAGCAGTTGAAGAAGGAGCAAAAAGGGTTTTCTTGTGTGCGTCTTTGTGGCTGATTAGCTGTTCTCCCTGTGCAAAGGTCAGAGGGGGCAGGGTTTCTGTTGAGGCAGGTGATTAGCTGTGGGAGGAGCTTATCAGAGCTAGCAGGGCAGCAGTTGAAGAAGGAGCAAAAAGGGTTTTCTTGTGTGCGTCTTTGTGGCTGATTAGCTGTTCTCCCTGTGCAAAGGTCAGAGGGGGCAGGGTTTCTGTTGAGGCAGGTGATTAGCTGTGGGAGGAGCTTATCAGAGCTAGCAGGGCAGCAGTTGAAGAAGGAGCAAAAAGGGTTTTCTTGTGTGCGTCTTTGTGGCTGATTAGCTGTTCTCCCTGTGCAAAGGTCAGAGGGGGCAGGGTTTCTGTTGAGGCAGGTGATTAGCTGTGGGAGGAGCTTATCAGAGCTAGCAGGGCAGCAGTTGAAGAAGGAGCAAAAAGGGTTTTCTTGTGTGTGTCTTTGTGGCTGATTAGCTGTTCTCCCTGTGCAAAGGTCAGAGGGGGCAGGGTTTCTGTTGAGGCAGGTGATTAGCTGTGGGAGGAGCTTATCAGAGCTAGCAGGGCAGCAGTTGAAGAAGGAGCAAAAAGGGTTTTCTTGTGTGTGTCTTTGTGGCTGATTAGCTGTTCTCCCTGTGCAAAGGTCAGAGGGGGCAGGGTTTCTGTTGAGGCAGGTGATTAGCTGTGGGAGGAGCTTATCAGAGCTAGCAGGGCAGCAGTTGAAGAAGGAGCAAAAAGGGTTTTCTTGTGTGCGTCTTTGTGGCTGATTAGCTGTTCTCCCTGTGCAAAGGTCAGAGGGGGCAGGGTTTCTGTTGAGGCAGGTGATTAGCTGTGGGAGGAGCTTATCAGAGCTAGCAGGGCAGCAGTTGAAGAAGGAGCAAAAAGGGTTTTCTTGTGTGCATCTTTGTGGCTGATTAGCTGTTCTCCCTGTACAAAGGTCAGAGGGGGCAGGGTTTCTGTTGAGGCAGGTGATTAGCTGTGGGAGGAGCTTATCAGAGCTAGCAGGGCAGCGGCGCGCGCCTAGCGGCGCGCGCAGTTCGATCCATATTTTAGATTTAGGGGAGCTAGTCTCAAACGTTTGTTGGGGGAGACCTAGGGTTTTTTTTGTGGGGGGAGTTATTTGTCCTGTCTTCACACTTTTTATGATGGAGGACTGCTGTAGCCACCCCCAACGACACGTACTCAAGATGGAGGAGGAGGGAACAGCTGCAGTCGCCTGCGGTTCCTGCGCAATGTTTGCCATCTTGCCAAAGATTGCAGGCAGCTTTACCTGCAGCAATTGCATGTTGATTGCTGTCTTAAAAGACAAAGTCCAGCAACTGGAGGAACGTGTAGCTACGCTCCAAAGAATTAGAGAGCTGGAGCTCTTCTTGGAAGCAACAGAGCACACCGTCTCCACCAAGGAGGAGACAGGGGACTCCCCTGAGAAGGAGGCTAGCTCACCAACACAGGAGCCAGATATATGGAGAAACGTGACTCAAAGAAGTAGGAGGCCCAGGGTTCGCTCTGATTGTTTAGAAATACACAATCGCTTTGAGGTCCTCTCCCCTAGCATGGAAGACGAAGAGCACACTCCATTTGAGGATCTCTCCCTCATTACAGTCGATCAGGTATATGAAGACGAGCAGCAAAGTCAGTCCTCAGGGAATGTGCAGGCGACCTTGGAACGGACAGCTCACAGAAGAACCCCGACCAGACCTAAGAGGAGGCGTGTAGTGGTGATAGGGGATTCCCTACTGAGGGGAACAGAAGCAGTGATCTGTGGGCCTGACAAGATGTCTCGGGAAGTGTGCTGTCTCCCCGGGGCTAAGATCCAAGATGTAACTGAACGACTGCAAGGAATCATAAAACCCACTGACAAATACCCCTTCCTCTTGGTTCATGTGGGAACCAATGACACTGCAAGCAATAGCCTCCAGAAGATCAAAAGAGACTACGAGGCTCTCGGCAGGAAATTGAAGCAACTAAATGCACAAATTGTCATCTCATCTGTCCTCCCAGTTGAACGACGTGGCCCAGGGAGAGAGGGGAAAATAGTGGAAGTGAACAGCTGGCTTCGCAAATGGTGTAAACAGGAGCGGTTTGGATTCTTAGATCACGGACTGCAGTTTCTTGAAGATGGACTTCTGGCAAGCGATGGGCTGCACCTCACAACGGTTGGGAGGAATGTTTTTGCCAAAAATCTCAGAAACCTCATCAGGAGGGCTTTAAACTGACTAATGTGGGGGAGGGAGACAGTGCTCCTGAAGGTAGGAGTCTATCAATTGATGAAGATGATCATCCAAATGTCATAGACCAAATGGAGCAAACAGCATGCAGACCTAGTGGTGGGAGGAAAAAATCCTTAAATAAGAGACACGGGGGAATGATTAATGGACTTCAATGTCTGTACACTAATGCGCAAAGCATGGGAAATAAACAAGATGAGCTTGAGCTCTTGGTACAGCAAACTAAATATGACATAATAGGCATCACTGAAACCTGGTGGGATAAGTCCCATGATTGGAATGTAATAATGGAGGGATACAATCTATTTAAGAGAAACAGACCAGACAAGAAAGGGGGAGGAGTGGCGTTATATGTCAGGGATGTGTATACCTGTGAAGAGATCCAAGATTTAGAATCTCAAAGCCAAAGTGAGAGCATTTGGGTCAAAATTAAGGGAGAGAAGAATAACAGAGACCTCATTGTGGGAGTTTACTATAGATCCCCAAGCCAAACGGAGGACATAGATGATGCCTTCCTGGAACAGATGGCCAAGCATGCAAAAGGAAGGGAGATAGTAGTAATGGGGGACTTCAATTACCCGGATATTTGTTGGATGTCAAACTCTGCCAAGAGCATAAGGTCAAACAGATTCCTCACTGGCCTTGCAGACAACTTCATTGTCCAGAAAGTGGGAGAAGCAACAAGAGGAACAGCCATTTTAGATCTGGTCCTAACCAATGTTGATGACCTGGTTAGTGGGGTAGAAGTGGAAGGATCATTAGGCACGAGTGATCATGCTCTTCTGAAGTTTACTATACAGCGGAAAGGAGCAGCCAAGCATACTAGGACTCAATTTCTTGACTTTAAGAAAGCCGACTTCATAAAACTTAGGGAAGTGCTGGGTGAAATCCCATGGACAGTAATACTAAAAGGAAAGGGAGTTCATGATGGCTGGGAGTTTGTTAAGAGGGAGATAGTAAAAGCACAACGTCAGGCAATACCAATGAGACGGAAACATGGAAGGTGCCTAAAGAAGCCAGGGTGGCTATCTAAAGAACTTTTAACTGAGTTAAGATTAAAAAAGGATGTGTACAAAAAATGGAAAAGGGGGGAAACCACCAAAGAGGAATTCAAACAAATAGCCAGCACGTGTAGACACAAAGTCAGGGAAGCTAAAGCACAGAATGAACTCAGGCTTGCTAGAGAGGTTAAAAGCAACAAAAAAGGCTTTTATGGGTATGTCCGTAGCAAAAGGAAGAACAAAGAAACAGTGGGGTCACTCAGAGGAGAAGATGGTGAAATGCAAACAGGGGACACAGAAAGGGCTGAACTCCTCAATGCCTTCTTTGCCTCAGTCTTCTCCGATAAAGAAAACAATGCCCAACCTGAAGAATTTGGAGCAAATGATTCAGCAAAGGAAACACAGCCCAGAATAACTAAGGAGATAGTACAAGAATACTTGGCTAGTTTAGATGTATTCAAGTCTCCAGGGCCAGATGAACTGCATCCAAGAGTATTAAAAGAACTGGCAGATGTGATCTCAGAACCACTGGCAGTCATCTTTGAGAATTCCTGGAGAACAGGCGAAGTCCCGGCAGATTGGAGGAGGGCAAATGTTGTCCCTATTTTCAAAAAGGGGAAAAGAGAGGACCCAAATAATTACCGCCCAGTCAGTCTGACATCAATACCAGGGAAGATTCTGGAGCAGATCATTAAGCAAACAGTCTGTGAACACCTAGAAAGGAATGCTGTGATCACCAATAGTCAGCATGGATTTCTGAAAAATAAGTCATGTCAGACTAACCTGATCTCGTTTTTTGACAGAATTACAAGCCTGGTAGATGAAGGGAACGCAGTGGATGTAGCCTACCTTGATTTCAGCAAGGCATTTGACAAGGTGCCCCATGATATTCTTGTAAAGAAGCTGGTAAAATGCGGTCTTGACTATGCTACCACTCAGTGGATTTGTAACTGGCTGACTGACAGAACCCAAAGGGTGCTCATCAATGGTTCCTCTTCATCCTGGAGAAGAGTGACTAGTGGGGTGCCACAGGGTTCTGTCTTGGGCCCGGTCTTATTCAACATCTTTATCAACGACTTGGATGATGGACTCAAGGGCATCCTGATCAAATTTGCAGATGACACCAAACTGGGAGGGGTGGCTAACACCCCAGAGGACAGGATCACACTTCAAAACGACCTTGACAGTTTAGAGAACTGGGCCAAAACAAACAAGATGAATTTTAACAGGGAGAAATGTAAAGTATTGCACTTGGGCAAAAAAAATGAGAGGCACAAATACAAGATGGGTGACACCTGGCTTGAGAGCAGTACATGTGAAAAGGATCTAGGAGTCTTGGTTGACCACAAACTTGACATGAGCCAACAGTGTGACGCGGCAGCTAAAAAAGCCAATGCAATTCTGGGCTGCATCAATAGGAGTATAGCATCTAGATCAAGGGAAGTAATAGTGCCACTGTATTCTGCTCTGGTCAGACCTCACCTGGAGTACTGTGTCCAGTTCTGGGCACCACAATTCAAGAAGGACACTGACAAACTGGAACGTGTCCAGAGGAGGGCAACCAAAATGATCAAAGGCCTGGAAACGATGCCTTATGAGGAACGGCTAAGGGAGCTGGGCATGTTTAGCCTGGAGAAGAGGAGGTTAAGGGGTGATATGATAGCCATGTTCAAATATATAAAAGGATGTCACATAGAGGAGGGAGAAAGGTTGTTTTCTGCTGCTCCAGAGAAGCGGACACGGAGCAATGGATCCAAACTACAAGAAAGAAGATTCCACCTAAACATTAGGAAGAACTTCCTGACAGTAAGAGCTGTTCGACAGTGGAATTTGCTGCCAAGGAGTGTGGTGGAGTCTCCTTCTTTGGAGGTCTTTAAGCAGAGGCTTGACAACCATATGTCAGGAGTGCTCTGATGGTGTTTCCTGCTTGGCAGGGGGTTGGACTCGATGGCCCTTGTGGTCTCTTCCAACTCTATGATTCTATGATTCTAAAGGGAACACACAGGGAAGGTAATTGATTTGTAACTATCTATTGATGGCCGTGATATGTGCTGCTTGAAAAAGAAATGTACGGGCGGGGAATGAATAAAGATTTGTGCAAAATAAAACCAATGGGAGTGGAACAGAAAATACCAGTTGAAAATGCAAATGTCAGAATGGATTGATGTACATCCCTAGTCTCAGGGCAGAGCAGTCAGACACCGGTCTTGTGCATATCTCAACTTAATAAGCTGAGATATGTACATTCAAAGCAGGCCAGTATATCATGGTAGCACCTTTGCTAAATAATTTGGTACTGATGAAATGTGAACACTTCCAGCACTCAGTAACCTTTAAAAACTTTCATTTCTTTGGTCTGTAACTGTGCTCTAGGCAAAGACATAAAGAACTGGTTCAAAGGTTTCTAATGGTTATATAGAAAGAGCACACATCAGAGTCTTTTTTCCCTCTTTTTTTTTGGCCAAACAGACATACAGTGTTTTACAGGGAGAAGATATTTCCCTGTAACAACTTAATGGTCACCCCAAAACCAAAGTAATCCCCCAAAAGAGGTCATTTCCTTTGATGTTGGGAAAGATTGAGGGCACAAGGAGAAGGGGACAACAGAGGACGAGATGGTTGGACAGTGTTCTCGAAGCTACAAACATGAGTTTAACCAAAATGTGGGAGGCAGTGGAAGACAGGAGTGCCTGGCGTGGTCTGGTCCATGGGGTCACGAAGAGTTGGACAAAACTGAATGACTAAACAACAACAACATTACATTTCATTACATTACATCGGTTCTCTTTTCCCCAGTACAACTTATTCTGTGTAAAAAACATTTTCTAACAAATACAGTACCAGGACAAATATTAACATATGGGAGTTATAGTCTGCGGAGCCACAGGTCAAGCAACCCTTGTGTATACAATACAGAGCTAGGTGAAGAACTGGCCTGGCTCAGTAAAGAACTATTTCTTACGTTCCTGTGATGGTTTCCCCCCCCCCCCAACTCAGCCATGTTTTCTGCATCTAATTTAGAACTTGTGTTTAATAATTGTTGTTTGTATCTGGTATGGCATGCTCAATAAAACTAACGCAGCAACCATCTGGCTGTTATTTCATTCTTTCTCTGTATGAAAGAGCTGTTCTGTTCTTCATTATCCAGCATGGAAAATTCCCCTGTACAAACAGCAGAAAGGATAACAATTGCTAGTAAATATTTGGTGCTAAATCCATGAGCTCCCCACCCCCTTCTCCCACAGGAAGAAGAAGAAGTGGAGTCATCGAAACTGCAACTAAATCGCAATTTGGAACATGTGTGGATATGCTTCCTCAGGTGCTATATACGAGGGTAAAGGTAAAGGACCCCTGACAGTTAAGTCCAGTCACAAATGTTTCTGGGGTTGCGGCACTCATCTCGCTTTACTGGCTGAGGGAGCCGGTGTACAGCTTCCTGGTCATGTGGCCAGCATGACTAAGCCACTTCTGGCGAACCAGAGCAATGCATGGAAATGCCGTTTGCCTTCCCGCTGCAGCAGTACCTATTTATCTACTTGCACTGCATGCTTTCGAACTGCTAGGTTGGCAGGAGCTGGGACCGAGCAACAGGAGCTCACCCTGTTGCAGGGATTCAAACAGGCAACCTTCCAATTGGCAAGCCCTAGGCTCAGTGGTTTAGACCACAGCGCCAACCACGTCCCTACAGCATCACCCACTGTATATATGTATATGAGGAGCTGTTGGCTAAATCAGGTGAATTTCAACAATAAACTGCTATATTCCTTAGGGGAAATGCAAAGCAATGTTCCGTTCCTAGATTTTCACTGGCTTGTGTCTGATGCAAAATTCACAGCAAATTTGGAGGGGGATTTTTTTCGGGTGGAGTGTAAGGAAGTGATCCTGTAGCAAAATCCACCATGATGAGCAGAGTTAGGATCCAGTGGATCTCTGGCTGATGTGGGAAGTTAAGCTGAGGCAGATGTTAAGGAAGGTTTAGGGAAAGAAGTAATGACAATTGGGTATATTTGCATTTTTCCCTGTACAAAACTAAAGCATTTATTGTTGAACATTCCACAAATATACCAAATAGTAACATATTATTTTCTATCCAGTAAATTATAAATGATACTACAATGAACTCCAATGTCAGCAAGGCTAGGGCAGTGGAGGTTTCTATAGTGGCAGGGTGAGTCCCTATGGACTTTCTACAAGGGTGGACATCACTTTTTGGATTTGGAAAGAGGAAGCCAAAATGTCATATGGCCCCTGGGATACCCTCCCAGTGACCATAGGATTTCAGGGTCAAAGCTGTTAAATCAGGAAGAATGTAAGTAGCTTGGTAAGACGAGAGTAAAGAGGCTAGAGCAGGGGTCAGCAAACTTTTTCAGCAGGGGGCTGGTCCACTGTCCCTCAGACCTTGTGGGGGGGCGGACTATTTTTTTTTTTTGGGGGGGGTAATGAACGAATTCCTATGCTCCACAAATAACCCAGAGATGCATTTTAAATAAAAGCACACATTCTACTCATGTAAAAACACACTGATTCCCGGACCATCCGAGGGCTGGATTTAGAAGGCGATTGGGCTGGATCCGGCCCCGGGCCTTAGTTTGCCTACCCATGGGCTAGAGTAAAGAGATATTGTCAGGCTTCAGGAAATCAGCTTCCTCTCCTAGAAATGGTGGTCCTCCCAATTAAGGCTCACACTCCCTCTGTCCCTATTAATCTACTTCACTCCTACGTCTTGTCATCTGAGCTTGTACTCTCTGCACTTTCTGTTCTGAGACTTTCTGAGCTCTTCTTGACCTTGGGCTGAGCGGAGGAATGCTGTCCAGAGACTGTGAATCTGTTAACCCTCTCTCTCCCAGAGTTTCTTCTCCTAGCTGTTCCCCATCCAGCATTTCCCAGCTTCTGCCTTCTGAACTATGCCCCTCTGCAAACCACTCTTCCAAATCTATACTGTCCTCCTGCTCCTCGGATGATTCAGGATCTGGAGCAGGAGGAGGGGGAGGGGAGGCTCCCACCATTCCTCCTCAGTGCAGCCTTCCTCTATGACAGATATTATTCCTGGCAACCTTGAAATTATTCGCTGTGGAGGTATGGATTTTCTTTTTAAAAAATTAATAATAATATGTTTTCATTTTATTTTCATTGCATCATTTTGTTGCTGTTTTCTTTGCTGTCCTGGGATCCTTTGGGATTAAAGGCAGAATAGAAATAATAATAATAATAATAATAATAATAATAATAATAATAATAATAATGATGATGATGATGATGATGTTAATAAAATAGTTTTTCCCCCAATGCCTTAAAACAGTTCCCATCCCATCTCTCTCTCCCCCCAAAGCATCCTCTTTGTATATGTTTACAATTCATAGAAGATAAATTCTGCCACAGTGGGCCTATTTCATTACCACTATTCCTTGATGTGCCATCATCTTGAAGGAGGGTGGGTGGGTGGAAATTCTTCAGGCTACGCTCAGAAATATGTGTGCTAACATTGTCGTCCAATTATAACACATAGTGGGGTAGTAAGATTAAACAAAAAAGGAAATTAACTGTTCAATTAATTCACAAATCATCTGCACAGTCTTTTATTTAAAATGAATTTTATTACCGCCTCCTTCTGTGTTTAATTTCGTTGTAATAAATAGCCACCTCTCAAACACTGCGAAAGGAGAAATGTTTCAAGAAATGCAGCACCAGTTGCTGGATCTATCAGAAGATACACGAGAAAGGAAGGGCAGGGATTTAGAAGGGATAAAACCACAAACTATTGGTTGTGTCCAACAAAGTCATCCCATTTGCACAGTCCCTGCTGAACAGATTTATTGGGGTGGGGGGGGGTCACAAAGAAGGGAGAGGGAGGGGAAGTTCCATTCTGGATGCCCCTGCATCAACAGCTTGGATGCCACAAGTGAAAACGGTCCTGTCTTCAGTGACATGGTAGGTTAATGACTACTAACCATGATGCCTATGTTCTGCCCTGCACCAATCACTAATAATAATAATAATAATAATAATAATAATAATAATAATAATAAATTTATTTATTATTTATACCCTGCCCATCTGGCTGGGTTTCACCAGCCACTCCAGGTGGCTTCCAACTGAATATTAAAAACAATACAGCATCAAACATTAAAAACTTCCCTAAACTGCCTTCAGTTGTCTTTTAAAAGTAAAATAGTTGCTTATTGCCTTGACATCTGCTGGGAGGGCGTTCCACAGGGCGGGTGCCACTACCGAGAAGGCCCTCTGCCTGGTTCCCTGTAACCTCACTTCTCGCAGAGAGGGAACTGCCAGAAGGCCCTCGGTGCTGGACCTCAGTGTCCAGGCTCAACGATGGGGATGGAGACACTCCTTCGGGTATACAGGCATATCACCTTAGTACAATGCTGAACTCTGCCAGGACTCATTATTTCTAAATTTGCAAGTAGCAAATTTGGGCTACTTGTTTGGCTGAGGAACCACATCAACAAATAAAAGACATAATTTGCAATTACCATGCAAACCTTAGTTATCTTTTCTCCTCTTTTTTGGAGATGCAAAAGTGGCTACCCAAAGCCGAATGAACAGCCCTAATGCATCCAGCCAGATGTTTTGTCCAGATTTAGTTCTTATTTCAATCTTCAATCGCAGGCGTAGTCAGTTCATTCCTTGGCTTCAATGAAACACAAGCCAGCCTTTTTTAATTTACGATTATCTAGCACTTTTTTTTTTTAATAAAAAGCAAATCCCTTTGGCTAAAGAATTAAAAACAGCCAGCGTACCCCGTGCTTTATAAGAAACAAGTGACTAATAATAAAAAAGCTGTGCAATGAGCAGAATGGCAATTTCCTTATGGGGGGGCGGGCGGGTGCTTCCGTTTTCGGCAAGCAAGGCTCAGCGATGCCAACAGAGAATATAAATAAGGAAAATCAAATCCCTCCCAATGCAGAGAGGAAAGTTGGCCTTATCAGATAATGAACTAGCTTTTAGTGATGAGAATGGTAATAGTGCCATTAGCAATGCTGATAACACTGACAATAGCCGTTTGCTGGAGACTGAGGCTCGCTTGCTTCGCAGCCGGTAGGAAAAAAGGCAAATACATGGCAAATGTTGCCATGAACTGTTGAGCTTTTATTAAGGACCTGATTTTGAAGTAGCTGCTAGCAGCACCATAACAGAGGAGGGACAGCTCAGTTCCAGCATAAGCGATGAGCACAAGGAATAATAATAATAATAATAATAATAATAATAATAATAATAATAATAATATATTTATACTCCTCCTGTCCCTTGCTCTGGCAAACGGATGAAGTGATATAAATAAAAAATTGTCCAGTAGCACCTTAAAGGTAAAGGGACCCCTGACCATTAGGTCCAGTCGTGGCCGACTCTGGGGTTACGGTGCTCATCTCGCTCTATAGGCCGAGGGAGCCGGTGTTTGTCCGCAGACAGCATGACTAAGCATGAGGCCAGCATGACTAAGCTGCTTCTGGTGAACCAGAGCAGTGCACGGAAACACCGTTTACCTTCCCGCCATAGTGGTACCTATTTATCTACTTGCACTTTGACGTGCTTTCGAACTGCTAGGTTGGCAGGAGCAGGGACCGAGGAATGGGAGCTCACCCTGTCGCGGGGATTCGAACCACCAGCCTTCTGATCGGCGAGTCCTAGGCTCTGTGGTTTAACCCACAGTGCCACCCACTAAGTTTGTTCTGGGTATAAGCTTTCATGTGCATGCACACTTCTTCAGATTTCGTACATGCACATTTAAGCTAACATCCAGAACAAACTTAGTTGGTCTCTAAGGTGCCACTGGACAATTTTTTAATTTTTAAAAATTTCTTTCAGTTGCTTCAGACCAACGCGGCTACCTACCTGGATGAAGTGATAGAGAGGCCTCCAAGTGTTACTACTGTTTGTGACACATTGGTGATGGGGAAACCAGAAAATGAGGCTCACTTACTTTTCTGTTACTCATCGTGTAGGCAATCCTATGGCAAGATCCACCAGGATGAGCAATTTAGGATGTAGCAGATCTCTGGGCTCAGCTGGTGTTGAACCCTCAACCCCAACTCAGGCAAAGATATGCCAGTATAACTTGTGCAGCCTAGCTCAGTTGGTTCCTTCAGAGGGAGTACAACCCCATCCAGAACCGATGAACTCCCTAGGTCCGCCAACTTTCACTCTGGGATTTGAACCTTACATTTTGTGTTCTTGCTGCACCTCTACATTCTGCACAGCAATCCATGAAACCATCCAAATCCTAAAGATCTTTTAAAATTTTTCATTCTTCAAAAAATCCTGCCCTTTGTTTTACAGATGGAAAATAGTGCTTCAATCCAATAAGGGAGGTAAAGGGATTGGGGAGCGGGTGGCGCTGTGGTCTAAACCACTGAGCCTCTTGGGCTTGCTGTTCAGAAGGTCGGAGGTTCGAATCTGCGTGATGGGATAAGCTCCCGTTGCTCTGTCCCAGCTCTTGCCAACCTAGCAGTTCGAAAGCATGCAGTGCAAGTAGATAAATAGGTACCTCTGTGGTGGGAAGGTAAACGGCATTTCCATGCGCTCTGGTTTCTGTCATGGTGTCCCGTTGTGTCAGAAGCAGTTTAGTCATGCTGGCCACATGACCTGGAAAGCTGTCTGAGGACAAACACTGACTCCCTCAACCTGAAAGTGGAGATAGTTGCCTTTGACGGAACCCTCCAGGGGTCCTCTAACTTTACCTTCACCCTAACAAGGGAACATCTTAAAAATATGGCTCTATGTGCATGAATTATTGTACTCAGAATTTATGGTCCTGGAATGGAATTGAAGCCAAATTCTAGTATCTTTCCTTGATGTCAAGGAACAAAATACCTCATTTCAATTTTATCATTTGCCTGTTTACATATTTAAAATTCTGTCTAAGGGTCCCCAAGGCGGTTAACAGATAAGACAACAGAAGCAGCAATAACAATGTAAATGGAGCACAGAGACATAGAAACACCGAGTCACACCATTGGTCCATCAAGGTCAGTGTTGTCTACACTGGCTGGCAGCAGCTCCTCAGAGTGCCAGACAGGAGATCCTTCCCATTCCTACCTGGAGACGCCAGAGATCAAACCTGGGACTTTCTGCATGCAAAGGAGATGCTCTGCCATTGAGCTATGGCCTTTAACAGCAGCAAACAAACAAACAAACAAATAAATAAGGCACCAACAATCAGATCTGCTCAAAAGCCTGGCACAATGCCAAATGATTTTTATTTCGTTGTATCCTTTAAGGGTGTTTACACATTTTAAGCAGGGGTGGACAGATAATAAAAATAATAATACCTTTATTGTCAATGTACAACCCGTGTACAATGAAATTAACTGAGCCCCCCCCCCAACACTCAGTCTCATTGCACTCTGTGTGCTTGTTGCGCAACACACCAACCCTGAAAGTCAGTTGCACTATATTATTTTCTGTTCAGCAGCCTAACAGCCCACGGATAGAAACTGTTTTTAAGCCTGTTGGTACGACTGATTATACTTCTATATCTCCTGCCCGAGGGTAGAAGATTAAAGAGGTGCTGGCCGGGGTGTGAATCGTCCCTGAGAAGTTTTCTCGCTCTCCTAAGGCATTGATCCCTTGCGATGTCATCTAGCAGGCTCAGGGGACAGCCCGTGATATCATGTGCTGTGTTCACCACCCTCTGTAAAGACTTTATGTCCGTGGCTGTCAAGCCAACGTACCACACTGTGATACAATATGAGAGGACACTTTCTATTGTGGACCGGTAGAAGGAGGTCATCAATTGTTGTTTAACATTGTTCTTTCACAAGACCCTGAGGAAATGGAGTCTCTGCTGGGCCTTCCTAACCACCTGAGTTATATTGTTTTTCCAGAGCAATCTATTTCTCGTCTGTATCACTTTCACATGTGTTCATTCATACATCTGTTCCATACTGGTTCTGCAATAATCTGCAAAATAACAACAACGGCAAGAATGTTTTCATAAACATCTAAATCCATATTTCTAAATGCATTTTATCTATTAAAATTTTCCATATTTAATACATTAGAGCTGAGAATTCTGTTGCAAAATTCAGAGAAATGCAAAAACTGAACCACCTGCCCTTTAGTCTATGAGGTGTGGATCAGGTCATTTTGTATGGAATTCATGGAGAACACATCCCTGGAATATCCCTAGTGTTTCCAAGGGACAACAAAGCCATTGAACTGGATATAGTCATTCATCTTTATTCCTTTTTTACCATTTCACTGACTTGCACTTAAGCAAATTGCACCAAGAGCCTGTTAGGTCTTAATAGCATTGTCTTCTCTACCGAGATTAGTTATTTATTAACTATGCTATGGTACCATCTTTGTAAATCATAATCTGTCATAATCTTGCCTCTAGCCTCAGTTATCAACAGATTTAACAGAGGCAGCTCTGTTGGTGTAAGGAACACTATTATCTGCTGACATTTACCTACCATCCTGCCACACAAAGATACAGCCCCATTAATTTATAATCTATGATACATAAAATATACATGCAAAGAATAAATGATGGGCTTTAAAGGCTGGTGTTATAATTTACAGGTGCTGCTAGGTTAATCAAAGCCAGAGTCTTTTTTTATTATTATTTTCAATGACTTAAAAGTTATTTGGGAAGGGCCCTTGATCATTCATAAACCAAAGAGTTAAGAGAAATGTCATAGCCCAGTCAGAGAACATTTCCAGTTAGGGCTGGGATGGAATCCTGTCTGAAATCCTGGAAAGCCAAGCAGTACGGATAGCTAGAGGAACCATCAGTCTTGCTCTGAATGTGTCATGTAATTCTACTCAGTATTGATCCAGAGTAGATTCCAATGTATAGTTAGTAGAGTAAAAACTTAAACAAGTTGTAGGATTTCCAAATAATAGACCAGAGGCAATTGTGTTTCATCCAGCAGGGCTTTACTGCTACTGAAGGCAAATGAGCACAATCGTCACAAATCCAATACAGTCAGGATTGGCACTGTCCATAAGAAATCCAGTTGCAGCAGACCTAACTTAAACTTACAACCACTTATAATAAGTCTAAACCTTAACACTATACAGTGGTACCTTGGTTTAAGAGCAGCTTAGTTTATGAACAACTTGCAATAAGAATGCTGCCAACCCGGAAGTAGGTGTTTTGGTTTGTGAATTTTGCCTTGGAAAGAGAACATGTTCCGCTTCCAGTTGGTTGAGTGTGTTCCGTTAGGAAATTGAGTCCCCCGCTGCTAATCAGAGGCTTCCCTTTGAGTCTGTCGGCTGTTGAGTCCCAAGCACCCACACAACACAGAGGTGATATTTGGAGCTTTCGTTTTTGCTATTTTTTTGCATTTTTGTTTTTGAGGCTTTTTCGGGTTTTTTTATTGTGACTTGTTCTTCGTTTTATGGGACTGACTTGCGACTATGGCTTGTGACTTCATTTTTGTGATTTGTTTTTGTGACTTTGTGGAACCTAGTTCAGCTGCTGGTTCATTGTGGGACTGCAAAAATGGATAAAAGCCCCCCATCCAAACAATGACTATCATCAGTGCATGTAATGATTTATTTATTTTTAATTTTGATCATCTACAATACTGTTTTATTTATTTTATAGTACAGTACATCGATTATTGCCTTCATTTTATGGATCAATGGTCTCGTTAGATAGTAAAATTCATGTTAAATTGCTGTTTTAGGGGTTGTTTGTCATCGTCTGGAATGGATTAATCCATTTTCCATTACTTTCTATGGGAAAGCACGCCTTGGTTTAAGAACGCTTTGGTTTAAGAACGGACTTCCAGAACGGATTAAGGTAATAAACCGAGGTAACATGTATACAGAGCAGAAGGAGAAAGAGAAACCCGGGCTCCTTCTGGCCTTACTTTTATAGTCAGTGTGACCTTGACAGAAAGAGATAACAGAACCAGTTTAAGCCAGCTGTACTCAGCTTCTCTGAAGGAATAACCTAAACAGCATGAACCTTCTGCTTGCTTCTTTCACACAGAGAAGCTTCCAGAACCCTCTTGAATTAATTAGAACAGGAAATATCTCTACACATCAGATCAATACTTTCTGCACTAAGAAATGCAAACCAACAGAATGAACTAGGCTCCTACATTCTTAATTCAAAGCCTCAAGCCCGCCTAATGAAATGATATGACTGGTGCAGAACAATGGTTCACAAACATTCTGGTGGAAGGAAGGCAGATACGTACTTAGGATGATCCTACAGGCTTAACACCATGCATGAATATTTATTACTCATAAAATACAGAATCCATTGATTTCTTGAATGTGTGGATGTGTGGCACCATCCCCAATAGAACATCTGTCATGTCATCCAAACTTCAACTTGATTTCCAGTTGAGACAATCCATTCAGTCATCTGCAAACCGTCATAGGTCAAGGAAACTGATATCAATAGTTGAAAATCTCACAAGATTTTGGTGAGATCTCACGAGATCTTGCCTGAACCTGCTGCCACTAATGCTTTGGGGGCACTGCCATGGAATCCAGGTAAAGGAGGTTTTGGTAACAGCTCAATGGAACATATTACATTCCCGTTTTGCCTCAAGCAACGAAACAGGATGCGCTGCCCTTGGTTGCAGAAACTGTCCAGTTTAAAGTGTCTCTTAAAAACAAACAAACAAAAAACCAGAAGTAGTTTACAGTATGTCCACACAAAGACTTGGAAAGTTGCTAGTGCTTCAAAAAGGAGAAGCATTAATTATGCAATAAAACAACCAGGAGGAAGTCCAGTACAGATGGAAATCATAGCTTGCATGCAAAGATGTAAAAGACCTACCGAGTGGTAAATTTGAAGAATATTTTTCTTCCCTTGCCTCTCCTGGGCACAAACAGCTTGCCTCCTTAGGACATCAAAGAATGAAAACATTAGAGAAGACCTTCTGGGGTCATCAAGTGTTAAACCCCGTTCATCAGCAGGTGGCCTACCTAAACCACCTTTGTTGTAGAAAAGAAAAAACTCAGCCCTCGTCTCTAGTGATCAAGATCTTTGGAAACAGGACTGGAAGTGACCTTCAGAGACTTTCCCACTACTTTGCCTGCATCTTGCAAGACACATCTGAAGGAAGCGGAGATAAAGAATGCAAGATTTAATCCACCTTAATCTTGTTAAGGTAGCAGGTGACCCACTTCAACGGGGGCTGGTGGGTCTTGCCACCTGGAACGGCAAGTACACCTTCCCCAACTGCCACTGCACAAAATGTTCTGAATTTTATTAGCCTCCAGGCTCGATTCAAAATCCTGAACCTGTGGAGATCCATGATAGAGCGTCCTGTAAAAGAGATGTGTGGGTTGATTGTGAATACCCCAAAGAACCATTTGAACTTGACTGGCGTTACAATTGATCGGGTCCTCCCTTAAAGAGGGCACGTATTGCTGTGAGATCTGGAAACCAACACCCTGTGTTTTGGGTGGGTACGATTGTCAGCCACAACACCCGATTGGTAGGTCCCTTGTAGCCAGGTGCAATCTGGCCAATGGGACGCAGTCCAAACGGTTCGAGGGACCTATTTATACCCATGCACATGACCCAGAGCTTCCTCTTTTGGCACGTGCATTCAGAACACCCACTCACCTCTCCCTACTTTTAGGGCTTTGCGCTTGACCTTGCTATGCCATCGTGTGTCGTCTGTCGTTGGGACAGGGGCACGGCAGGAATTTTCCCATTTGGCTGATTGGCTGTTGGCATTTGGGTTTCACCTGCTGCGTAGCAAATCGTCACAACTTGTAAGGTTGCAGATAGGCTCTGGTTCAGGTGATAGGGATGGGAGAACGCTCTCACCACCCCTATGTGAAGGGTATTCCATTAAAGGAATCCAGGGACTCGATGGTTTGGTCAACCCCTGAGAGGGGGTTGTGCCCGTGCCTGAATCCAGGGGGACATTTGGGTGGCGGAGATAGCCTGTTCCCGGCTTTCCGCTTATCCAGGTGTTCACCCTTGGCTGACCTATGCTGGAACCCTGGGTCAGCGCTCCCTGCATGGCAGGGAGCTAGTCAAAACAGAGCCTATGCAACCAGTCACTTTCTGTAATCAATAAAGTTGTGGCCTAAATTCTGCCAAAAACCGAAACCAAAAGTGTGAATTTATTTAGGGGGGAGGTTTTTGGGTCTGAACACGCAATTTAAGAGAGTCATTACAACAGGCACCTGGAGAAATTCAAGGGGGAGCTTCATTCCTCTTGTTCTTGTTCCTTTGAACATCTCCCCTTAGATTTCTATTTTTCATCTAATTTGCACATGGAGCAAGTCAAGCTCCTGTACATGGAATGATGGGTGCGGCAACTCATCCCTTGCCTCAGTCGGGCTGCTAACACCAACCCTGTGGAGTTTCACACCTGCTAATCTGGAAGTGCATTTCCTACTAGGGTAGCTGTGCCCAAATAGCAACAGAGAAACGAGGAACAGTCCTTCGTTTCCATTCAGAACAGTGATTTACATTACATTTCTAGCCATTTGGAACTTTTACTATCTAGTAAGAACACTCCATTTCCATCCCAAATTGTGATTTAAGATAATACATATAAAACACTAGCAGGTTAAGACCGTTTAATTAGCACTAAAAATTGGAGACATTAAGCACTAAAAACGTCAAACTGCCTTTCCAGGTAGATGAGGGTAACTTGACTATTAAAATTATATATTCTGCACCCTGCACCTTAACAAGATTAAAATGGATTAAATCTTACATTCTTTATCTCTGCTCCCTTTATTGTGCATTTACATATATAAACAATTATGATGGCTGCCACAGCTGTAATAAAAATACTGTTTGTGAATGAGAGCCCAGCACTTCTCTGCAGAAAAAGGCAGCTACTGGAGATCCGAGGGCTGGGTTGGAGAAATATCTTCTATATTAATGAAGCTAATTTACATGGCAAACAGTTTTATTTTCTGTTTTCCTTTTGGAATTTCTTATCTCCGTCTTTCATTTGCAGAATAAACAGTCAGCCGTGAATTTGCATTCCCCTTCCCTGGTTTCCTGTGGAAGAGCAGCTTTATTTAAGGGCATTAAAGATCAAAGTGCTAACTTTTTCGTGGATTTCCTCTCTCTTCCCCCACCCCCAAATGCTGATGCTCATATTTATATATAGAACAGAGATAAAAGGAACCTAGCACAGGTATATTATAAGGTTTGGAAAGGTGGGAGAAGAAGAACTAGTTTATGATCTCATGCCCAATTTCTTGGAAGGATGCCCAGTGTTTGAAACTCTTTCCTTTGAAGGAAATAATTTAACCAAGGATGTTGTTAGGCCTCCACTGCTAAGGATGGATTAAGTAAAAGCGTGCAATAGTGGGCGGGTGGTTTCACGTTTCATTTTCATTTTTAAAGCCGCATTCATTTCATTTTATCTTCATTGATTTCAATTTTCTTTTCACCTTTATTTTTGTCCATTGATTTCAACAGAAAACGCCCCCTGTTTTTTGCTCTCTGTGTCGGCATTTTCCACCCAAGCACCAGGAAGTTTTACAGGGGTTCAAACACTTCTCCAGTTCACAAGAACTGCCGAATTTCAGACTGTTTAGGCAAAGGGTCCCCATGTGAAACATGAAAGGGCTGCCCAACACCTCTTTAAAAGGAGAGAGTCCAGAGCCCTCAGATTCCTGTTCTGGCAAATTTGCAAGGCACTTTAAGGAACACTGCAGCTCTTCTGGTGTTATCAGTGTTGACTGAGATCAGAAGATCTTCAACCTGGTAATACACCCCAGTTGTGAACCACTTTCAAGTTTAGGCTGGCACCGATTTTGCCTATCTTTTGACACCAACTGAAGGCATTTCTCTTCTGCCAGACATTCTGAATAGGCTGTGTATGTTTGCGTGTTGAGTCCCACAATTGCCACCCCCAAAAAAATTCACACTTCACACATCAATTTTTGTTTAAGTTTTTGGCATAATTTTGGCCACAACTTTATTCAAATACAAAAAATGTGAGTGGTTGCTTAGGCATTGGTTATGACTATCTGTCCATGCCCTCAGGGACAGAGCTGGCATTCCGGACACCAACGGAAGCCAGTGTGGGAAACAAGTATTGGGTGAGAAAGTGAAGCTGGGTATCAATCTCCCACTACTCACCCTCATGTTCCTGTGGGGCTTGCACGGCCCAGGTCCATCTCCATGAACAAGGACGAAAGAATGGCAAGCCCCTGGATTCCTTTAACGGAATTCCCATCGCATCATTTGGAGGGGTAGGCACTTACCCCTCCAAGCACCAATTTAACCAATGCCTAACTGCCAACCTTACAAGTTGTGACGATTTGCTACGCAGTAGGCGAAAACCAAATGGCACCAGCCAATCAGCCAGATGGCAAAATTCCTACCATGCCCCTGCACCAAGGCGGACGACACCATGACAGGCATAGCAAGGTCAAGTGAACCGTAGAACCACCCCATTAAAGGGAGGGAGGGCGGGTGATCCGATACAAAAACGGCCAAGAGGACGTCTAACGTCTGGCCCCTGTATTTATAGACTCTAACCCCTCCTCCAAATTTGGCAACAACAAAACTGCCCCAGCAACCCAACCTTAACCCCTTAGGAGGCTTGGGTCTCTCTCAAATCTGCCTAGTCATGGCATGGTGGCTTGTTACCCCAACCGCAACACGTGCTCTCTGTTAGGGAGAACACGCTTTCTGCACAGTTGACACAGAATTTAGTTTAAGGGTATTGGCATAATTTGGGCCACATTTTTTGCCACAACTGGCATGTTCTCTCCCTCCTG